>NW_027325368.1:5000-335000 GCF_036924035.1 Leuresthes tenuis | reverse complement strand
CCGTGTGGTTCCTCTGCAGGTGTAGAATGTAGATGGATGGACTCGGTGTGTCCGTGTGGTTCCTCTGCAGGTGTGTCCCGTGTGGTTCCTCTGCAGGTGTGTCCCGTGTGGTTCCTCTGCAGGTGTGTCCCGTGTGGTTCCTCTGCAGACGTGTCCCGTGTGGTTCCTCTGCAGGTGTGTCCCGTGTGGTTCCTCTGCAGGTGTAGAATGTAGACGGATGGACTCGGCGTGTCCCGTGTGGTTCCTCTGCAGGTGTAGAATGTAGATGGATGAACTCGGCGTGTCCCGTGTGGTTCCTCTGCAGACGTGTCCCGTGTGGTTCCTCTGCAGGTGTAGAATGTAGACGGATGGACTCGGTGTGTCCCGTGTGGTTCCTCTGCAGGTGTAGAATGTAGATGGATGAACTCGGCGTGTCCCGTGTGGTTCCTCTGCAGGTGTGTCCCGTGTGGTTCCTCTGCAGGTGTGTCCCGTGTGGTTCCTCTGCAGGTGTGTCCCGTGTGGTTCCTCTGCAGGTGTGTCCCGTGTGGTTCCTCTGCAGGTGTAGAATGTAGATGGATGGACTCGGTGTGTCCCGTGTGGTTCCTCTGCAGGTGTAGAATGTAGACGGATGAACTCGGCGTGTCCCGTGTGGTTCCTCTGCAGGTGTAGAATGTAGATGGATGGACTCGGCGTGTCCCGTGTGGTTCCTCTGCAGGTGTGTCCCGTGTGGTTCCTCTGCAGGTGTGTCCCGTGTGGTTCCTCTGCAGGTGTAGAATGTAGATGGATGGACTCGGTGTGTCCGTGTGGTTCCTCTGCAGGTGTGTCCCGTGTGGTTCCTCTGCAGGTGTGTCCCGTGTGGTTCCTCTGCAGGTGTAGAATGTAGATGGATGGACTCGGTGTGTCCCGTGTGGTTCCTCTGCAGGTGTAGAATGTAGATGGATGAACTCGGTGTGTCCATGTGGTTCCTCTGCAGGTGTGTCCCGTGTGGTTCCTCTGCAGGTGTGTCCCGTGTGGTTCCTCTGCAGGTGTGTCCCGTGTGGTTCCTCTGCAGGTGTAGAATGTAGATGGATGGACTCGGTGTGTCCCGTGTGGTTCCTCTGCAGGTGTGTCCCGTGTGGTTCCTCTGCAGGTGTGTCCCGTGTGGTTCCTCTGCAGGTGTGTCCCGTGTGGTTCCTCTGCAGGTGTGTCCCGTGTGGTTCCTCTGCAGGCGTTTCCTGTGTGGTTCCTCTGCAGGTGTAGAATGTAGACGGATGGACTCGGCGTGTCCCGTGTGGTTCCTCTGCAGGTGTAGAATGTAGACGGATGGACTCGGTGTGTCCGTGTGGTTCCTCTGCAGGTGTGTCCCGTGTGGTTCCTCTGCAGGTGTAGAATGTAGATGGATGAACTCGGTGTGTCCCGTGTGGTTCCTCTGCAGGTGTGTCCGTGTGGTTCCTCTGCAGGTGTAGAATGTAGATGGATGAACTCGGTGTGTCCCGTGTGGTTCCTCTGCAGGTGTGTCCCGTGTGGTTCCTCTGCAGGTGTAGAATGTAGATGGATGAACTCGGTGTGTCCCGTGTGGTTCCTCTGCAGGTGTGTCCCGTGTGGTTCCTCTGCAGGCGTGTCCCGTGTGGTTCCTCTGCAGGTGTGTCCCGTGTGGTTCCTCTGCAGGCGTGTCCCGTGTGGTTCCTCTGCAGGTGTGTCCCGTGTGGTTCCTCTGCAGGTGTGTCCCGTGTGGTTCCTCTGCAGGTGTGTCCCGTGTGGTTCCTCTGCAGGTGTGTCCCGTGTGGTTCCTCTGCAGGTGTAGAATGTAGATGGATGAACTCGGTGTGTCCCGTGTGATTCCTCTGCAGGTGTAGAATGTAGATGGATGAACTCGGTGTGTCCGTGTGGTTCCTCTGCAGGTGTGTCCCGTGTGGTTCCTCTGCAGGTGTGTCCCGTGTGGTTCCTCTGCAGGTGTAGAATGTAGACGGATGAACTCGGCGTGTCCCGTGTGGTTCCTCTGCAGGTGTAGAATGTAGATGGATGGACTCGGCGTGTCCCGTGTGGTTCCTCTGCAGGTGTGTCCCGTGTGGTTCCTCTGCAGGTGTAGAATGTAGACGGATGGACTCGGTGTGTCCCGTGTGGTTCCTCTGCAGGTGTAGAATGTAGATGGATGAACTCGGTGTGTCCGTGTGGTTCCTCTGCAGGTGTGTCCCGTGTGGTTCCTCTGCAGGTGTGTCCCGTGTGGTTCCTCTGCAGGTGTGTCCCGTGTGGTTCCTCTGCAGGTGTAGAATGTAGATGGATGGACTCGGTGTGTCCCGTGTGGTTCCTCTGCAGGTGTAGAATGTAGACGGATGGACTCGGCGTGTCCCGTGTGGTTCCTCTGCAGACGTGTCCCGTGTGGTTCCTCTGCAGGTGTAGAATGTAGACGGATGGACTCGGCGTGTCCCGTGTGGTTCCTCTGCAGGTGTGTCCGTGTGGTTCCTCTGCAGGTGTGTCCGTGTGGTTCCTCTGCAGGTGTGTCCCGTGTGGTTCCTCTGCAGGTGTGTCCCGTGTGGTTCCTCTGCAGGTGTGTCCCGTGTGGTTCCTCTGCAGGTGTAGAATGTAGATGGATGGACTCGGTGTGTCCCATGTGGTTCCTCTGCAGGTGTAGAATGTAGATGGATGAACTCGGTGTGTCCGTGTGGTTCCTCTGCAGGTGTGTCCCGTGTGGTTCCTCTGCAGGTGTGTCCCGTGTGGTTCCTCTGCAGGTGTAGAATGTAGATGGATGGACTCGGTGTGTCCCGTGTGGTTCCTCTGCAGGTGTAGAATGTAGACGGATGAACTCGGCGTGTCCCGTGTGGTTCCTCTGCAGGTGTAGAATGTAGATGGATGGACTCGGCGTGTCCCGTGTGGTTCCTCTGCAGACGTGTCCCGTGTGGTTCCTCTGCAGGTGTAGAATGTAGACGGATGGACTCGGCGTGTCCCGTGTGGTTCCTCTGCAGGTGTGTCCGTGTGGTTCCTCTGCAGGTGTGTCCCGTGTGGTTCCTCTGCAGGTGTGTCCCGTGTGGTTCCTCTGCAGGTGTGTCCCGTGTGGTTCCTCTGCAGGTGTGTCCCGTGTGGTTCCTCTGCAGGTGTAGAATGTAGATGGATGAACTCGGCGTGTCCCGTGTGGTTCCTCTGCAGGTGTGTCCCGTGTGGTTCCTCTGCAGGTGTGTCCCGTGTGGTTCCTCTGCAGGTGTGTCCCGTGTGGTTCCTCTGCAGGTGTGTCCCGTGTGGTTCCTCTGCAGGTGTGTCCCGTGTGGTTCCTCTGCAGGTGTGTCCCGTGTGGTTCCTCTGCAGGTGTAGAATGTAGATGGATGGACTCGGTGTGTCCGTGTGGTTCCTCTGCAGGTGTGTCCCGTGTGGTTCCTCTGCAGGTGTGTCCCGTGTGGTTCCTCTGCAGGTGTGTCCCGTGTGGTTCCTCTGCAGGTGTAGAATGTAGATGGATGGACTCGGTGTGTCCGTGTGGTTCCTCTGCAGGTGTGTCCCGTGTGGTTCCTCTGCAGGTGTGTCCCGTGTGGTTCCTCTGCAGGTGTGTCCCGTGTGGTTCCTCTGCAGGTGTAGAATGTAGATGGATGGACTCGGCGTGTCCCGTGTGGTTCCTCTGCAGGCGTTTCCTGTGTGGTTCCTCTGCAGGTGTAGAATGTAGACGGATGGACTCGGCGTGTCCCGTGTGGTTCCTCTGCAGGTGTGTCCCGTGTGGTTCCTCTGCAGGTGTAGAATGTAGATGGATGAACTCGGTGTGTCCGTGTGGTTCCTCTGCAGGTGTGTCCCGTGTGGTTCCTCTGCAGGTGTAGAATGTAGATGGATGAACTCGGTGTGTCCGTGTGGTTCCTCTGCAGGTGTGTCCCGTGTGGTTCCTCTGCAGGTGTGTCCCGTGTGGTTCCTCTGCAGGTGTGTCCCGTGTGGTTCCTCTGCAGGTGTAGAATGTAGACGGATGAACTCGGCGTGTCCCGTGTGGTTCCTCTGCAGGTGTAGAATGTAGATGGATGGACTCGGCGTGTCCCGTGTGGTTCCTCTGCAGGTGTGTCCCGTGTGGTTCCTCTGCAGGTGTGTCCGTGTGGTTCCTCTGCAGGTGTGTCCCGTGTGGTTCCTCTGCAGGTGTAGAATGTAGATGGATGAACTCGGCGTGTCCCGTGTGGTTCCTCTGCAGGCGTTTCCTGTGTGGTTCCTCTGCAGGTGTAGAATGTAGACGGATGGACTCGGCGTGTCCCGTGTGGTTCCTCTGCAGGTGTAGAATGTAGACGGGTGAACTCGGCGTGTCCCGTGTGGTTCCTCTGCAGGTGTGTCCCGTGTGGTTCCTCTGCAGGTGTGTCCGTGTGGTTCCTCTGCAGGTGTGTCCCGTGTGGTTCCTCTGCAGGTGTAGAATGTAGACGGATGGACTCGGTGTGTCCCGTGTGGTTCCTCTGCAGGTGTGTCCCGTGTGGTTCCTCTGCAGGTGTAGAATGTAGACGGATGAACTCGGTGTGTCCCGTGTGGTTCCTCTGCAGGTGTGTCCCGTGTGGTTCCTCTGCAGGTGTAGAATGTAGACGGATGAACTCGGCGTGTCCCGTGTGGTTCCTCTGCAGGTGTAGAATGTAGACGGATGAACTCGGTGTGTCCGTGTGGTTCCTCTGCAGGTGTGTCCCGTGTGGTTCCTCTGCAGGTGTAGAATGTAGACGGATGAACTCGGCGTGTCCCGTGTGGTTCCTCTGCAGGTGTAGAATGTAGGTGGATGAACTCGGTGTGTCCGTGTGGTTCCTCTGCAGACGTGTCCCGTGTGGTTCCTCTGCAGACGTGTCCCGTGTGGTTCCTCTGCAGGTGTAGAATGTAGACGGATGAACTCGGCGTGTCCCGTGTGGTTCCTCTGCAGGTGTGTCCCGTGTGGTTCCTCTGCAGGTGTAGAATGTAGACGGATGGACTCGGTGTGTCCCGTGTGGTTCCTCTGCAGGTGTAGAATGTAGATGGATGAACTCGGCGTGTCCCGTGTGGTTCCTCTGCAGGTGTGTCCGTGTGGTTCCTCTGCAGGTGTAGAATGTAGACGGATGGACTCGGTGTGTCCCGTGTGGTTCCTCTGCAGGTGTGTCCCGTGTGGTTCCTCTGCAGGTGTAGAATGTAGACGGATGAACTCGGCGTGTCCCGTGTGGTTCCTCTGCAGGTGTGTCCCGTGTGGTTCCTCTGCAGGTGTAGAATGTAGACGGATGAACTCGGCGTGTCCGTGTGGTTCCTCTGCAGACGTGTCCCGTGTGGTTCCTCTGCAGGTGTAGAATGTAGACGGATGAACTCGGCGTGTCCGTGTGGTTCCTCTGCAGGTGTGTCCGTGTGGTTCCTCTGCAGGTGTAGAATGTAGATGGATGAACTCGGTGTGTCCCGTGTGGTTCCTCTGCAGGTGTAGAATGTAGATGGATGGACTCGGTGTGTCCGTGTGGTTCCTCTGCAGGCGTGTCCCGTGTGGTTCCTCTGCAGGTGTAGAATGTAGACGGGTGAACAGCTCAATGTGAAGGCGGAGGAGCAGGTGGGACAGCTCACCTGAGGCGTGTTGTACCTGTGCAGGTGTTCGAGGCGGTGCTGGCCTGGGTGCATCACGACCGTGACCGAAGGGAGACCCTGCTGCCGGAGCTCCTATCAAAGATCAGACTTCCTCTGTGCCGCCCTCAGTTCCTGTCGGACCGGGTCCAGCAGGATGATCTCATACGCTGCTGCCACAAGTGCAGGTGAGGCCAAACACACCTGTCACCTGAGGAGCATCACTGACATCCCAGGATCTTTGTCTGACCAGGCGGAAACAGACTGTCCCAGGTTCAACCTGGACCCATTCAACCAGTCTGAATACCAGTCAAACTAAACGTATTGATTGGGTTTTGAGCAGACATCCTAATGATTTATGAGAGCTTTAATGATCACTTGATGTCCTTTCAGAGATTTGGTGGATGAAGCCAAAGATTTTCACCTGATGCCAGAGCGGCGTCCTCACCTTCCGGCCTTTAAGACCAGACAGAGGTGCTGCACCTCAATTTCAGGACTCATTTATGCTGTGGGAGGACTGAACAGCTCAGGTATACTCCTCATCTGTCACCTGAGGGAACACACCTGTGCGCCAGGTTACCCTGACTGAGTTATCACTCTCCTGCAGGTGACTCCTTAAATGTGGTTGAGGTGTTTGATCCAGTGGGTAACTTCTGGGAACGATGTCAGCCGATGAGGACGGCGCGCAGCAGAGTGGGTGTAGCCGTTGTTAACGGGCTGCTATATGCCATCGGTGGTTATGACGGCCAATCACGGCTCAGCACGGTGGAGGTGTACAACCCGGAGACGGACAGCTGGACGCAGGTGTCAAGCATGAACAGCCAGCGCAGGTCAGTTCCCAGATGTTTGCACAATTAATACCCTGATCAATACTCTAATGCTAGTGTTTTCTGCGTTGTCGTTACAGCGCCATGGGAACAGTTGTGATTGACGGACACATCTACGTGTGCGGGGGCTACGATGGGAAGTCGTCTTTGAACTCAGTGGAATGTTATTCTCCAGAGACCGACAGGTGAGTTCACCTGAGGACTCTTAAACAGGTGTGCGAGCAGGTGAAACAGGTGTTTTAGCAGGTTTAACAGGTGTTTGAGCAGGTTTAACAGGTGTTTAACAGGTGTGCGAGCAGGTTTAACAGGTGTTTTAGCAGGTTTAACAGGTGTTTGAGCAGGTTTAACAGGTGTTTAACAGGTGTGCGAGCAGGTTTAACAGGTGTTTGAGCAGGTTTAACAGGTGTTTTAGCAGGTTTAACAGGTGTTTGAGCAGGTGAAACAGGTGTGCGAGCAGGTTTAACAGGTGTTTGAGCAGGTTTAAACAGGTGTTTGAGCAGGTTTAACAGGTGTTTGAGCAGGTGAAACAGGTGTGCAAGTAGGTTTAACAGGTGTTTGAGCAGGTTTAACAGGTGTGCGAGCAGGTTTAACAGGTGTTTGAGCAGGTTTAAACAGGTGTTTGAGCAGGTTTAAACAGGTGTGCGAGCAGGTTTAACAGGTGTGCGAGTAGGTTTAACAGGTGTTTGAGCAGGTTTAACAGGTGTGCGAGCAGGTTTAACAGGTGTTTGAGCAGGTTTAAACAGGTGTTTGAGCAGGTTTAAACAGGTGTTTGAGCAGGTTTAACAGGTGTTTGAGCAGGTTTAACAGGTGTGCGAGCAGGTTTAACAGGTGTTTGAGCAGGTTTAACAGGTGTGCGAGCAGGTTTAACAGGTGTTTGAGCAGGTTTAACAGGTGTTTGAGCAGGTGAAACAGGTGTTTTAGCAGGTTTAACAGGTGTGCGAGCAGGTTTAACAGGTGTTTGAGCAGGTTTAACAGGTGTTTGAGCAGGTTTAACAGGTGTGTGAGCAGGTTTAACAGGTGTTTGAGCAGGTTTAACAGGTGTGCGAGCAGGTGAAACAGGTGTTTGAGCAGGTTTAACAGGTGTTTGAGCAGGTTTAACAGGTGTGCGAGCAGGTTTAACAGGTGTTTGAGCAGGTTTAACAGGTGTTTGAGCAGGTTTAACAGGTGTGTGAGCAGGTTTAACAGGTGTTTTAGCAGGTTTAACAGGTGTGCGAGCAGGTTTAACAGGTGTTTGAGCAGGTGAAACAGGTGTGCGAGCAGGTTTAACAGGTGTTTGAGCAGGTTTAACAGGTGTGCGAGCAGGTTTAACAGGTGTTTGAGCAGGTTTAACAGGTGTTTGAGCAGGTTTAACAGGTGTTTAACAGGTGTGCGAGCAGGTTTAACAGGTGTTTAACAGGTGTGCGAGCAGGTTTAACAGGTGTTTGAGCAGGTTTAACAGGTGTGCGAGCAGGTTTAACAGGTGTGCGAGCAGGTGAAACAGGTGTTTGAGCAGGTTTAACAGGTGTGCGAGCAGGTTTAACAGGTGTGCGAGCAGGTGAAACAGGTGTTTGAGCAGGTTTAACAGGTGTGCGAGCAGGTGAAACAGGTGTTTGAGCAGGTTTAACAGGTGTTTGAGCAGGTGAAACAGGTGTTTTAGCAGGTTTAAACAGGTGTGCGAGCAGGTTTAACAGGTGTGCGAGCAGGTTTAACAGGTGTTTGAGCAGGTTTAAACAGGTGTTTGAGCAGGTTTAACAGGTGTTTAACAGGTGTGCGAGCAGGTTTAACAGGTGTTTGAGCAGGTTTAACAGGTGTGCGAGCAGGTTTAACAGGTGTGCGAGCAGGTGAAACAGGTGTTTGAGCAGGTTTAACAGGTGTGCGAGCAGGTTTAACAGGTGTGCGAGCAGGTGAAACAGGTGTTTGAGCAGGTTTAACAGGTGTTTGAGCAGGTGAAACAGGTGTTTTAGCAGGTTTAAACAGGTGTGCGAGCAGGTTTAACAGGTGTTTGAGCAGGTTTAAACAGGTGTTTGAGCAGGTTTAACAGGTGTTTAAACAGGTGTTTGAGCAGGTTTAAACAGGTGTTTGAGCAGGTTTAACAGGTGTGCGAGCAGGTTTAACAGGTGTTTGAGCAGGTTTAACAGGTGTGCGAGCAGGTTTAACAGGTGTGCGAGCAGGTGAAACAGGTGAAACAGCTGGAGGCCCGTTTGGATAAAGGTGACATGCAGTAATCGACAGACATGTTCCAGGTAGCTGTGAACATGTACAGGTGTCCCTAAACTCAGCCGATCAGTGCTGTGTGTCACAGGGTTGTAATGAAAGCTGGTGGGTTGGGACTTCCTGACATGTGATGCTTTGCTGCAGGTGGGCGGTGGTGACAGAGATGAGTGTGAGCCGCAGCGCTGCTGGCGTGACCGTGTTCGACGGCCGGATCTTTGCATCGGGTGGCCATGACGGCCTGCAGATCTTCAACACGGTCAGTCAGACTTTCCGAACCAATCAGAACTCATCAGATGTGTGTCTGATGCTTACCTGTGCGCCTGGTGCCCTTCCCTTGCAGGTGGAGTACTACAACCACCACACGAACTGCTGGCACCCGACAGCACCGATGCTGAACAGGCGATGCCGTCACGGGGCGGCGGCCCTGGGCAGTCACATGTACGTGGCAGGGGGGTACGATGGCTCGGGCTTCCTGAGCGGAGCGGAGGTATTTAGCTCGGCGTCGGGACAGTGGAGCCTCCTGGTTGCCATGAACACACGTCGCAGCCGGGTGTCTCTGGTGTCCACGTCAGGGCGTCTGTACGCCGTGGGCGGGTACGACGGACAGTCCAACCTCACCTCCGTTGAGATGTACAACCCCGACACCAACCGCTGGACTTTCATGGCCCCCATGGTGAGTCATGAGGGTGGGGTCGGCGTCGGGTGCATCCCCCTGCTGCCCGCCTAAACCCACCACCCACAGCTGAGGACTGAGGCGTTACTGATGGCGGCAGGCGGAGGCGACGCCCTCTGAGTTTATGGGTACGACAGCCAGGCTCAGACCTGCACACTGACGCCAGGCCTGCGGCATTCTGGGAAAAACTGTAGAGCTAGCCTGCGGTGGCTAGATGCTAGCATCCTGCAATTAGCACACGTGTGGATTGATTATTGTTGAATATTGATTACTTGATCGAAACGACCAAAGCTGCTGAATGTTGACAGGGTGATCAGTCTGATCCATTTTCAGTTCATGAACAGGTAAGCTGGAGGCGGGGCTGCACGCAGGTAAGGGCACAGAAACAGGAAGTGCAGCAATGCAGGCCGCCCTGAGCCGATTGGAGGCTGCTTCGGTGGCGTCATTTACACCTGGCAACAAGGTACACACACCTGCCGAAGATCCGCTCCTCATCCTCGTCGTATCTATGCTGTCCTCTGACAGGAAGTGGACATAAGTCCCGCCCACATACTGCAGACTGTGATGTCATCAGATAGCCGCCAGCAGTCAGAACCGGCCTGAGAATCTGTTGTCAGGTTGGTGCCGCCATCTCTCCATTGATGATGTCATCGACGTGTAGCGGGGTGCGGTCCTCCGTCTGATCTGACCAGTAAAGGCCCGGCGGCGGCTGATGGGGCAGAGGCAGAGGAATTTGATCCAGATCCTCTCATGGACTTCTTTACCAGTTGCCATGGAGACAGTTCAGTCATGTGTCTCCTCTGTACCTCAACAGAACATCATCATCAGTGATCGATCACTTAATTTTATTGATTAATTTATGATTGATTTGTTTTTTTTGTGAATCATTGAAGAGGAAGTGTTCAGGTGTCTGTTTCTCGTCTCTCAGCAGTAAAGATTGATTCTGTGACATCAAACTTACCGTCATCACGTCTGATCAATAAAAACGTTTGAGATTCAAACTGTTGGCATGTCAAGGTGTGGTCATGTGTGCACGTGAGCAGGTTCATAATGAGCTACAGAAGCGTTAGATCTGTGAGGTCATGTGTGCACGTGAGCAGGTTCATAATGAGCTACAGAAGCGTTAGATCTGTGAGGTCATGGTGCACGCCGCCAGGTTTCCTCTAACAGTAAGACAGCCTGTGGGCACATTACCATGGGAGCCAGTCTTCACCATAACTCAAATGAAATGCATTTGCAGAAATGCTTTTTCATTTTAAGACTGTGGCTGCATTATTGGACTCATAAATAAAATTAGTAATCAATTAATTTGCATTTTCTTCTTCAAGACGGCACATTATTGCTTTTTCCTTTTCTTGGTCTGCCTGCAGAGTTCTGCCCATGATTGGAAAAGGAAAAATCCTTCTGAGCGGCGCAGCAGAGCGACGTCAGCGCTGGGGGCTGCACATATTATTAGACCCATCCTGTTCAGTAGGGGGCGCTGTGCACATATTATTAGACCCATCCTGTTCTGTAGGGGGCGCTGTGCACATATTATTAGACCCATCCTGTTCAGTAGGGGGCGCTGTGCACATATTATTAGACCCATCCTGTTCAGTAGGGGGCGCTGTGCACATATTATTAGACCCATCCTGTTCAGTAGGGGGCGCTGTGCACATATTATTAGACCCATCCTGTTCAGTAGGGGGCGCTGTGCACATATTATTAGACCCATCCTGTTCAGTAGGGGGCGCTGTGCACATATTATTAGACCCATCCTGTTCAGTAGGGGGCGCTGTGCACATATTATTAGACCCATCCTGTTCAGTAGGGGGCGCTGTGCACATATTATTAGACCCATCCTGTTCAGTAGGGGGCGCTGTGCACATATTATTAGACCCATCCTGTTCAGTAGGGGGCGCTGTGCACATCTGCATTACAAATGTGCCGGGAACTGATTGAATTGCCGGGTCTTTAGAGGAAGCATCACAGATCATGGCGCTCCCTCAAACTGTGCAAACACTGTTAGAGTTAGCTGAGGTAGAATCTGATAATATATCTGGGTCTGATGCCTGTGGCCGAGCAGAACCAGTCAGAGAGCCTGGCTGCAGACAGATTTACACATTAAGGAGGTTCCACAGTAAACCTGTTCAGTCCTGGAACAGCTGGACAGATTTACACATTAAGGAGGTTCCACAGTAAACCTGTTCAGTCCTGGAACAGCTGGACAGATTTACACATTAAGGAGGTTCCACAGTAAACCTGTTCAGTCCTGGAACAGCTGGACAGATTTACACATTAAGGAGGTTCCACAGTAAACCTGTTCAGTCCTGGAACAGCTGGACAGATTTACACATTAAGGAGGTTCCACAGTAAACCTGTTCAGTCCTGGAACAGCTGGACAGATTTACACATTAAGGAGGTTCCACAGTAAACCTGTTCAGTCCTGGAACAGCTGGACAGATTTACACATTAAGGAGGTTCCACGGTAAACCTGTTCAGTCCTGGAACAGCTGGACAGATTTACACATTAAGGAGGTTCCACAGTAAACCTGTTCAGTCCTGGAACAGCTGGACAGATTTACACATTAAGGAGGCTCCACAGTAAACCTGTTCAGTCCTGGAACAGCTGGACAGATTTACACATTAAGGAGGTTCCACAGTAAACCTGTTCAGTCCTGGAACAGCTGGACAGATTTACACATTAAGGAGGTTCCACGGTAAACCTGTTCAGTCCTGGAACAGCTGGACAGATTTACACATTAAGGAGGTTCCACGGTAAACCTGTTCAGTCCTGGAACAGCTGGACAGATTTACACATTAAGGAGGTTCCACAGTAAACCTGTTCAGTCCTGGAACAGCTGGACAGATTTACACATTAAGGAGGTTCCACAGTAAACCTGTTCAGTCCTGGAACAGCTGGACAGATTTACACATTAAGGAGGTTCCACAGTAAACCTGTTCAGTCCTGGAACAGCTGGACAGATTTACACATTAAGGAGGTTCCACAGTAAACCTGTTCAGTCCTGGAACAGCTGGACAGATTTACACATTAAGGAGGTTCCACAGTAAACCTGTTCAGTCCTGGAACAGCTGGACAGATTTACACATTAAGGAGGTTCCACAGTAAACCTGTTCAGTCCTGGAACAGCTGGACAGATTTACACATTAAGGAGGTTCCACAGTAAACCTGTTCAGTCCTGGAACAGCTGGACAGATTTACACATTAAGGAGGTTCCACAGTAAACCTGTTCAGTCCTGGAACAGCTGGACAGATTTACACATTAAGGAGGTTCCACAGTAAACCTGTTCAGTCCTGGAACAGCTGGACAGATTTACACATTAAGGAGGTTCCACAGTAAACCTGTTCAGTCCTGGAACAGCTGGACAGATTTACACATTAAGGAGGTTCCACAGTAAACCTGTTCAGTCCTGGAACAGCTGGACAGATTTACACATTAAGGAGGTTCCACGGTAAACCTGTTCAGTCCTGGAACAGCTGGACAGATTTACACATTAAGGAGGTTCCACAGTAAACCTGTTCAGTCCTGGAACAGCTGGACAGATTTACACATTAAGGAGGTTCCACGGTAAACCTGTTCAGTCCTGGAACAGCTGGACAGATTTACACATTAAGGAGGTTCCACGGTAAACCTGTTCAGTCCTGGAACAGCTGGACAGATTTACACATTAAGGAGGTTCCACGGTAAACCTGTTCAGTCCTGGAACAGCTGGACAGATTTACACATTAAGGAGGTTCCACAGTAAACCTGTTCAGTCCTGGAACAGCTGCACAGATTTACACATTAAGGAGGTTCCACAGTAAACCTGTTCAGTCCTGGAACAGCTGGACAGATTTACACTTTAAGGAGGTTCCACAGTAAACCTGTTCAGTCCTGGAACAGCTGGACAGATTTACACATTAAGGAGGTTCCACAGTAAACCTGTTCAGTCCTGGAACAGCTGCACAGATTTACACATTAAGGAGGTTCCACAGTAAACCTGTTCAGTCCTGGAACAGCTGGACAGATTTACACATTAAGGAGGTTCCACAGTAAACCTGTTCAGTCCTGGAACAGCTGGACAGATTTACACATTAAGGAGGCTCCACAGTAAACCTGTTCAGTCCTGGAACAGCTGGACAGATTTACACATTAAGGAGGTTCCACAGTAAACCTGTTCAGTCCTGGAACAGCTGGACAGATTTACACATTAAGGAGGTTCCACGGTAAACCTGTTCAGTCCTGGAACAGCTGGACAGATTTACACATTAAGGAGGTTCCACAGTAAACCTGTTCAGTCCTGGAACAGCTGGACAGATTTACACATTAAGGAGGTTCCACAGTAAACCTGTTCAGTCCTGGAACAGCTGGACAGATTTACACATTAAGGAGGTTCCACAGTAAACCTGTTCAGTCCTGGAACAGCTGGACAGATTTACACATTAAGGAGGTTCCACAGTAAACCTGTTCAGTCCTGGAACAGCTGGACAGATTTACACATTAAGGAGGTTCCACAGTAAACCTGTTCAGTCCTGGAACAGCTGGACAGATTTACACATTAAGGAGGTTCCACAGTAAACCTGTTCAGTCCTGGAACAGCTGGACAGATTTACACATTAAGGAGGTTCCACAGTAAACCTGTTCAGTCCTGGAACAGCTGGACAGATTTACACATTAAGGAGGTTCCACGGTAAACCTGTTCAGTCCTGGAACAGCTGGACAGATTTACACATTAAGGAGGCTCCACAGTAAACCTGTTCAGTCCTGGAACAGCTGGACAGATTTACACATTAAGGAGGTTCCACAGTAAACCTGTTCAGTCCTGGAACAGCTGGACAGATTTACACATTAAGGAGGCTCCACAGTAAACCTGTTCAGTCCTGGAACAGCTGGACAGATTTACACATTAAGGAGGTTCCACAGTAAACCTGTTCAGTCCTGGAACAGCTGGACAGATTTACACATTAAGGAGGCTCCACAGTAAACCTGTTCAGTCCTGGAACAGCTGGACAGATTTACACATTAAGGAGGTTCCACAGTAAACCTGTTCAGTCCTGGAACAGCTGGACAGATTTACACATTAAGGAGGTTCCACAGTAAACCTGTTCAGTCCTGGAACAGCTGGACAGATTTACACATTAAGGAGGTTCCACAGTAAACCTGTTCAGTCCTGGAACAGCTGGACAGATTTACACATTAAGGAGGTTCCACAGTAAACCTGTTCAGTCCTGGAACAGCTGCACAGATTTACACATTAAGGAGGCTCCACAGTAAACCTGTTCAGTCCTGGAACAGCTGGACAGATTTACACATTAAGGAGGTTCCACAGTAAACCTGTTCAGTCCTGGAACAGCTGGACAGATTTACACATTAAGGAGGTTCCACAGTAAACCTGTTCAGTCCTGGAACAGCTGGACAGATTTACACATTAAGGAGGTTCCACAGTAAACCTGTTCAGTCCTGGAACAGCTGGACAGATTTACACATTAAGGAGGTTCCACAGTAAACCTGTTCAGTCCTGGAACAGCTGGACAGATTTACACATTAAGGAGGTTCCACAGTAAACCTGTTCAGTCCTGGAACAGCTGGACAGATTTACACATTAAGGAGGTTCCACAGTAAACCTGTTCAGTCCTGGAACAGCTGGACAGATTTACACATTAAGGAGGTTCCACAGTAAACCTGTTCAGTCCTGGAACAGCTGGACAGATTTACACATTAAGGAGGTTCCACGGTAAACCTGTTCAGTCCTGGAACAGCTGGACAGATTTACACATTAAGGAGGTTCCACAGTAAACCTGTTCAGTCCTGGAACAGCTGGACAGATTTACACATTAAGGAGGTTCCACAGTAAACCTGTTCAGTCCTGGAACAGCTGGACAGATTTACACATTAAGGAGGTTCCACAGTAAACCTGTTCAGTCCTGGAACAGCTGGACAGATTTACACATTAAGGAGGTTCCACAGTAAACCCGTTCAGTCCTGGAACAGCTGGACAGATTTACACATTAAGGAGGTTCCACAGTAAACCTGTTCAGTCCTGGAACAGCTGGACAGATTTACACATTAAGGAGGTTCCACAGTAAACCTGTTCAGTCCTGGAACAGCTGGACAGATTTACACATTAAGGAGGTTCCACAGTAAACCTGTTCAGTCCTGGAACAGCTGGACAGATTTACACATTAAGGAGGTTCCACGGTAAACCTGTTCAGTCCTGGAACAGCTGGACAGATTTACACATTAAGGAGGTTCCACAGTAAACCTGTTCAGTCCTGGAACAGCTGGACAGATTTACACATTAAGGAGGTTCCACAGTAAACCTGTTCAGTCCTGGAACAGCTGGACAGATTTACACATTAAGGAGGTTCCACAGTAAACCTGTTCAGTCCTGGAACAGCTGGACAGATTTACACATTAAGGAGGCTCCACAGTAAACCTGTTCAGTCCTGGAACAGCTGGACAGATTTACACATTAAGGAGGCTCCACAGTAAACCTGTTCAGTCCTGGAACAGCTGCACAGATTTACACATTAAGGAGGTTCCACAGTAAACCTGTTCAGTCCTGGAACAGCTGGACAGATTTACACATTAAGGAGGTTCCACAGTAAACCTGTTCAGTCCTGGAACAGCTGCACAGATTTACACATTAAGGAGGTTCCACAGTAAACCTGTTCAGTCCTGGAACAGCTGGACAGATTTACACATTAAGGAGGTTCCACAGTAAACCTGTTCAGTCCTGGAACAGCTGGACAGATTTACACATTAAGGAGGTTCCACAGTAAACCTGTTCAGTCCTGGAACAGCTGGACAGATTTACACATTAAGGAGGTTCCACAGTAAACCTGTTCAGTCCTGGAACAGCTGCACAGATTTACACATTAAGGAGGTTCCACAGTAAACCTGTTCAGTCCTGGAACAGCTGGACAGATTTACACATTAAGGAGGTTCCACAGTAAACCTGTTCAGTCCTGGAACAGCTGGACAGATTTACACATTAAGGAGGTTCCACGGTAAACCTGTTCAGTCCTGGAACAGCTGGACAGATTTACACATTAAGGAGGTTCCACAGTAAACCTGTTCAGTCCTGGAACAGCTGGACAGATTTACACATTAAGGAGGTTCCACAGTAAACCTGTTCAGTCCTGGAACAGCTGGACAGATTTACACATTAAGGAGGCTCCACAGTAAACCTGTTCAGTCCTGGAACAGCTGGACAGATTTACACATTAAGGAGGTTCCACAGTAAACCTGTTCAGTCCTGGAACAGCTGGACAGATTTACACATTAAGGAGGTTCCACAGTAAACCTGTTCAGTCCTGGAACAGCTGGACAGATTTACACATTAAGGAGGTTCCACAGTAAACCTGTTCAGTCCTGGAACAGCTGGACAGATTTACACATTAAGGAGGTTCCACAGTAAACCTGTTCAGTCCTGGAACAGCTGGACAGATTTACACATTAAGGAGGTTCCACAGTAAACCTGTTCAGTCCTGGAACAGCTGGACAGATTTACACATTAAGGAGGCTCCACAGTAAACCTGTTCAGTCCTGGAACAGCTGGACAGATTTACACATTAAGGAGGTTCCACAGTAAACCTGTTCAGTCCTGGAACAGCTGGACAGATTTACACATTAAGGAGGTTCCACAGTAAACCTGTTCAGTCCTGGAACAGCTGGACAGATTTACACATTAAGGAGGCTCCACAGTAAACCTGTTCAGTCCTGGAACAGCTGGACAGATTTACACATTAAGGAGGTTCCACAGTAAACCTGTTCAGTCCTGGAACAGCTGGACAGATTTACACATTAAGGAGGTTCCACAGTAAACCTGTTCAGTCCTGGAACAGCTGGACAGATTTACACATTAAGGAGGTTCCACAGTAAACCTGTTCAGTCCTGGAACAGCTGGACAGATTTACACATTAAGGAGGTTCCACAGTAAACCTGTTCAGTCCTGGAACAGCTGGACAGATTTACACATTAAGGAGGTTCCACAGTAAACCTGTTCAGTCCTGGAACAGCTGGACAGATTTACACATTAAGGAGGTTCCACAGTAAACCTGTTCAGTCCTGGAACAGCTGGACAGATTTACACATTAAGGAGGCTCCACAGTAAACCTGTTCAGTCCTGGAACAGCTGGACAGATTTACACATTAAGGAGGTTCCACAGTAAACCTGTTCAGTCCTGGAACAGCTGCACAGATTTACACATTAAGGAGGTTCCACAGTAAACCTGTTCAGTCCTGGAACAGCTGGACAGATTTACACATTAAGGAGGTTCCACAGTAAACCTGTTCAGTCCTGGAACAGCTGGACAGATTTACACATTAAGGAGGTTCCACAGTAAACCTGTTCAGTCCTGGAACAGCTGGACAGATTTACACATTAAGGAGGTTCCACAGTAAACCTGTTCAGTCCTGGAACAGCTGGACAGATTTACACATTAAGGAGGTTCCACAGTAAACCTGTTCAGTCCTGGAACAGCTGGATGCTGCGGAGCCTCAAATGAGATGAGGAACCATCAACATCCGTTCAGTCCATTGAAAATGATTAAATGGTTTAAAAATAAAGGGAATAGCGGAGCTGTTCGGCCACCAGACCATCAGTCAGGGGATGCAAAGCAATGATTGACAGAAAATTAAAATGCAAATAGAATAATTGATTACTAATTTTATTTATGAGTCAAATAACGCAGCCACATTGTTAAAATGAAAAAGCATTTCTGCAAATGCATTTTAATTTTAATTATGGCCCAGTTCAGACGCATTAAAACTGCATCTCCAATAAGAGTGATCTAATTCTGATCCATGTTCAGAAAGCAGGAGATTTTCATAATTTAGACATTCGTGTTTTACAAGGAACTCTGTGGACCGGCATCCTCTCGGTTTGGTTTCCTTTGATATCGATAATCAATAATCGCATGTCGAGGATTATCTCTGGAGCGGCCTGCTCTCGTCACTTCATTCAGGAAACATCAGAGGTCAAAGAAACTTTGTTTTATTTTACAGTTTTATTTTCTTCATCTTTAATCTATTTCCCACCTGTTCTCCTTCAATCATGAAACTTCCTGCAGAACGAAAAGCATCTGAACGCACCACCACTTTCATTCACTTTTATTCTCAAAGCACCAAACAGGAAACATTTGTGTCTCTGGATCTCTGATCCAGAACCTGGGGCCTGGTTCGGTTTACCTCCACAGTTCTAACACTTTCACACTGGTCTCTTTGGTGATGTCACTTCTGCACAGCTGATCAGGTGAACAGTCTCACAGCAGGTCCACCCCACAGTGTACGTTGGTCTGAAATGACACAAAGATCCACTGCTCAGGTCCTCCACATGGATTACTGTCCCGGAGGTCCCGGAGCAGCAGCTCCTTCAGCGTCCGTCTGCACATCTGAACACCTGCACAGGTAAAGTGAAACACTTATTTTCACATTTACCGCCAGCTTCCTTTCACATGACTGATCAGATGACAGACTTCAAAGATGTTAGAATCAAGTTTTTACCGTGTGATGTCAGCACAAAGCACGGCCAACAGGTGATCTCCTGGTGATCTGGTTAAACTAGGCCGGTATGCAATGCAAAGACCTACCTGCCACGGCCAAGCTGAAACCAAGGGGTTCTTTTACTGAAGTTCTGCAGGTGTGTCAGGAACTTACAAAGTTTCTGCAGCCGGTTGGAAGCAGCTCTCCTCTCCATCCAGTATGCCGTGGTACAGACCAATCTCCTGCTCCAGACGCTGCTTGTTGCTTAGCAACGTGTCGTAGTCACGGCGCTGCTGTTCGATTTCCCCGCGGACATCAGCCAGCTCAGCCTCCAACTTAACTACTATTGAGCCCAAGTTCTGCAGCTCCATGTCATGCCAGTGGCGGGCGTCGCTCAGCGAGTTTTCCAGGCCTCGTTTCTACAGGGCAGGAGGTTACTGACACGTTACTGACACGTTACTGACACGTTACTGACATGTTACTGACATGTTACTGACATGTTACTGACATGTTACTGACATGTTTCTTTTACTGACACGTTACTGACACGTTACTGACACGTTACTGACAGGTTACTGACATGTTTCTTTTACTGACACGTTACTGACACGTTACTGACATGTTACTGACATGTTACTGACATGTTACTGACATGTTTCTTTTACTGACACGTTACTGACACGTTACTGACACGTTACTGACACGTTACTGACAGGTTACTGACAGGTTACTGACATGTTTCTTTTACTGACACGTTACTGACATGTTACTGACATGTTTCTGTTACTGACATGTTACTGACACGTTACTGACATGTTACTGACATGTTACTGACATGTTTCTGTTACTGATAGGTTATTGACATGTTATTGACATGTTACTGACATGTTTCTGTTACTGATAGGTTATTGACATGTTATTGACATGTTACTGACATGTTTCTGTTACTGATAGGTTATTGACATGTTAATGACATGTTATTGACATGTTATTGACATGTTACTGACATGTTGCTGACATGTTACTGACATGTTTCTGTTACTGATAGGTTACTGACATGTTTCTGTTACTGATAGGTTATTAACATGTTGCTGACATGTTACTGACATGTTTCTGTTACTGATAGGTTATTGACATGTTACTGACATGTTTCTTTTACTGATAGGTTATTAACATGTTGCTGACATGTTACTGACATGTTTCTGTTACCGATAGGTTATTGACATGTTACTGACATGTTTCTGTTCCGATAGGTTATTGACACGTTACTGACATGTTTCTTTTACTGACATGTTGCTGAGATGTTACTGACATGTTAAATGTTACTGATAGGTTATTGACATGTTACTGACATGTTTCTTTTACTGATAGGTTATTGACATGTTACTGACATGTTTCTTTTACTGATAGGTTATTGACATGTTGCTGACATGTTACTGACATGTTTCTGTTACCAATAGGTTATTGACATGTTACTGATAGGTTATTGACACGTTACTGACATGTTTCTTTTACTGACATGTTAAATGTTACTGATAGGTTATTGACATGTTACTGACATGTTTCTGTTACTGATAGGTTATTGACATGTTACTGACATGTTTCTTTTACTGACATGTTACTGACATGTTTCTGTTACCGATAGGTTATTGACATGTTACTGATAGGTTATTGACATGTTACTGACATGTTACTGACATGTTTCTGTTACTGATAGGTTATTGACATGTTACTGACATGTTACTGACATGTTTCTGTTACTGATAGGTTATTGACATGTTACTGACATGTTTCTGTTACTGATAGGTTATTAACATGTTGCTGACATGTTACTGACATGTTTCTGTTACTGAAATGTTGCTGACATGTTGCTGACATGTTACTGACATGTTACTGACATGTTTCTGTTACTGATAGGTTATTAACATGTTGCTGACATGTTACTGACATGTTTCTGTTACCGATAGGTTATTGACATGTTGCTGACATGTTACTGACATGTTTCTGTTACCGATAGGTTATTGACATGTTACTGACATGTTTCTGTTACCGATAGGTTATTGACATGTTACTGACATGTTTCTTTTACTGATAGGTTATTGACATGTTACTGACATGTTTCTGTTACTGATAGGTTATTAACATGTTGCTGACATGTTACTGACATGTTTCTGTTACTGAAATGTTGCTGACATGTTACTGACATGTTTCTTTTACTGATAGGTTATTGACATGTTGCTGACATGTTACTGACATGTTTCTGTTACCGATAGGTTATTGACATGTTACTGATAGGTTATTGACACGTTACTGACATGTTTCTTTTACTGACATGTTAAATGTTACTGATAGGTTATTGACATGTTACTGACATGTTTCTGTTACTGATAGGTTATTGACATGTTACTGACATGTTTCTGTTACTGATAGGTTATTGACATGTTACTGACATGTTTCTGTTACTGATAGGTTATTAACATGTTACTGACATGTTGCTGACATGTTACTGACATGTTACTGACATGTTTCTGTTACTGATAGGTTATTGACATGTTACTGACATGTTACTGACATGTTTCTGTTACTGATAGGTTATTGACATGTTACTGACATGTTTCTTTTACTGATAGGTTATTGACATGTTACTGACATGTTTCTTTTACTGACATGTTACCGATAGGTTATTGACATGTTACCGATAGGTTATTGACATGTTACTGACATGTTACTGACATGTTTCTGTTACTGATAGGTTATTGACATGTTACTGACATGTTTCTGTTACTGATAGGTTATTGACATGTTACTGACATGTTTCTTTTACTGACATGTTACTGACATGTTTCTGTTACCGATAGGTTATTGACATGTTACTGATAGGTTATTGACATGTTACTGACATGTTACTGACATGTTTCTGTTACTGATAGGTTATTGACATGTTACTGACATGTTACTGACATGTTTCTGTTACTGATAGGTTATTGACATGTTACTGACATGTTTCTGTTACTGATAGGTTATTAACATGTTGCTGACATGTTACTGACATGTTTCTGTTACTGAAATGTTGCTGACATGTTTCTGTTACTGATAGGTTATTGACATGTTTCTGTTACTGATAGGTTATTGACATGTTACTGACATGTTTCTGTTACTGACATGTTTCTGTTACTGATAGGTTATTGACATGTTACTGACATGTTTCTTTTACTGACATGTTACTGACATGTTTCTGTTACCGATAGGTTATTGACATGTTACTGATAGGTTATTGACATGTTACTGACATGTTACTGACATGTTTCTGTTACTGATAGGTTATTAACATGTTACTGACATGTTACTGACATGTTTCTGTTACTGATAGGTTATTGACATGTTACTGACATGTTTCTGTTACTGACAGGTTATTAACATGTTGCTGACATGTTACTGACATGTTTCTGTTACTGAAATGTTGCTGACATGTTGCTGACATGTTACTGACATGTTACTGACATGTTTCTGTTACTGATAGGTTATTAACATGTTGCTGACATGTTACTGACATGTTTCTGTTACCGATAGGTTATTGACATGTTGCTGACATGTTACTGACATGTTTCTGTTACCGATAGGTTATTGACATGTTACTGACATGTTTCTTTTACTGATAGGTTATTGACATGTTACTGACATGTTTCTGTTACTGATAGGTTATTAACATGTTGCTGACATGTTACTGACATGTTTCTGTTACTGAAATGTTGCTGACATGTTACTGACATGTTTCTGTTACTGATAGGTTATTAACATGTTGCTGACATGTTACTGACATGTTTCTGTTACCGATAGGTTATTGACATGTTACTGACATGTTTCTGTTACTGAAATGTTGCTGACATGTTGCTGACATGTTGCTGACATGTT
This sequence comes from Leuresthes tenuis, assembly GCF_036924035.1. Taxonomy (NCBI): domain Eukaryota; kingdom Metazoa; phylum Chordata; class Actinopteri; order Atheriniformes; family Atherinopsidae; genus Leuresthes; species Leuresthes tenuis. Next base: position 312,465 of record NW_027325368.1, on the reverse strand, counting down.
ACTGACATGTTTCTGTTACTGATAGGTTATTAACATGTTGCTGACATGTTACTGACATGTTTCTGTTACCGATAGGTTATTGACATGTTACTGACATGTTTCTTTTACTGATAGGTTATTGACATGTTACTGACATGTTTCTGTTACTGATAGGTTATTAACATGTTGCTGACATGTTACTGACATGTTTCTGTTACTGAAATGTTGCTGACATGTTGCTGACATGTTACTGACATGTTACTGACATGTTTCTTTTACTGATAGGTTATTGACATGTTACTGACATGTTTCTTTTACTGACATGTTACTGACATGTTTCTGTTACCGATAGGTTATTGACATGTTACTGATAGGTTATTGACATGTTACTGACATGTTAAATGTTACCGACTTGTTACTGACACGTTACTGACATGTTAAATGTTACTGACATGTTTCTGTTACTGATAGGTTATTAACATGTTACTGACATGTTTCTGTTACTGAAATGTTGCTGACATGTTACTGACATGTTTCTTTTACTGATAGGTTATTGACATGTTACTGACATGTTTCTTTTACTGATAGGTTATTGACATGTTACTGACATGTTAAATGTTACTGACATGTTACTGACATGTTAAATGTTACTGACATGTTACTGACACGTTACTGACATGTTAAATGTTACTGACATGTTGCTGACATGTTTCTGTTACTGACATGTTATTGACATGTTACTGACATGTTAAATGTTACTGACATACTGACATGTTAAATGTTACTGACATGTTACTGACATGTTTCTGTTACTGATAGGTTATTGACATGTTACTGACATGTTAAATGTTACTGACATGTTACTGACATGTTTCTGTTACTGATAGGTTATTGACATGTTACTGACATGTTTCTGTTACTGATAGGTTATTGACATGTTACTGACATGTTAAATGTTACTGACATGTTACTGACATGTTTCTGTTACTGATAGGTTATTGACATGTTACTGACATGTTAAATGTTACTGACATGTTACTGACATGTTTCTGTTACTGATAGGTTATTGACATGTTACTGACATGTTAAATGTTACTGACATGTTACTGACATGTTTCTGTTACTGATAGGTTATTGACATGTTACTGACATGTTAAATGTTACTGACATGTTACTGACATGTTTCTGTTACTGATAGGTTATTGACATGTTACTGACATGTTAAATGTTACTGACATGTTACTGACATGTTTCTGTTACTGATAGGTTATTGACATGTTACTGACATGTTAAATGTTACTGACATGTTACTGACACGTTTCTGTTACTGATAGGTTATTGACATGTTACTGACATGTTAAATGTTACTGACATGTTACTGACATGTTTCTGTTACTGATAGGTTATTGACATGTTACTGACATGTTAAATGTTACTGACATGTTACTGACACGTTACTGACATGTTAAATGTTACTGACATGTTACTGACACGTTACTGACATGTTAAATGTTACTGACATGTTGCTGACATGTTACTGACATGTTTCTGTTACTGATAGGTTATTGACATGTTACTGACATGTTAAATGTTACTGACATGTTAAATGTTACTGACATGTTACTGACATGTTTCTGTTACTGATAGGTTATTGACATGTTACTGACATGTTAAATGTTACTGACATGTTAAATGTTACTGACATGTTACTGACATGTTTCTGTTACTGATAGGTTATTAACATGTTGCTGACATGTTACTGACATGTTTCTGTTACTGAAATGTTGCTGACATGTTACTGACATGTTTCTTTTACTGATAGGTTATTGACATGTTGCTGACATGTTACTGACATGTTTCTGTTACCGATAGGTTATTGACATGTTACTGATAGGTTATTGACACGTTACTGACATGTTTCTTTTACTGACATGTTAAATGTTACTGATAGGTTATTGACATGTTACTGACATGTTTCTGTTACTGATAGGTTATTGACATGTTACTGACATGTTTCTGTTACTGATAGGTTATTGACATGTTACTGACATGTTTCTGTTACTGATAGGTTATTAACATGTTACTGACATGTTGCTGACATGTTACTGACATGTTACTGACATGTTTCTGTTACTGATAGGTTATTGACATGTTACTGACATGTTACTGACATGTTTCTGTTACTGATAGGTTATTGACATGTTACTGACATGTTTCTTTTACTGATAGGTTATTGACATGTTACTGACATGTTTCTTTTACTGACATGTTACCGATAGGTTATTGACATGTTACCGATAGGTTATTGACATGTTACTGACATGTTACTGACATGTTTCTGTTACTGATAGGTTATTGACATGTTACTGACATGTTTCTGTTACTGATAGGTTATTGACATGTTACTGACATGTTTCTTTTACTGACATGTTACTGACATGTTTCTGTTACCGATAGGTTATTGACATGTTACTGATAGGTTATTGACATGTTACTGACATGTTACTGACATGTTTCTGTTACTGATAGGTTATTGACATGTTACTGACATGTTACTGACATGTTTCTGTTACTGATAGGTTATTGACATGTTACTGACATGTTTCTGTTACTGATAGGTTATTAACATGTTGCTGACATGTTACTGACATGTTTCTGTTACTGAAATGTTGCTGACATGTTTCTGTTACTGATAGGTTATTGACATGTTTCTGTTACTGATAGGTTATTGACATGTTACTGACATGTTTCTGTTACTGACATGTTTCTGTTACTGATAGGTTATTGACATGTTACTGACATGTTTCTTTTACTGACATGTTACTGACATGTTTCTGTTACCGATAGGTTATTGACATGTTACTGATAGGTTATTGACATGTTACTGACATGTTACTGACATGTTTCTGTTACTGATAGGTTATTAACATGTTACTGACATGTTACTGACATGTTTCTGTTACTGATAGGTTATTGACATGTTACTGACATGTTTCTGTTACTGACAGGTTATTAACATGTTGCTGACATGTTACTGACATGTTTCTGTTACTGAAATGTTGCTGACATGTTGCTGACATGTTACTGACATGTTACTGACATGTTTCTGTTACTGATAGGTTATTAACATGTTGCTGACATGTTACTGACATGTTTCTGTTACCGATAGGTTATTGACATGTTGCTGACATGTTACTGACATGTTTCTGTTACCGATAGGTTATTGACATGTTACTGACATGTTTCTTTTACTGATAGGTTATTGACATGTTACTGACATGTTTCTGTTACTGATAGGTTATTAACATGTTGCTGACATGTTACTGACATGTTTCTGTTACTGAAATGTTGCTGACATGTTACTGACATGTTTCTGTTACTGATAGGTTATTAACATGTTGCTGACATGTTACTGACATGTTTCTGTTACCGATAGGTTATTGACATGTTACTGACATGTTTCTGTTACTGAAATGTTGCTGACATGTTGCTGACATGTTGCTGACATGTTACTGACATGTTTCTGTTACTGATAGGTTATTAACATGTTGCTGACATGTTACTGACATGTTTCTGTTACCGATAGGTTATTGACATGTTACTGACATGTTTCTTTTACTGATAGGTTATTGACATGTTACTGACATGTTTCTGTTACTGATAGGTTATTAACATGTTGCTGACATGTTACTGACATGTTTCTGTTACTGAAATGTTGCTGACATGTTGCTGACATGTTACTGACATGTTACTGACATGTTTCTTTTACTGATAGGTTATTGACATGTTACTGACATGTTTCTTTTACTGACATGTTACTGACATGTTTCTGTTACCGATAGGTTATTGACATGTTACTGATAGGTTATTGACATGTTACTGACATGTTAAATGTTACCGACTTGTTACTGACACGTTACTGACATGTTAAATGTTACTGACATGTTTCTGTTACTGATAGGTTATTAACATGTTACTGACATGTTTCTGTTACTGAAATGTTGCTGACATGTTACTGACATGTTTCTTTTACTGATAGGTTATTGACATGTTACTGACATGTTTCTTTTACTGATAGGTTATTGACATGTTACTGACATGTTAAATGTTACTGACATGTTACTGACATGTTAAATGTTACTGACATGTTACTGACACGTTACTGACATGTTAAATGTTACTGACATGTTGCTGACATGTTTCTGTTACTGACATGTTATTGACATGTTACTGACATGTTAAATGTTACTGACATACTGACATGTTAAATGTTACTGACATGTTACTGACATGTTTCTGTTACTGATAGGTTATTGACATGTTACTGACATGTTAAATGTTACTGACATGTTACTGACATGTTTCTGTTACTGATAGGTTATTGACATGTTACTGACATGTTTCTGTTACTGATAGGTTATTGACATGTTACTGACATGTTAAATGTTACTGACATGTTACTGACATGTTTCTGTTACTGATAGGTTATTGACATGTTACTGACATGTTAAATGTTACTGACATGTTACTGACATGTTTCTGTTACTGATAGGTTATTGACATGTTACTGACATGTTAAATGTTACTGACATGTTACTGACATGTTTCTGTTACTGATAGGTTATTGACATGTTACTGACATGTTAAATGTTACTGACATGTTACTGACATGTTTCTGTTACTGATAGGTTATTGACATGTTACTGACATGTTAAATGTTACTGACATGTTACTGACATGTTTCTGTTACTGATAGGTTATTGACATGTTACTGACATGTTAAATGTTACTGACATGTTACTGACACGTTTCTGTTACTGATAGGTTATTGACATGTTACTGACATGTTAAATGTTACTGACATGTTACTGACATGTTTCTGTTACTGATAGGTTATTGACATGTTACTGACATGTTAAATGTTACTGACATGTTACTGACACGTTACTGACATGTTAAATGTTACTGACATGTTACTGACACGTTACTGACATGTTAAATGTTACTGACATGTTGCTGACATGTTACTGACATGTTTCTGTTACTGATAGGTTATTGACATGTTACTGACATGTTAAATGTTACTGACATGTTAAATGTTACTGACATGTTACTGACATGTTTCTGTTACTGATAGGTTATTGACATGTTACTGACATGTTAAATGTTACTGACATGTTACTGACATGTTTCTGTTACTGATAGGTTATTGACATGTTACTGACATGTTAAATGTTACTGACATGTTACTGACACGTTACTGACATGTTAAATGTTACTGACATGTTACTGACACGTTACTGACATGTTAAATGTTACTGACATGTTGCTGACATGTTACTGACATGTTTCTGTTACTGATAGGTTATTGACATGTTACTGACATGTTACTGATAGGTTATTGACATGTTACTGACATGTTACTGACATGTTACTGACATGTTAAATGTTACTGACATGTTTCTGTTACTGACATGTTACTGACATGTTACTGACATGTTACTGACATGTTACTGACATGTTAAATGTTACTGATAGGTCACTGTTGTGTTACCGACAGTTTACGACTCGGCGTTTCACAGGTTTCTGACAGTTTACCGACCGGTCACAGACTTAAATTGGATGAAGTTATTGATTAGTCGCTGAAGCTCACCAATGCTCTGATGGACTCGGTCTCAGCCTGCAGACTCTGGATCTTACAGCCAGTGTCGCTGCACTCGGCCTTCAGCGCCTCCACCTGCTCCTCCTCGGGACTCAGACTGCTGCTCACACACTGCGCCTCCTGCAGCACAAACTCACACTGCTCAGACATGCCTTCGGACACACCTATGAGCACCAGGTGACGTGTCCTCACCTTACAATCCATATAGCTGTCAGTCTCGGCTCGGTTTCTCTCCGTCACCTTCTCCCAGTGGCTCCTGATGTAGGCCAGAATCTGGTCCAAACTGGTTTCTATGGGGGCGTCCAGTTCATCCACCTCCCGGCCTGCCATTTGATTGTATAGAACACGGACATCCTGCATGGACAGGTGAAACGTAGGTCACATGACTAAAAGCTAAATAATCATTGAGGTTTGACAGAACTTTATTATCCTGCTGTGCAACAGGACATGTCATGCTGAGCTGCAGCAGGAGTTTAAACTCCTCTAACAGAGCTCAGCTGCTCTTAAATCAACAGTTTTTACAGACTGGGACCTGCTCATGGTTGTGCTCCAGGCTGCACAGCTCCACCCTCATATTCTCCATCTGCTCCTCCAGCTCCATCTTTGTCACAGTTGCCTCCTCGATCACTCTGTACAGGGAGCTGATCTCCTCCTCCACTGCCCTCCTGAAGGGCTGCTCGTTCTCATACCTGCAAAGAGTGAAAAGTTACTGTACCTCCTCCTGCTGCAGGAGGGGTGACCCTAAGGTTGTACCTGTATTTACTCTAAACTCAGTTTAACGAGTCCTGGAGAGCCTCAGGTTCCATTTTATCGTCACCGGGAGACGTTCAGAGCCTCCTCCTGACTCAGGACCCACTGATCCGTGGGAAACTGGGAACACTGGGATTAGATCCCTCTGAACCAGTGGGAGTCCTAAGCTGTCAAATCAGAGTTTTAGACCTCCCATCAGAAGTGGAACAGTTCCTTCTGTCACCTGAAGGACAGGCTTGAGTCTCTCAGAGCAGCCACACCACTGGATGAACTGAACAACATGCTTTCAAAACACAATTTGGACCATTTTGGTTTTCTTTTTAGTTGGATTTTACTTCTTTGCCTGTTCCACTTTAGCTGGTTTTACTTTTCATTTACATTTTATTTGACAGTCTAGTGTTGACTTACTAACTGGAAATATCTTTTAGTTCCATTACTTTACTATCTGGTTTATCTGTTTATTGTATCTAATGCCTCATCAATTAAATCTCTTCTTTGTTTTATTTGATCTCATTATGGCCACTTTCCACTTTCTGTTTCCTCATTAGACTGATTTACGACAGCATTTCCTCTGTTCTTCTCTCTGTTTATCTGCAGTCTGAGCCTGCTCCGGAGGCAGGAATCAGCCACCAGAGGGCACTATCTGAGAGGTCCTGTGGGTTCATTAGGTGAGTCGTCACAGAGCCTCTCATCACAACACCCAGTACAGAGGAGCCGCCTGAACACGTCTGACACTAAGTACAAACATCTGTTGATGGAAAAGTCTCTAAAAACTTTTGTGTAAATCAGTTTGAACCTTTGAAACTTAACAGAAACAATTCAACAGAACGGATTCTCAGTCTTCTTTGTGTTCAGAAAGCAGAACCAAACGTAGAATCTGCAGCAGCAACACTCAGTGAAAGCTGCTCCAGATGTTTCCATCGTGTTCCTTCAGCTTCCTTTAATGACTCTTTTTGATGCTTTGAACTGAGTTTTTCACAGGAATCTGAGTCCATTCCTGCTGAATCCCAGATTCCAGCTGCTCAGCAGTCCCTGGTTGTCTGGTTCTCCTCTTCATGATGCTCCAACATCTGCAGCAGGAGCCAGATGTGGACTGCAGGCAGCAGCCGAGCTCACACACTCTGTGTGTCTGAAGCTGCTGGAAGTCCTGCAGAATGAGGTCTGGCATCGTCCTGCTGAAATAACCACGGACCTCCCGGGAAAAGACGGCACCTTGATGGCAGCATCTGTCTCTCCAGAACTCCAACATCCAGCTGTGCATCAGTGGTACCTTCACCCAGATGAAGCCCTCCATGCCCTGGACTCTGCTGCAGCCCCAGACCATCACAGACGCTGCTTTAAACCTTCCTCTGAGAACAGCTGGATGCTCTTTCTCAGCAGTTTTTCCCAGAAGCAGCTGAAACGTGGACTCATCTGCCCACAGAACACGTGTCCACTGTCTTTCTGTCCCTCTGAGCTGAGCTGGAGTCCAGAGAACTGGGCCGTGGTTCTGCTCAGAGCTGATATATGGCTTCCTCCTGGTGTGATGCAGCTTCAGCTCACATTTCTGGATGCAGCCGTGGACTGTGTTGAGTGGAAATGCTTTTCCCAGCTCCTCCTGAGCCCATGTGGCTGTATGGATCATGGTGGCCTGACGGTTTCTCCTGCAGTGCTGCCTGAGGGCTCCGAGCTCATCCAGCAGGGCTTTCTGTCCTTGGCCTTTCCACACTGAGGTTTCCCCAGACTCCCTGAATCTGTTCCCAATATCCTGCTCTGTAGATGCTGAAAGACCAAAGTTCTTTCCAGTCTGACTCTGAGGAATATTTCCTGAACTTATTGATGATTCTCTGATGGAGTTTGGCCCAAAGCGGTGAGCCACGACCCATCCTTGTTGGAGAGGCTGAACCTTTGGTGGAAGCTGCTTTTATACCCAATCCTGACACCCTCACCTGTCAGCAGGTAACCTGCTGCTTGGAGAAGCTCCAGAAGCTGTTTCTGTAGATTCTATAAACTTTCTGTCTTTCTTTGGCTCCAGAACAGCTTTCACTGAGTGTTTCTGCAGCAGATTCTACTTTTGGTTCTAAATATGATGAAATTAATCTCTGAAAACTCTGAGAATCAGTTCTTTGTTTCTGTAAAGTCTGTTTACATTTTTTCATTCCAGTTTCTTTTTTATTTCTGGCTGTATTGTTTTCCTGTATAAACCCTTTTTAAATGTGGGATTCAGAACAGAACTGATGGGGACCTTTCCTTGAAGTCCTCTGCGTTGGCCTGAACGTTCTCCGTCTGCAGCATTAGTCGAGCGTTGTCCAGGATGGCTTCACTGACCTGCAGAGAGTGTAGGAACCCACAGTGTCAGGAGCCCGTTGACCCTGTGTGATTGGCCGCCCCCCCGTGTCCTCACCTGTCTGTAGATATCCTCCCACTCCCTCCGGAGAGGCCCCCAGGTGCCAGCGCTTGAGGCCTTGCGGTCCAGACAGAGGCGGATCTGCTCCTCCAGCTGCTGATTCAGCTGCTCCAGCGCCCTCACCTTGTCTCGGTACTCCATTAAGCAGCTGTTTAGGCTGGCGGCTGCCGCTCCGCCACCGGCGGTTCGCTCCCCGGCCCGGGGAAGCACCGGAGCTGCGCTGCTCCTCATCCCCTGCAGGAACACGCTGCTTATCCCCAGAGCCCTGCGGGACACCCGTGTGCCGAGCCCGGAGGCCACGCCCACAGAGGGTGCCGAGCCAACGAAGACGCCGCGGGGGGCAGTGGTGCCGGCCGCGCCCATCCTCCCGCTGGGGGTGGAGGACGGGCGCTCGGCGGATGGCTGTCCCAGGAAGGATGAGCGGCGTCGCAGCAGAGGCATGGCGCTCAGCTGCTCCCAGTGTCAAACCGCTCAGAGCCGCACGCAGCCGGGATTTATGGGAGCACGGAGTTCTGGAAACATGGCCGCCTTTGTTCAGCAGCTGTTTGTACTGGAAGCTTTTGTCATCATGGAAACACATTTCAGCTGCATCAGCAGGGAGGAGGGGGCAGGAAGAGTCCTGAAGCACTGAGGCCATCTAACCTGCTCATGCTCAGTGGCTCTGAATGCCAGCAGATGACCAAACATTAGCTTCAGCTCTTTTCAAGCTCGGATTCTCAGTTTTTCCCAAAGTGGAAATCACAAAAAGCTCTTGTGTTTGTTGCTGAGTGTCGTCCACCTGGCCCTTATTCTGAGTTTCTGCCTTATTCTGAGTTTCTGCCTTATTCTGAGTTTCTGCCTTATTCTGAGTTTCTGCCTTATTCTGAGTTTCTGCCTTATTCTGAGTTTCTGCCTTATTCTGAGTTTCTGCCTTATTCTGAGTTTCTGCCTTATTCTGAGTTTCTGCCTTATTCTGAGTTTCTGCCTTATTCTGAGTTTCTGCCTGAATTCTCAGAGTTTTTATCACAGTTAGTGCTGAGTACAGATAAAGTTACTGTAGGGGTGACTTTAATATTCATGTTGAAAATGACGCCTAAATATTAACTTTAATTCAACAATCCTGATCAGCTTCATTCTTTATATTTTACATAAAAACAGGAAGCAGCTGCAGAGATTCACTGAAACATGTTCAAACCTGAACATAAACCCAGAATCTGAGGCAGAAACAGAGTTTTTTTTATCAGTTCTCAGCAGCTTTAAAGTGAATCTCTGGTCTGAGCTCCTTTATTCTCCAACTCAGCCTGAACCCTCTGAGACAAGCTTTCTGTCATTTCTTTAAGGAGTCTTCAGGAATAGTTCTCCAGGCTTCTTGAAGGACACCCCAAAGCTCTTCTTTGGATGTGGGCTGCCTTTTGTTCCGTTCTCTGTCAGATGATCCCACACTGCTTCAATAATGTTGAGGTCCGGGCTCTGGGGAGGATTCATCCCTCCATAAGACCTGTTGCCACTGATTTTCAGTCCACTTCTTGTGTCATTTGGCACAGCTCAGCCTTTTCTCCCTGTTTCCCCTCCTGTGACATCATGAAAAAAAGTTTTTTGTCTGCATTTCTGTGGAAACCGCAGCTCTCACAGATTTACCATCAAACCCAATCAGACTCTTTGTGTTCAGTCTCAGCAGAAAGGCCTGAAGGCCCCAGCAGGATGTGGTGAGCATCAGCGCAGCGGGAGAAACTTTCCCAGCCGCTGTGACAACAGATCTGAGACGGTCTGAAAGTCTGACAGCTGGAGCAGGAAGTGCCGAGCCGTATGAGTCTGATCTGGGATCAGCTCAGACTAGAAATCAGTTCAGTGGTGATTAAAGTGTCTCAGAACACAAACATCAGCTGATTCTGTTCAATCTAACTCTTATTGTTGTTGAAAACAACATTAAGGACCATTATGGGACCGATAGTTAACGGTTTCAGATCCAAGTCTGGAGGACATGAAATGCTGGAAGCAGTGACATCACTGCAATCTGTTGTGTTTTGGAAGTAATTCAATTCAGTTTAAAAAAGAGAAGATAAATTCTAGGTTGCTTAGGTTTAGGGCTGCAGGAGAAAGCCTCTTCTCTCCAAAAAGAACATGGCAGCACAGCTTAGGTTTGCAAAGCTGAAAAAGCCCAGAGCTACATCTCAGACTCTACAGGCCTCAATTAGCATGCTAAAGGTTAAAGGTCACCCCAAGGTGAAAAAGCCCAGAGCTACATCTCAGACTCTACAGGCCTCAGTTAGCATGTTAAAGGTTAAAGGTCATACATCTCAGACTCTACAGGCCTCAGTTAGCATGTTAAAGGTTAAAGGTCACCCCAAGGTGAAAAAGCCCAGAGCTACATCTCAGACTCTACAGGCCTCAGTTAGCATGCTAAAGGTTAAAGGTCACCCCAAGGTGAAAAAGCCCAGAGCTACATCTCAGACTCTACAGGCCTCAGTTAGCATGCTAAAGGTTAAAGGTCACCCCAAGGTGAAGAAGCCCAGAGCTACATCTCAGACTCTCCAGGCCTCAGTTAGCATGTTAAAGGTTAAAGGTCATACATCTCAGACTCTACAGGCCTCAGTTAGCATGTTAAAGGTTAAAGGTCATACATCTCAGACTCTCCAGGCCTCAGTTAGCATGTTAAAGGTTAAAGGTCATACATCTCAGACTCTCCAGGCCTCAGTTAGCATATTAAAGGTTAAAGGTCATACATCTCAGACTCTACAGGCCTCAGTTAGCATGTTAAAGGTCAAAGGTCATACATCTCAGACTCTACAGGCCTCAGTTAGCAGGTTAAAGGTTAAAGGTCATACATCTCAGACTCTACAGGCCTCAGTTAGCATGTTAAAGGTTAAAGGTCATGACAGCACAGTTAGAAAAAGACTGAACAAGGATGGCTTGTTTGGAAGGGCTGCAGGAGAAAGCCTCTTCTCTCTAAAAAGAACATGGCAGCACAGCTTAGGTTTGCAAAGCTGCATCTGAACAAAGCTCAAGACTTCTGGAACAATGTCCTTTGGACAGACCAGAGCAAAGTGGAGATGTTTGGTCCTAATGCACAGCAGCACGTTTGGAGGAAACCAAACACAGCATATCAGCACAAACACCTCATACCAGCTGTCAAGCACGGTGGTGGAGGGCTGATGATCTGGGCTGGTTCTGCAGCCACAGGTGGTAATATGTCAGGTGTTCGTCTGACTTTTGACACCTGCTGAGGAACAGCTGCCTCCTGATGGAGGCGTACTTTCAATTCAATTCAATTCAATTCAATTCAATTCAATTCAATTCAATTCAATTCAATTCAACTCAGTTTTATTTATAAAGCGCCAGATTACAACAATTATCATCTCAAGGCACTTAAATAATAAAGTCCAATTCAAGCCAATTGGAATTCAATTCATTGTAATCATAATCCAATTAATTCATATGGAGCCAATTAAAAGATAATATCCGAGCTAAGGAAACCAACAGATTGGACCGAAACTTGTCTTCAGTCCAATCTCCCGTCCTGAGCCTGAGGGACTGTGGAAAGGAACGACTCCCTTTAACAGGAAGAAACCTCTGGCAGAACCAGAACCAGGAAGGAACCTCTGGCAGAACCAGAACCAGGAAGAAACCTCTGGCAGAACCAGAACCAGGAGGAAACCTCTGGCAGAACCAGGAAGAAACCTCTGGCAGAACCAGAACCAGGAAGAAACCTCTGGCAGAACCAGAACCAGGAAGAAACCTCTGGCAGAACCAGGAGGAAACCTCTGGCAGAACCAGAACCAGGAAGAAACCTCTGGCAGAACCAGGAAGAAACCTCTGGCAGAACCAGAACCAGAAAGAAACCTCTGGCAGAACCAGAACCAGGAAGAAACCTCTGGCAGAACCAGAACCAGGAAGAAACCTCTGGCAGAACCAGAACCAGGAGGAAACCTCTGGCAGAACCAGGAAGAAACCTCTGGCAGAACCAGAACCAGGAAGAAACCTCTGGCAGAACCAGACTCAGGAAGAAACCTCTGGCAGAACCAGAACCAGGAAGAAACCTCTGGCAGAACCAGGAGGAAACCTCTGGCAGAACCAGAACCAGGAAGAAACCTCTGGCAGAACCAGGAAGAAACCTCTGGCAGAACCAGAACCAGGAAGAAACCTCTGGCAGAACCAGAACCAGGAAGAAACCTCTGGCAGAACCAGACCCAGGCTGCCTGTAACCGGACTGGCTGCCCTGTCTTTACTCTGGAACACAACTGTCTGTTGTCGTGTTTTTCTGGTTTTCACTTCTCTTTCTGTCACATTTTGTTTTTGTTCTCTTTAAAGTGACTCATGACCTGCAGAAAATATCAAACCACAGATCTGAGGTCAGTTTCCTCTTTTTCTCTCTTGTGTTGCGTCGGCAGCCGCAGACTAATATGGAAATAATGTCTCTATAACTAATGCCTCTCTTCTCTAGAATTTGAATGGATTTGAACAAGTTTCCTCCATCTGAATGCAGAGGGAAGACACCTGAGGTGGGGCACCTGGTCAGGGGGCGGGGCCTCACACACACAGGGACCATCATCAGTTAGGGCATGTTTTGGACTGATTTACTGACCCTTTTCACTGATCCAGCTCCTCTGTTGTGGAGCTAAAACAGTCTGAACACACACAACCTTCATGATTATCATTCATTCAGTTTATTTTGGATCTGAATGAGTATGTCACAGGAAAAGCTCTTTCAAAAGCACTTAGTGCAGTTATACTTGAGTTAATTAGGTCTTAAATAATGTAAAACCAGGCTTTTTCATTTCTAACCATGATTGCAGCGTTTGATGCTTCTGCCTCAGGTTTAACTCACCCTTTCTGACAGATTACTTGTTGCTGTCTGAAGTCAATAAGAAGACTCAATTATCCATTTAATCAGTGACTCCCTCGGTCAGCTCACGGGGGGTGGAGCCTCTCCCAGAGGTCATGGGGCGAGAGGCGGGGTCACCTGGACAGGGCGCCATCACAGGGCCACACAGAGACAGACGCTCACTCCTGAGGACAGTGTAGGGTCACCAGGTAACCTGACCGCAGGGTCTTGGACGGTGGGAGAAGCCGGAGAACCGGAGAGAACCGAAGAACCCGGAGAGAACCGGAGAACCCTAACCCTGGACAGGGCGCCATCACAGACTCACTGATAGGCACAGTGGAGAGTCACCAGGTAACCTGACCGCAGGTTGTTGGACGGTGGGAGAACCGGAGAGAACCGGAGAGAACCGGAGAGAACTGGAGAGAAGCCGGAGAACCCGGAGAGGACCGGAGAACCCGGAGAGAACCGGAGAACCCTAACCCTGGACAGGGCGCCATCACAGACTCACTGATAGGCACAGTGGAGAGTCACCAGGTAACCTGACCGCAGGTTGTTGGACGGTGGGAGAACCGGAGAGAACCGGAGAGAACCGGAGAGAACTGGAGAGAAGCCGGAGAACCCGGAGAGGACCGGAGAACCCGGAGAGAACCGGAGAACCCTAACCCTGGACAGGGCGCCATCACAGACTCACTGATAGGCACAGTGGAGAGTCACCAGGTAACCTGACCGCAGGTTGTTGGACGGTGGGAGAACCGGAGAGAACCGGAGAGAACCGGAGAGAACCGGGAGAGAACCGGAGAGAACCGGAGAGAACCGGAGAGAACCGGGAGAGAACCGGAGAGAACCGGAGAGAACCGGAGAGAACCGGGGAACCCGGAGAGAACCGGAGAGAACCGGGGAACCCGGAGAGAACCGGAGAGAACCGGGGAACCCGGAGAGAACCGGAGAACCCTAACCCTGGACAGGGCGCCATCACAGACTCACTGATGGGCACAGTGGAGAGTCACCAGGTAACCTGACAGCAGGGTCTGTGACATTTAGAGTCTGTTAGAATTTAAAATGTATTTTCAGTTTTGCATGTTTTAAAATCTTCTGAATCTGTTTTTTTTAGGTTTCATGTGAACTCATGAGTGTTTCTACCAAACCCACATATCAATGTTTCTGTTCTCTTTTACTTTTGTGTCTGTGAAACAGATAAAAACAGGTCATGAAATAAAAACAGGAGCTTGTGATCAGAGCAGGTGTTCAGATGTTTACGATCAGATGATTTTACAGAACTAGGTTCAGCCTGAAAACACAGACAGGATGAAAGCAGGAAGGATGTGAAGAAAACAGTATCTGAACAACTTCCTCCTGTTTTTCGCACTCACACAAACTTTGATCTCATTTTAAAACCACTTTATTTTTCAAGGCTGGAAACACAGAAACATTTACAGTCGGGTCAGTGCAGCACACAGAAACAGCAGCAACATCTGTACAGAGCCAGAAACATCCAGCGGTCGGCCCAGCCCCCACTAGCATGTGGTGGAGGCAGAAAACAATCCGCAGTCATCACATTCATCACATGTCATGACAGAGGCTCACAGCAAACATGTGAGCAGCGTCTTCAGCAGCCAACGATCACACATCTTACGGGTAAAAATGAAAAAGCTTCACTCAAAAATATCAACAGAAGTTCTATTAAAAAACACCGGAAACGGCTTCTGTTTAAGTCCTTCACGTCCCTGTAAAGCCCCGGAAATACAGGTTCTGATAAATTCTTGAACATGTTTGGATCAGAATTAGTTTGGAGTGGTGAGCGGAAAATCCCATAAAAACACCTTCATCAGAATTTAACTGAACAAAGCAGACTTTTGAAAGCAAACCAAATCTATGGGCTTCCTGCCTTTCTTTTGCACAGATGGAGAAACCTGAGAGATCCGTGCAGGTGTTGTTAGGGTGAAGCAGGGGAGGATTCAATGATCAAATTAAGACGTTCTTAAAAACTTGTGCGAAGATCTTTTAACTGCAGGATTAAAGAATCTGAACAGGATGCGCTTTAATGAAAACCTCCTGAGACACGCTGTATGACATCAGCGCCTCCTGACAGCTCCTCAGTGTGGCGTCACACATCTGTTGACACCACAGCTGCTGCACAAACAGGAAGTGGCGTCTCTACAGGGACAGAGCCTGCGAGGTGTCACTGTCGGACATCACCGAGGCCCGGGTGGAGCTCAGCGGACTCCTGGCCTTCCCCAGTGAACTCTTGCTGCTGGCTGGCAGCAGGCGGTGGCAGCAGCGCAGCATCTGCAGTACGTCCCGGCGAAAGCGCACACCCACAAACACGTACAGGAAGGGATTGAGGCAGGCGTGCATGTAGGCCAGGCTCTTCAGGACCTGCTGCAGCTTGTCGAGGGCTTTCATCTTCTCACAGTCCGTCAGGGTCATGTTGGAGGCCTGCATGGCCTGCATTACCAGCATGGCGTTGTAGGGCAGCTGCGACAGGACAAACACCACCACCACGGCCAGGATGACGCGCATCGCCTTGTGCTTCTGGAAGTTGCGGGTCTTGAGCAGCGTGGCAACGATGACGCTGTAGCAGAAGGTCATGGCGATGAAGGGCAGGCAGAAACCCATGCTCACCTGCAGCGATAGGACCAGGATCTTAGTGCGGTTCCCAAGGTCTGATGGGAACACCATCCTGCAGTACTTCTTCGAGTCCACCTCCGCAGGCATAGCGAACGCCAGCTCAGGCGTGGCGAGCAGCAGTGCCAGCAGCCACACCCCTGCACACACCAGCCGGCTCCAGCGGCGGCGCTCCATCTGCGAGTTGTGAGCCATGGTGGTCTGAACGATGACGATGTAGCGGTCCACGCTGATGCAGGTGAGCAGCAGCATGCTGCTAAACAGGTTCACCTTGTAGAGGGCGGAGTTCATTTTACAGAGAGTGGCGCCAAACATCCAACTGTACGACGCCTCGGCCGCCCACAGTGGCAGTGTGACCAGGAACAGCAGGTCAGCCACCGCCAGGTTTAGCAGGTACATGTCTGTCATTGTCTTCAGCCGCCGCCGGTAGTTCAGGTAGATCCACACCACGGCCAGGTTACCGACGCCACCAACTATGGCGATGATCCAGAAGAGCGGTGGCTCGTATTGACTTCTGAAGACCCGAACCGACTCCCGGTTACACATCAGGTCTGGAACGTCGAAGCTGTAGTCTTCATAGGTGGGAGAGGGACTGAAGGACGGGTCCTAACAGAAAGACAAGGCACACCTTCACACACCTGAACTCAAACCTGAAAATGCACCTTTATAGGTCTGAAAACACCTGAAATCAGTTACCTCTGTGGTCAGCGCTGTCATGATGTCATCCATTGAAGTCATGTTGATGAGGTCATCCATCTTTAAAACAAAAACACACTGTTAGTGAGCCAGATGTTAGTGGTACAGAGCTTCCTGTCAACATGAAAAGGCCTGAACTCGTTCTCGAGTCAGAAAACCTTCTGTACCTTCTACAAGAAAAATAAAATGTTCCTCAGCCGAATAAACTGATTTTCTGCAGTTCATTCACCATTATTGAGCAGTAATTAGTTAATCAACTGTGAGTGAAGTAGTTTTACTGTGTGTGAAGTAGTTTTACTGTGTGTGAAGTAGTTTTACTGTGAGTGAAGTAGTTTTACTGTGAGTGAAGTAGTTTTACTGTGAGTGAAGTAGTTTTACTGTGAGTGAAGTAGTTTTACTGTGTGTGAAATAGTTTTACTGTGAGTGAAGTAGTTTTACTGTGAGTGAAGTAGTTTTACTGTGAGTGAAGTAGTTTTACTGTGTGTGAAATAGTTTTACTGTGAGTGAAGTAGTTTTACTGTGAGTGAAGTAGTTTTACTGTGTGTGAAGTAGTTTTACTGTGTGTGAAATAGTTTTACTGTGAGTGAAGTAGTTTTACTGTGAGTGAAGTAGTTTTACTGTGAGTGAAGTAGTTTTACTGTGTGTGAAATAGTTTTACTGTGAGTGAAGTAGTTTTACTGTGAGTGAAGTAGTTTTACTGTGTTTGAAGTAGTTTTACTGTATGTGAAATAGTTTTACTGTGTGTGAAATAGTTTTACTGTGAGTGAAGTAGTTTTACTGTGAGTGAAGTAGTTTTACTGTGAGTGAAGTAGTTTTACTGTATGTGAAGTAGTTTTACTGTGAGTGAAGTAGTTTTACTGTATGTGAAGTAGTTTTACTGTGAGTGAAGTAGTTTTATTGTGTGTGAAGTAGTTTTACTGTGAGTGAAGTAGTTTTATTGTGTGTGAAGTAGTTTTACTGTGAGTGAAGTAGTTTTACTGTGAGTGAAGTAGTTTTACTGTGAGTGAAATAGTTTTACTGTGTGTGAAGTAGTTTTACTGTGAGTGAAGTAGTTTTACTGTGAGTGAAGTAGTTTTACTGTGAGTGAAGTAGTTTTACTGTATGTGAAATAGTTTTACTGTATGTGAAGTAGTTTTACTGTATGTGAAGTAGTTTTACTGTATGTGAAGTAGTTTTACTGTGAGTGAAGTAGTTTTACTGTGAGTGAAGTAGTTTTACTGTGTGTGAAATAGTTTTACTGTGAGTGAAATAGTTTTACTGTGAGTGAAGTAGTTTTACTGTGAGTGAAGTAGTTTTACTGTGAGTGAAGTAGTTTTATTGTGTGTGAAGTAGTTTTACTGTGAGTGAAGTAGTTTTACTGTGAGTGAAGTAGTTTTACTGTGAGTGAAATAGTTTTACTGTGTGTGAAGTAGTTTTACTGTGAGTGAAGTAGTTTTACTGTGAGTGAAGTAGTTTTACTGTGAGTGAAGTAGTTTTACTGTATGTGAAATAGTTTTACTGTATGTGAAGTAGTTTTACTGTATGTGAAGTAGTTTTACTGTGTTTGAAGTAGTTTTACTGTGAGTGAAGTAGTTTTACTGTGAGTGAAGTAGTTTTACTGTGTGTGAAATAGTTTTACTGTGAGTGAAATAGTTTTACTGTGAGTGAAATAGTTTTACTGTGAGTGAAATAGTTTTACTGTGAGTGAAATAGTTTTACTGTGAGTGAAGTAGTTTTACTGTGAGTGAAATAGTTTTACTGTGAGTGAAATAGTTTTACTGTGTTTGAAGTAGTTTTACTGTGTGTGAAGTAGTTTTACTGTGAGTGAAGTAGTTTTACTGTGTGTGAAATAGTTTTACTGTGTGTGAAATAGTTTTACTGTGTGTGAAGTAGTTTTACTGTGAGTGAAGTAGTTTTATTGTGTGTGAAGTAGTTTTACTGTGAGTGAAGTAGTTTTACTGTGAGTGAAGTAGTTTTACTGTGAGTGAAATAGTTTTACTGTGAGTGAAATAGTTTTACTGTAAGTGAAATAGTTTTACTGTGTGTGAAGTAGTTTTACTGTATGTGAAATAGTTTTACTGTGAGTGAAGTAGTTTTACTGTATGTGAAATAGTTTTACTGTGAGTGAAGTAGTTTTACTGTATGTGAAGTAGTTTTACTGTGAGTGAAGTAGTTTTACTGTATGTGAAATAGTTTTACTGTAAGTGAAATAGTTTTACTGTGTGTGAAGTAGTTTTACTGTATGTGAAGTAGTTTTACTGTGAGTGAAGTAGTTTTACTGTGAGTGAAGTAGTTTTACTGTGTTTGAAGTAGTTTTACTGTGAGTGAAGTAGTTTTACTGTGAGTGAAGTAGTTTTACTGTGTGTGAAATAGTTTTACTGTGTGTGAAATAGTTTTACTGTGAGTGAAATAGTTTTACTGTATGTGAAGTAGTTTTACTGTGAGTGAAGTAGTTTTACTGTGAGTGAAATAGTTTTACTGTGAGTGAAGTAGTTTTACTGTGAGTGAAGTAGTTTTACTGTGTGTGAAGTAGTTTTACTGTGTGTGAAATAGTTTTACTGTGAGTGAAGTAGTTTTACTGTGAGTGAAGTAGTTTTACTGTGAGTGAAGTAGTTTTACTGTGTGTGAAATAGTTTTACTGTGAGTGAAGTAGTTTTACTGTGTTTGAAGTAGTTTTACTGTATGTGAAATAGTTTTACTGTGTGTGAAATAGTTTTACTGTGAGTGAAGTAGTTTTACTGTGTTTGAAGTAGTTTTACTGTATGTGAAATAGTTTTACTGTGTGTGAAATAATTTTACTGTGAGTGAAATAGTTTTATTGTGAGTGAAGTAGTTTTACTGTGAGTGAAATAGTTTTATTGTGAGTGAAGTAGTTTTACTGTGTGTGAAATAGTTTTACTGTGTGTGAAGTAGTTTTACTGTGAGTGAAGTAGTTTTACTGTGTGTGAAGTAGTTTTACTGTATGTGAAGTAGTTTTATTGTGTGTGAAGTAGTTTTACTGTGTGTGAAGTAGTTTTACTGTGAGTGAAGTAGTTTTACTGTGAGTGAAATAGTTTTATTGTGAGTGAAGTAGTTTTACTGTGAGTGAAATAGTTTTATTGTGAGTGAAGTAGTTTTACTGTGTGTGAAATAATTTTACTGTGAGTGAAGTAGTTTTACTGTGAGTGAAGTAGTTTAACTGTGTGTGAAGTAGTTTTACTGTGAGTGAAGTAGTTTTACTGTGAGTGAAGTAGTTTTACTGTGAGTGAAGTAGTTTTACTGTGAGTGAAGTAGTTTTACTGTGAGTGAAGTAGTTTTACTGTATGTGAAGTAGTTTTACTGTGTGTGAAGTAGTTTTACTGTGAGTGAAATAGTTTTACTGTGTGTGAAATAGTTTTATTGTGAGTGAAGTAGTTTTACTGTGTGTGAAATAGTTTTACTGTGAGTGAAGTAGTTTTACTGTGAGTGAAATAGTTTTATTGTGAGTGAAGTAGTTTTACTGTGAGTGAAGTAGTTTTACTGTATGTGAAGTAGTTTTACTGTGAGTGAAGTAGTTTTACTGTGAGTGAAGTAGTTTTACTGTGAGTGAAGTAGTTTTACTGTGAGTGAAGTAGTTTTACTGTATGTGAAGTAGTTTTACTGTGTGTGAAGTAGTTTTACTGTGAGTGAAATAGTTTTACTGTGTGTGAAATAGTTTTATTGTGAGTGAAGTAGTTTTACTGTGTGTGAAATAGTTTTACTGTGAGTGAAGTAGTTTTACTGTGAGTGAAGTAGTTTTACTGTGAGTGAAGTAGTTTTACTGTGTTTGAAGTAGTTTTATTGTGAGTGAAGTAGTTTTACTGTGTGTGAAATAGTTTTACTGTGAGTGAAGTAGTTTTATTGTGAGTGAAGTAGTTTTACTGTGTGTGAAATAGTTTTACTGTGAGTGAAGTAGTTTTACTCTAATCTGACTGACAAATCTTGATCACAGTTACATTTTAAGATAAAGAACAAACACATTTTTAAATCCCATCACCTTGTCTTTAGACTGAATAAACATGAAATGAGCCAACAGGTGGTTCAGCTGCTCCTGAACTGAAGTGAATCTGAATTAGAACAGAATTAGATCACAGGCAGACTCACCATCAGACGTCTCTTCTTCTCCGCAGCGTCTCACAGTCTGATGCTTTTCTCACTTTTTGTCCGTTAAACCACAGACGAGTCAGAGGAAGGAGCTGCGCAGACATTACGTAAACAGAGGAGGCGGAGCCTCTGAACCCAGAGCGCACACACACGTGCGCACGCATGCACGCACACGTGCGCACCTGTCAACACGCAGTCAAAAACACGTTAATTCAGGCTCAGGTTTTATAAATCTGATCATAATAAAAGCAGCTGTTCCTCAGCAGGTGTTAAACTCAGTAAATCCAGCCTCAGATATTACACTGAGTCATTATTTAGTGAACAAAAACAGACAAAACACAGGTAAAACTAAGTGAACCCCTGATCCAGCAGCTTCAGCAGCAGCTTCAGCAGCAGTGAGTGTGAAACTAAGTGAACCCCTGATCCAGCAGCTTCAGCAGCAGTGAGTGTAAAACTAAGTGAACCCCTGATCCAGCAGCTGCAGCAGCAGTGAGTGTAAAACTAAGTGAACCCCTGATACAGCAGCTTCAGCAGCAGTGAGTGTAAAACTAAGTGAACCCCTGATCCAGCAGCTTCAGCAGCAGTGAGTGTAAAACTAAGTGAACCCCTGATCCAGCAGCTTCAGCAGCAGTGAGTGAGAAACTAAGTGAACCCCTGATACAGCAGCTTCAGCAGCAGTGAGTGTAAAACTAAGTGAACCCCTGATCCAGCAGCTTCAGCAGCAGTGAGTGTAAAACTAAGTGAACCCCTGATACAGCAGCTTCAGCAGCAGTGAGTGTAAAACTAAGTGAACCCCTGATCCAGCAGCTTCAGCAGCAGTGAGTGAAACTAAGTGAACCCCTGATCCAGCAGCTTCAGCAGCAGTGAGTGAAACTAAGTGAACCCCTGATCCAGCAGCTTCAGCAGCAGTGAGCTGCAGTGATGGTTTCCTGTGGGACGTTCTCAGTCTCTCTCATGGTTCTGGAGGAATCTCGGCCCTCTTCTCTCCAGCGCTGCTTCAGCTCATTGAGGTTTGCAGCATTGGTTTCTGCACAGCTCTCTTAAGGTCCCACCACAGCATTTCAGTCAGGCTGAGGTCTGGACTCTGACTGGACCGTTGCAACACCTTGATTCTTTCCTTTTTCCCACATTCTGCTGTAGATCTGCTGCTGTGTTTGGGATCTTTGTCCTGTTGATGAGCCAGTTTCAGCCCAGCTTTAGCTGTGGGACAGATGGCCTCACATCTGACTCTAGAATACTTTGGTATCCAGAGGAGTTCATGGTGGACTCAATGACTGCAAGGTGCCCAGGTCCTGTGGCTGCAGAACCAGCCCAGATCATCAGCCCTCCACCACCGTGCTTGACAGCTGGTATGAGGTGTTTGTGCTGATATGCTGTGTTTGGTTTCCTCCAAACGTGCTGCTGTGCATTAGGACCAAACATCTCCACTTTGCTCTGGTCTGTCCAAAGGACGTTGTTCCAGAAGTCTTGAGCTTTGTTCAGATGCAGCTTTGCAAACCTAAGCTGTGCTGCCATGTTCTTTTTAGAGAGAAGAGGCTTTCTCCTGCAGCCCTTCCAAACAAGCCATCCTTGTTCAGTCTTTTTCTAACTGTGCTGCCATGACCTTTGACCTTTAACATGCTAACTGAGGCCTGTAGAGTCTGAGATGTATGACCTTTAACCTTTAACATGCTAACTGAGGCCTGGAGAGTCTGAGATGTATGACCTTTAACCTTTAACATGCTAACTGAGGCCTGTAGAGTCTGAGATGTATGACCTTTAACCTTTAACATGCTAACTGAGGCCTGGAGAGTCTGAGATGTATGACCTTTAACCTTTAACATGCTAACTGAGGCCTGGAGAGTCTGAGATGTATGACCTTTAACCTTTAACATGCTAACTGAGGCCTGGAGAGTCTGAGATGTATGACCTTTAACCTTTAGCATGCTAACTGAGGCCTGTAGAGTCTGAGATGTATGACCTTTAACCTTTAACATGCTAACTGAGGCCTGGAGAGTCTGAGATGTATGACCTTTAACCTTTAACATGCTAACTGAGGCCTGTAGAGTCTGAGATGTATGACCTTTAACCTTTAACATGCTAACTGAGGCCTGGAGAGTCTGAGATGTATGACCTTTAACCTTTAACATGCTAACTGAGGCCTGTAGAGTCTGAGATGTATGACCTTTAACCTTTAACATGCTAACTGAGGCCTGTAGAGATGTAGCTTCAGGAGTTTTTCAGTCCTTTTTTTGTTGCCTCCAGCTTCAACAGTATCAGTTTGGTTTTTTGAGGGAGCGTTTGTGTAATTTTTCATCTGTTTTCTGTTTCAAACTGACTTTCACCTGTTTGTGATGGTAACCATGACGACGGCCTCATATGATTCAAAGCTGGCCATCTTGGGACTTTTCAACAGTAAAATCTGGAAGGCTGTTAGCTGTCGTAGTGGAAGTATCGGAAGAGCTGAGGTGTGTGGTTACACAGTGAACACCATGTACTTCTGTTTGTCTCTGCTTCCTGTTCAGGGAAACACTTTTATTACGAGGACATCACACTGATGCCAATTCATTTGAGACCAAACTGTGAAGACTGGGTCAGAACTCCTTCAGTAAAATCTGAATTATATCATGTTTAATTCAAATATGTCAGCAACAAAAGTTCATTTTCTTTTTAAATCCTGGAAAGTTTTTTGTTTGATTTTCAGGAAATGATAGAATCAGACGTGAGGCTTCGCAGCTTCACATGTCGGCAGCAGCGAGGGAAAAGTCCAACAGTGGATCAAAGAAAACGTGGTTTAAAGACACGAAATGTCACATCTATACAAGGTTCTGGACTTCAGGTTCAGTCAGCAGAACCTTTTTGGTTCTCTCAGAGAGAGGTCCAGGTCCTGGTTCTGACCGGGTCTCCACCAACACAAGGACATGTTATTTGCTTATAGAACACTGAGGTCCTCACAAATGCAGCTACAAACGTGCGCGTGTGTGCGGTTGCAGCCTGGCATGCGATGCAGCGTAAACTCTGTCACGCAATGTGGCGAACACACACTTCCTGTCACTGAAAGGAAAACAACCTGGTCATGTGACCTGCTGCCCTGGCCTTCGGTTGCTGTGGTAACCACCTGACAGGAACTGAATCAACCAATCACAACATGGACGTGTCCCCCAGGTGAATGTCCAGATCCAGAGTCTGACCGAGAGTCTGACCCAGAGTCTGATCCAGAGTCTGACTCAGAGTCTGACCCAGAGTCTGACCCAGAGTCCCGACCCAGAGTCTGACCCAGAGTCTGATCCAGAGTCTGACCCAGAGTCCCGACCCAGAGTCTGACCCAGAGTCTGACCCAGAGTCTGACCCAGAGTCTGATCCAGAGTCTGACCCAGAGTCTGACCCAGAGTCTGACCCAGAGTCTGACCCAGAGTCTGATCCAGAGTCTGACCCAGAGTCTGACCCAGAGTCTGACCCAGAGTCTGACCCAGAGTCTGACCCAGAGTCTGATCCAGAGTCTGACCCAGAGTCTGACCCAGAGTCTGATCCAGAGTCTGACCCAGAGTCTGACCCAGAGTCTGACCCAGAGTCCCGACCCAGAGTCTGACCCAGAGTCTGACCCAGAGTCTGACCCAGAGTCTGACCCAGAGTCTGACCCAGAGTCCCGACCCAGAGTCTGACCCAGAGTCTGACCCAGAGTCTGACCCAGAGTCCCGACCCAGAGTCTGATCCAGAGTCTGACCCAGAGTCTGACCCAGAGTCTGACCCAGAGTCTGACCCAGAGTCTGACTCAGAGTCTGACCCAGAGTCCCGACCCAGAGTCTGACCCAGAGTCTGACCCAGAGTCCCGACCCAGAGTCTGACCCAGAGTCTGACCCAGAGTCCAGATCCAGAGTCTGACCCAGAGTCCAGATCCAGAGTCTGACCCAGAGTCTGACCCAGAGTCTGACCCAGAGTCTGACCCAGAGTCTGATCCAGAGTCTGACCCAGAGTCTGACCCAGAGTCTGATCCAGAGTCTGACCCAGAGTCCAGATCCAGAGTCTGATCCAGAGTCTGATCCAGAGTCCTGTACCAGAGTCCAGATCCAGAGTCTGACCCAGAGTCCAGATCCAGAGTCTGACCCAGAGTCTGACCCAGAGTCTGACCCAGAGTCTGACCCAGAGTCTGACTCAGAGTCTGACCCAGAGTCCCGACCCAGAGTCTGACCCAGAGTCTGACTCAGAGTCTGACCCAGAGTCCCGACCCAGAGTCTGACCCAGAGTCTGACCCAGAGTCCCGACCCAGAGTCTGACCCAGAGTCTGACCCAGAGTCCAGATCCAGAGTCTGACCCAGAGTCCAGATCCAGAGTCTGACCCAGAGTCTGACCCAGAGTCTGACCCAGAGTCTGATCCAGAGTCTGACCCAGAGTCCAGATCCAGAGTCTGATCCAGAGTCTGATCCAGAGTCTGATCCAGAGTCCTGTACCAGAGTCTGATCCAGAGTCTGATCCAGAGTCTGACCCAGAGTCTGACCCAGAGTCTGATCCAGAGTCTGACCCAGAGTCTGACCCAGAGTCTGACCCAGAGTCCCGACCCAGAGTCTGACCCAGAGTCCCGACCCAGAGTCTGACCCAGAGTCTGACCCAGAGTCCCGACCCAGAGTCTGACCCAGAGTCTGACCCAGAGTCTGACTCAGAGTCTGACCCAGAGTCCCGACCCAGAGTCTGACCCAGAGTCTGACCCAGAGTCTGATCCAGAGTCTGATCCAGAGTCCAGATCCAGAGTCTGATCCAGAGTCTGACCCAGAGTCTGACCCAGAGTCTGATCCAGAGTCTGACCCAGAGTCCAGATCCAGAGTCTGACCCAGAGTCTGACCCAGAGTCTGATCCAGAGTCTGACCCAGAGTCTGACCCAGAGTCCCGACCCAGAGTCTGACCCAGAGTCCCGACCCAGAGTCTGACCCAGAGTCTGACCCAGAATTTCTTCCAGCCTTTTCTGTAACATTTAAAGTGTCCTGATCAACAGTTCTGCAGCTTTCTGAAACCTTTAAAGTGTCCTGATCAATAGTTCTGCAGCTTTCTGAAGCCTTTAAAGTGTCCTGATCAATAGTTCTGCAGCTTTCTGAAACCTTTAAAGTGTCCTGATCAATAGTTCTGCAGCTTTCTGAAACCTTTAAAGTGTCCTGATCAACAGTTCTGCAGCTTTCTGTAACCTTTAAAGTGTCCTGATCAACAGTTCTGCAGCTTTCTGAAACCTTTAATGTGTCCTGATCAACAGTTCTGCAGCTTTCTGAAACCTTTAAAGTGTCCTGATCAATAGTTCTGCAGCTTTCTGTAACCTTTAAAGTGTCCTGATCAACAGTTCTGCAGCTTTCTGTAACCTTTAAAGTGTCCTGATCAACAGTTCTGCAGCTTTCTGAAACCTTTAAAGTGTCCTGATCAACAGTTCTGCAGCTTTCTGAAGCCTTTAAAGTGTCCTGATCAATAGTTCTGCAGCTTTCTGAAGCCTTTAAAGTGTCCTGATCAATAGTTCTGCAGCTTTCTGAAACCTTTAAAGTGTCCTGATCAATAGTTCTGCAGCTTTCTGAAACCTTTAAAGTGTCCTGATCAACAGTTCTGCAGCTTTCTGAAACCTTTAAAGTGTCCTGATCAACAGTTCTGCAGCTTTCTGTAACCTTTAAAGTGTCCTGATCAACAGTTCTGCAGCTTTCTGAAGCCTTTAAAGTGTCCTGATCAATAGTTCTGCAGCTTTCTGAAACCTTTAAAGTGTCCTGATCAATAGTTCTGCAGCTTTCTGAAGCCTTTAAAGTGTCCTGATCAATAGTTCTGCAGCTTTCTGAAACCTTTAAAGTGTCCTGATCAACAGTTCTGCAGCTTTCTGAAACCTTTAAAGTGTCCTGATCAACAGTTCTGCAGCTTTCTGAAGCTCTTTCACAGTTTTTTTTGGACATTTTCTGCTTTTTTCCCTCATCTTCAGTCCTTGTTCCTGAGCATTTTCAGTGTTTTTTCTTTGTTCAGCCACTTAACTCTGACCTTTGACCCCTTCAGGCAGAAAAAAGGCTCCTAACTCAAGGGATGAACCAGTGTTGTGTCGACACAGAACAGACAACTTAGCAAAGAAGCCATTTTAAACTGGATCTTTAGGCACTTTGTTACCAGCAGCCTGTCACAAAGACACATCATTTGTTCCCATTTCTTTAGCTGCATCTATGAAAAACAGCAAAGAAAACACAGTTTGACAGACAGAAAATAGGATTTCTGCAGCAACAAGGTGATTCCCAAAGAGCTATTAGCTGAAAACTTGGCATATCTCAGCATGGTGTGCAGTGTGTCCTTAAAACATTTGAGGAAACTGGACAAGTGGAGGACAAAAGAAGAAGTGTCAGGCCTAAAAAACTATCTCCAGCAGATGAACAGGATCTGAAAGTGATGTCCTTAAGAAAGAGGAAAAAATCCAGCTGTGACCTGACAGGACCTGAGAGATGCATCTGGACCTTCAGCTGATCCATCTACTGTTGGCCCAAGCCTCATCAGAAATGGTCTCCATGGAAGGGTGGCTGTCAAGAAGCCGTTCTTAAGGAAGGGAAACAGGGAGAAAAGGCTGAGCTGTGCCAAATGACACAAGAAGTGGACTGAAAATCAGTGGCAACAGGTCTTATGGAGGGATGAATCCTCCCCAGAGCCCGGACCTCAACATTATTGAAGCAGTGTGGGATCATCTGACAGAGAACGGAACAAAAGGCAGCCCACATCCAAAGAAGAGCTTTGGGATGTCCTTCAAGAAGCCTGGAGAACTATTCCTGAAGACTCCTTAAAGAAATGACAGAAAGCTTGTCTCAGAGGGTTCAGGCTGTGTTGGAGAATAAAGGAGCTCAGACCCTGTGCTCTGACGAAACCCTGATTTTATGACAACACGCATGCGCAAGATGCAACACACATATGCAGTGATCGTGTCATACCACAGGGTGGCGGTCATCCTCTCATTTCAGAAGAAGAAGAAGAAGAAGAAGAAGGAGATGAAGAAGAAGCGTCTCATGTAAACAAACAGGTGAGCCGTCTGACTGAAAATGCTTCTTTTCCTTTACTAACACACGCACGTGCTCGTGGAGTTGTGCTTGTGTCGGTGTGCTGTGCGCGTGCAGATGGACATTCTGATTTTGACCTGCGTCGTCACCAAGGTTACGGACTCGGGGTGTTTGTGGTTCATCTCAGTCTGTTTGGTTCCAACTGGCAGGTGGAGACTCAGTGAGTGTCCCGGACCGCCCGGTACCGGTACCGGCCG
Organism: Leuresthes tenuis; assembly: GCF_036924035.1. Lineage (NCBI taxonomy): Eukaryota > Metazoa > Chordata > Actinopteri > Atheriniformes > Atherinopsidae > Leuresthes > Leuresthes tenuis. The sequence continues at coordinate 284,264 of NW_027325368.1, read as the reverse complement.
GTCCGGGACAACTCCTTGGGGTTGGCGCTCTCCAGGTGTTGTTCCTGGTCCGTGTCCGCGCGACACATCGATCAACACAACAATATATCCATCTTTCGACAGTTTGGTCCCATTACTGGTTCTTTAAAACCTTTAAATGTCAACTGACGTCACTCTGAACATGTTTGATTGATTCAAAAACTGATGGATAATAATGGAGCCGTCCTCTTAATGTGGGACCACCAGAGCTCAGAACCGCCAGAACAGAGCCGCAGAAGTTCGGGGAATGACGTCATGTATTGGTTTGTTTTCTAGTTATGGGTCCAATGCCGAAGGCAGGGCTCACATGTTACTATTGTGTTGGACTATTATTATAACCCGTTTCCGTCACGCTACGGGTCCCGCACCAAGGGTCCGACCGCCATAAAAAGCACGTTGCTACGATCGGAAATAGTGAGCTATTATTTTTCTCTCCGCACACAACAAACCCTATTTAAGAGGCCTCATAACTCAACCATACAGCACCAGAGACATAATGAGACATAATTCAAAGTTCAAACGTGAGAGGAAAAACTCGACTTTAACTGAACTAAAGGGTTTGTTAAACAGCTTTGGCACAACGCAGTTTACGTTTTAGGAAAAATCAGAAACAGTCATTCTGTTTACCATTTTCAAACAAATGCCTCTCACGTCCAAAATATCTGCCTGACCTCGACAAATTTTACTTCAAAATGTAGGTATTTTTTCCTCTTTCACCCAAAGTCACCCTCACTGAGCCTGGCCTCGCAGATTTCTCACAAATCACCTCTGAACGCCCAGAGCCTCCGCTCCAGCTCCATTTAATCCATTTAAAACTGCCATAAAAAACAAACCTTACATAGGAACAGAATAAAAACTCCACCGCTGGCTTCTGCCATCCCTTCTGGTGCTCACGGTTCAAGATTTTTCCCATATGACTGATACTTTTCGAACAGCGACCGTTTGTTAAACAGAGCTACAGATCTGTCACAGACACAGCAGTCCACTTAAGGCTGCTCCCTGACGGGTGCTCCCTGACGGGTGCTCCTACGGTTGTTCCCTGACGGGTGCTCCCTGACGGGTGCTCCTACGGTCGCTCCCTGACGGGTGCTCCTACGGTCGCTCCCTGACGGGTGCTCCCTGACGGGTGCTCCTACGGTAGCTCCCTGACGGGTGCTCCCTGACGGGTGCTCCTACGGTTGTTCCCTGACGGGTGCTCCCTGACGGGTGCTCCTACGGTCGCTCCCTGACGGGTGCTCCCTGACGGGTGCTCCTACGGTCGCTCCCTGACGGGTGCTCCTACGGTCGCTCCCTGACGGGTGCTCCCTGACGGGTGCTCCTACGGTTGTTCCCTGACGGGTGCTCCTACGGTTGCTCCCTGACGGGTGCTCCTACGGTTGCTCCCTGACGGGTGCTCCTACGGTTGCTCCCTGACGGGTGCTCCTACGGTCGCTCCCTGACGGGTGCTCCCTGACGGGTGCTCCTACGGTCGCTCCCTGACGGGTGCTCCTACGGTCGCTCCCTGACGGGTGCTCCCTGACGGGTGCTCCTACGGTTGTTCCCTGACGGGTGCTCCTACGGGTGCTCCCTGACGGGTGCTCCTACGGTTGTTCCCTGACGGGTGCTCCTACGGTTGCTCCCTGACGGGTGCTCCTACGGTCGCTCCCTGACGGGTGCTCCCTGACGGGTGCTCCTACGGTCGCTCCCTGACGGTTGCTCCTACGGTCGCTCCCTGACGGTTGCTCCTACGGTCGCTCCCTGACGGTTGCTCCTACGGTAGCTCCCTGACGGTTGCTCCTACGGTCGCTCCCTGACGGGTGCTCCCTGACGGGTGCTCCTACGGTCGCTCCCTGACTGGTGCTCCTACGGTTGCTCCCTGACGGGTGCTCCTACGGTCGCTCCCTGACTGGTGCTCCTACGGTTGCTCCCTGACGGTTGCTCCTACGGTCGCTCCCTGACTGGTGCTCCTACGGTAGCTCCCTGACGGGTGCTCCTACGGTCGCTCCCTGACTGGTGCTCCTACGGTTGCTCCCTGACGGTTGCTCCTACGGTCGCTCCCTGACGGTTGCTCCTACGGTCGCTCCCTGACGGTTGCTCCTACGGTAGCTCCCTGACGGTTGCTCCTACGGTCGCTCCCTGACGGTTGCTCCTACGGTTGCTCCCTGACGGTTGCTCCTACGGTCGCTCCCTGACTGGTGCTCCCTGACGGGTGCTCCTACGGTCGCTCCCTGACTGGTGCTCCTACGGTAGCTCCCTGACGGGTGCTCCTACGGTCGCTCCCTGACTGGTGCTCCTACGGTCGCTCCCTGACGGTTGCTCCTACGGTCGCTCCCTGACGGGTGCTCCTACGGTCGCTCCCTGACGGTTGCTCCTACGGTCGTTCCCTGACGGGTGCTCCTACGGTCGCTCCCTGACGGGTGCTCCTACGGTCGCTCCCTGACGGTTGCTCCTACGGTCGCTCCCTGACTGGTGCTCCGACGGTCGCGATGGCTGTTCTTGTTGTAGCTGAACGCTTGTGTGACAGAAAACTACAGGAACAAATAACTAATTTGGTGATTAATGTTAGTTTATTGATGACGTCACGACTTTAATTGATTATCCAACCTCAGATATCACTTAAAATGTCCCATTTTCAAACCCATTTGATTGAATTTGTTCAGTTGAACAGGTTTTATTGATCATTGGTGTCTTTATAAAAGAATAAATTGGATCAGATAAAGTGATGGTTATCGGGTGGATCTGTGTTTGTTGGTCGTTGACAGGTCGGAGGTCTCAGGTGTTGGATACAGAAGCATCCAATCAGACATCAGCAGAGGCCTATGATGTCGTGGGTGAAGCAGCGTTACCATGACATCAGTCCTGTGACTCTGCAGGTGGTGGGCGGGGCCGTGAGCTCCACCCTGTACTGTGGGGAGGTGGACGGTCTGTCGCTGGTCGAGTCCTTCCTGGTGGAGCTGTATCGCTGTAAACTCTGTCAGTTCACCTGCGGCCTCAAGACCAGCATCAGCAGCCACCAGCTGCTCAGGCACCGCCCCCTCGCCCTCCCTTACCTCGGGCCCGATGAAAGGGATGGCGTGGAGGCGGGGCTTCAGCGAGGGGCCTCACCCTATCAGCTGGACCTGAACGGAGAGTCGAAGCAGAGCGATGAAGATGAGGAGTTCCTGCTCTACAACATGCTGGACAACATGAGCCCATCCACCTGTGACATCAGCAGCGAGGGGGGGCTGCAGGTGGCACATACCTGTGAGGTAACACACCAGGTTGTCCTTTCATGTGTTTAAACCGCACCATGTTCACCGGGGGGGGTATCTGGGCCACATGTGGCTCAGTTACGGCCCTGGCAGACCCACAGCACACCGGCCGGAGGGCATGTGGTGAGTCACCCAAGGGGCCAATGGGAGCCGTGTTTGGGCCGAGGTCGTAGACAGCAGCTGCTTCGTCTCCCAGCTGTTCCAGTTGGTCCCTGTTCTGGTTCTGGTTCTGAGAGATGATGTGAGGAACCGACCGCGATGGGACGGCAGTCGAGTTTCCAGTGTTGGAAATACCAAATGTTCTAAAATACTGATTTTATTCTTCAATCTGTTAATGTAAACATCTTTGATGCGTCCTGGCTGTAATCTGCAGCTGTGATGTCACAGCTTCCCCTGGCTGTAATCTGCAGCTGTGATGTCACAGCTTCCCCTGGCTGTAATCTGCAGCTGTGATGTCACAGCTTCCCCTGGCTGTAATCTGCAGCTGTGATGTCACAGCTTCCCCTGGCTGTAATCTGCAGCTGTGATGTCACAGCTTCTCCTGGCTGTAATCTGCAGCTGTGATGTCACAGCTTCCCCTGGCTGTAATCTGCAGCTGTGATGTCACAGCTTCCCCTGGCTGTAATCTGCAGCTGTGATGTCACAGCTTCCCCTGGCTGTAATCTGCAGCTGTGATGTCACAGCTTCCCCTGGCGTCCTGGCTGTAATCAGCAGCTGTGATGTCACAGCTTCCCCTGGCTGTAATCTGCAGCTGTGATGTCACAGCTTCTCCTGGCTGTAATCTGCAGCTGTGATGTCACAGCTTCACCTGGCTGTAATCTGCAGCTGTGATGTCACAGCTTCCCCTGGCTGTAATCTGCAGCTGTGATGTCACAGCTTCTCCTGGCTGTAATCTGCAGCTGTGATGTCACAGCTTCCCCTGGCTGTAATCTGCAGCTGTGATGTCACAGCTTCTCCTGGCTGTAATCTGCAGCTGTGATGTCACAGCTTCTCCTGGCTGTAATCTGCAGCTGTGATGTCACAGCTTCCCCTGGCTGTAATCTGCAGCTGTGATGTCACAGCTTCTCCTGGCTGTAATCTGCAGCTGTGATGTCACAGCTTCCCCTGGCTGTAATCTGCAGCTGTGATGTCACAGCTTCCCCTGGCTGTAATCTGCAGCTGTGATGTCACAGCTTCCCCTGGCTGTAATCTGCAGCTGTGATGTCACAGCTTCCCCTGGCGTCCTGGCTGTAATCAGCAGCTGTGATGTCACAGCTTCTCCTGGCTGTAATCTGCAGCTGTGATGTCACAGCTTCCCCTGGCTGTAATCTGCAGCTGTGATGTCACAGCTTCTCCTGGCTGTAATCTGCAGCTGTGATGTCACAGCTTCACCTGGCTGTAATCTGCAGCTGTGATGTCACAGCTTCCCCTGGCTGTAATCTGCAGCTGTGATGTCACAGCTTCTCCTGGCTGTAATCTGCAGCTGTGATGTCACAGCTTCCCCTGGCTGTAATCTGCAGCTGTGATGTCACAGCTTCTCCTGGCTGTAATCTGCAGCTGTGATGTCACAGCTTCTCCTGGCTGTAATCTGCAGCTGTGATGTCACAGCTTCTCCTGGCTGTAATCTGCAGCTGTGATGTCACAGCTTCTCCTGGCTGTAATCTGCAGCTGTGATGTCACAGCTTCACCTGGCGTCCTCCCTTTCTCTCTGCAGGTCAGCACTCTGTTTGAGGAGGAGGGCTCGTCCATCTTTCCTCTGAAGGGGGGGGACTTGTCCTGTCCCATAAACCCCCCCTCCACCCAGGAGGAGATGGAACAGTCAGCTCACCTCATGACTCTGGGCTTGTGTCGCATCTCTGCTGTTAGACCTCCTCCTTCTCCACCTCCTCCTGCCTCCTCTCCACCCACCCAGCACTCCCCCCCGCCTGCTGACCCCCCAGGCCGGCGCCGGATGCTGTGTCACCTGTGCCCTCTCGCGCTGCCATCTCGCCGGCTGCTGGACATCCACGTCAGGTCCCACCGGCCTGCCGGCGGCTTCGGCTGCGTCCGCTGCAGCCAGACGGCAGCCAGCTGGGCGGAGATGGAGCCTCACTGGAGGAGTCACTGCAGGAGGAAGAAGAAGGAGGCGGTTTGTGGGAGGAGGAAGACATCAGGTCAGCCTCAGCTGCAGCTCCTCATAATCAATTGGTGATCAATAATTCCTCTGCTACTAACAGTGATGATTGGTTGGCTTCAGACAGATGGAGGGCTCGGCTGATTGGACGATCAGAAGCAGAGGAGGCGAAGAACGTGTGTGTCAGCAGGGCGGCTCCCAGGGCCGCTTCACCTCAGAACGTCTCAGCCGCCAAGAGGAAGTCCAGGCGGGAGGAGGAGGGGGCTGAGAGGCTGAGCTGCTCCCTGTGTCACAGGTACCTACATTACCCACAATTCCTCACTTCAGAGGCTCACAGTGGGGCAAAGCTGACGGGTCGATCCGACTTAATAAAAGCAGCTGTTCCTCAGCAGGTGTTAAACTCTGTAAATCCAGTGAGTGTAAAACTAAGTGAACCCCTGATCCAGCAGCAGCAGTGAGTGTAAAACTAAGTGAACCCCTGATCCAGTGAGTGTAAAACTAAGGGAACCCCTGATCCAGTGAGTGTAAAACTAAGTGAACCCCTGATCCAGTGAGTGTAAAACTAAGGGAACCCCTGATCCAGTGAGTGTAAAACTAAGGGAACCCCTGATCCAGTGAGTGTAAAACTAAGGGAACCCCTGATCCAGTGAGTGTAAAACTAAGTGAACCCCTGATCCAGTGAGTGTAAAACTAAGGGAACCCCTGATCCAGTGAGTGTAAAACTAAGGGAACCCCTGATCCAGTGAGTGTAAAACTGTCCACAGAACAGCTGTTGATGAGCCAGTTTCAGCCCAGCTTTAGCTGTGGGACAGATGGCCTCACATCTGACTCTAGAATACTTTGGTATCCAGAGGAGTTCATGGTGGACTCAGTAAGTAAAAATCATCTTTATAGACCACAGGTGCGTGTGTATATATCTCCTTAGGAAATCTGTCCAACTGGAAATTCAAAATGCCAAAGCCAACCGTCTCCAGCAAAGTTAAATCCACCGATTCCCCCACCAAGTCAGACATGTGTCCAGATGGAGCTACACATGAAATGTGTAAGAAGCTGTGCTGACGGTGTCAGACTCAGCGCTGCATTGGTGAATGTTTCCATGCCTTTGAGGCTAAGTTTCAGTCACTCTTAGCCTCGCAGGCAGAAGCTAACCAGGAGCAAGCTACTAGCGACCTTGACGTCCGCTTGAAGCTAAATGCTCTGAGCTGGCAGGACGCAGCACTCAGCTTCATAGTGCTTCACCTGGAAGCCTCTCGGACGCACAACATCAAAACTGAGGGCATTCAAGAGGGTGAGGAGGAAGGTAGTCCCACAGAATTGGTCTCCAGATGAATCCCCAAACTGCTCTGGGACGAAGCTTCCTGCATCCTTTCTGCTTACTGTATACACTCTAATACAGCGGTCCACTTTGACCTGCTGCCATCTCCACACAACCTCAGCTGCTGATGCTGTTTATACTTTCATGCTTTAATTGCTTTATATCGCAGTATCATATAGGTAATGTCACTGGGAGGGGGCTGGTGGGAACGTTACTGGTTATTTGCCCAGTAGCTTGCTTTGAGATGAATACAGGAAACTATGTGCCGGGTTCAGGGAGGCACAAGGTGGGGGTGTCACTGTTCTCTTTTTTTGTCTTTTACTGTTTTCTCATATGGTCGGTGCTTTACTTTACACTACTTGGTCGTCAGGAGCAATATCTCAGTAAAATCATTTGCTGTTGATGAACAGGGGGGTTTATGAGCTTCGTTGTGACTGGGTTAAACGGACCTGTTAAACAGAACCAACATGTCTGAAAAAACTGAAAATAGACATTATACAGGAAACCCACCTGACACCCCTGGAGCATGGAAAAATGAAAAGGGCTCGTAATACTATCATCCTTGAACTCTAAACCAGGGGAGCGGCCATCTTGATAAATAAGAACACACCTGTAACAACTGGAGAAACCATTGTTGATGCATTGGGGAGATTTTTGTGAATTGTCAGATTTACTCAGAACTCTGGAGTCTCTTAAATACTCCTGCAGGTGTCAGCAGGGGGTGACTTTAATGTGTGCCTGGGTCCTGTTCCGGATAAATCCGCTCTACCAGAATCCAAAGTCACAGCAGAATTCATGAAGGAATTAAACTGACGTGTGGAGACAAATGCATCAGATTATTCTTTTTACTCTGGTCACCACAGCTCTTTTACTCGTATTGATCTTTTCCTGTTGTCGACACAGCAGCAGAACCAGAACACTGTCAGATCATCCCCTCTGACCCAACCCGATACAGAAAAACAGCGCGGAATTATCAGACTTAACATTTCTTTCCTATTTTTTAAAAAATAAATAAACAGATATAAATGTACTGAATTACTTATTTATTTAATAATTGTGCAAACAATCTTAATCATGAAAATATAACAAGTGTAACCGGTTCAGTGCAATTAGAGATTCAAAATCCAATGTGAAACTAAATATTAAATAATAAAGGAGCTGAAATTGAGTGAAAAAAAACAATAGCTTCACTGGCTTGGTTAGTAGACCAAGCAATCAGCTCTTTATATAGTTTAGTGCAAATTAGAATTAAACATCCATTACAAAAGCATCCGAACAAAACAAATCAGAGGTCATCCCAACTTCATTTTCTTCACCACTAGAGGGGGCAGAAGGCCCTTGAATGAATGCCAATGCTGGACAGGACAAGGGGGAATAAAAAAGTAGATAAATAAATTAAAAAATCTGCGATATGGATCGGCCCATTGTAACCGATACCCGATCTCGAATTTTCTTTGATATCGGTACCGATGTCCAATCCAAATATCGGATCGGTGCAGATCTGTGTGACCTCTTGGAATGAAGATGAAGCTGTGTTTAGAAACAAGGTCGTCTGCAGCTCAACACCCACTCTGTGGTTTTAGGCGGCCACTCAGCAGGCACCGAAATCAATATCTGAGCTTTTCAACAATGAAACTGGTTATTTCTGATGGACCCTGAGACCCCGGCGGTAAAAAGACCCACATTCACCCGGACCTGAAGAAACCTCACTAAAGACTCCAAATGTATCCGCCTTAAATAGGTCGTGTGGTGGATGATGTAGATGGACGTGTTCAACGTGTCATTATGATCAATGCAGGGCTGTGATTGGACGATTAATCTGTGATGTTGGTCCTCTGCAGGAAGTTCTCCTCAAAGCTGACTCTGAGGCGTCACCTGGGCGTGCACGGAGGAGAGAAACCTTTCACCTGTCCTCACTGTTCCTACAGGAGCCGACTGAAGGCCTCGCTGCTGCAGCACCTCAGGACTCACACAGGTAACACACCTGGGACTCACACAGGTAACACACCTGAGACTCACACAGGTAACACACCTGGGACTCACACAGGTAACACACCTGGGACTCACACAGGTAACACACCTGAGACTCACACAGGTAACACACCTGAGACTCACACAGGTAACACACCTGAGACTCACACAGGTAACACACCTGAGACTCACACAGGTAACACACACCTGAGACTCACACAGGTAACACACACCTGAGACTCACACAGGTAACACACCTGAGACTCACACAGGTAACACACCTGGGACTCACACAGGTAACACACCTGAGACTCACACAGGTAACACACCTGGGACTCACACAGGTAACACACCTGAGACTCACACAGGTAACACACACCTGAGACTCACACAGGTAACACACCTGGGACTCACACAGGTAACACACTTGAGACTCACACAGGTAAAACACCTGAGACTCACACAGGTAAAACACCTGAGACTCACACAGGTAACACACCTGGGACTCACACAGGTAACACACCTGAGACTCACACAGGTAACACACACCTGAGACTCACACAGGTAACACACCTGGGACTCACACAGGTAACACACCTGGGACTCACACAGGTAACACACCTGGGACTCACACAGGTAACACACCTGAGACTCACACAGGTAACACACCTGAGACTCACACAGGTAACACACCTGAGACTCACACAGGTAACACACCTGAGACTCACACAGGTAACACACACCTGAGACTCACACAGGTAACACACACCTGAGACTCACACAGGTAACACACCTGAGACTCACACAGGTAACACACCTGGGACTCACACAGGTAACACACCTGAGACTCACACAGGTAACACACACCTGAGACTCACACAGGTAACACACCTGGGACTCACACAGGTAACACACTTGAGACTCACACAGGTAAAACACCTGAGACTCACACAGGTAAAACACCTGAGACTCACACAGGTAACACACCTGAGACTCACACAGGTAACACACACCTGAGACTCACACAGGTAACACACACCTGAGACTCACACAGGTAACACACCTGAGACTCACACAGGTAACACACCTGGGACTCACACAGGTAACACACCTGAGACTCACACAGGTAACACACCTGAGACTCACACAGGTAACACACCTGAGACTCACACAGGTAACACACACCTGAGACTCACACAGGTAACACACACCTGAGACTCACACAGGTAACACACACCTGAGACTCACACAGGTAACACACCTGAGACTCACACAGGTAACACACCTGGGACTCACACAGGTAACACACCTGGGACTCACACAGGTAACACACCTGAGACTCACACAGGTAACACACCTGAGACTCACACAGGTAACACACCTGAGACTCACACAGGTAACACACCTGAGACTCACACAGGTAACACACACCTGAGACTCACACAGGTAACACACACCTGAGACTCACACAGGTAACACACCTGAGACTCACACAGGTAACACACCTGGGACTCACACAGGTAACACACCTGAGACTCACACAGGTAACACACCTGGGACTCACACAGGTAACACACCTGAGACTCACACAGGTAACACACACCTGAGACTCACACAGGTAACACACCTGGGACTCACACAGGTAACACACTTGAGACTCACACAGGTAAAACACCTGAGACTCACACAGGTAAAACACCTGAGACTCACACAGGTAACACACCTGAGACTCACACAGGTAACACACACCTGAGACTCACACAGGTAACACACCTGGGACTCACACAGGTAACACACCTGAGACTCACACAGGTAACACACACCTGAGACTCACACAGGTAACACACCTGAGACTCACACAGGTAACACACCTGAGACTCACACAGGTAACACACACCTGAGACTCACACAGGTAACACACACCTGGGACTCACACAGGTAAAACACCTGAGACTCACACAGGTAACACACACCTGGGACTCACACAGGTAACACACACCTGGGACTCACACAGGTAACACACCTGAGACTCACACAGGTAACACACCTGAGACTCACACAGGTAACACACCTGAGACTCACACAGGTAACACACACCTGAGACTCACACAGGTAACACACACCTGAGACTCACACAGGTAACACACCTGGGACTCACACAGGTAACACACACCTGAGACTCACACAGGTAACACACACCTGGGACTCACACAGGTAACACACCTGAGACTCACACAGGTAAAACACCTGAGACTCACACAGGTAACACACACCTGGGACTCACACAGGTAACACACACCTGGGACTCACACAGGTAACACACACCTGAGACTCACACAGGTAACACACACCTGGGACTCTCACAGGTAACACACACCTGAGACTCACACAGGTAACACACACCTGAGACTCACACAGGTAACACACCTGGGACTCACACAGGTAACACACCTGGGACTCACACAGGTAACACACCTGAGACTCACACAGGTAAAACACACCTGAGACTCACACAGGTAACACACACCTGAGACTCACACAGGTAACACACACCTGAGACTCACACAGGTAAAACACACCTGAGACTCACACAGGTAAAACACACCTGAGACTCACACAGGTAACACACACCTGGGACTCACACAGGTAACACACACCTGAGACTCACACAGGTAATACACACCTGGGACTCACACAGGTAACACACACCTGAGACTCACACAGGTAACACACACCTGGGACTCTCACAGGTAACACACACCTGAGACTCACACAGGTAACACACCTGAGACTCACACAGGTAACACACACCTGAGACTCACACAGGTAACACACACCTGGGACTCTCACAGGTAACACACACCTGAGACTCACACAGGTAACACACACCTGGGACTCACACAGGTAACACACACCTGAGACTCACACAGGTAAAACACACCTGAGACTCACACAGGTAAAACACACCTGAGACTCACACAGGTAACACACACCTGAGACTCACACAGGTAAAACACCTGAGACTCACACAGGTAACACACCTGAGACTCACACAGGTAACACACCTGAGACTCACACAGGTAACACACCTGGGACTCACACAGGTAACACACCTGGGACTCACACAGGTAACACACACCTGGGACTCACACAGGTAACACACACCTGGGACTCACACAGGTAACACACCTGGGACTCACACAGGTAACACACCTGAGACTCACACAGGTAACACACCTGAGACTCACACAGGTAACACACACCTGGGACTCTCACAGGTAACACACCTGGGACTCACACGGGTAAAACACCTGGGACTCACACGGGTAACACACCTGAGACTCACACGGGTAACACACCTGAGACTCACACGGGTAAAACACCTGGGACTCACACGGGTAACACACCTGGGACTCTCACAGGTAACACACACCTGAGACTCACACAGGTAACACACCTGGGACTCACACAGGTAACACACCTGAGACTCACACAGGTAAAACACCTGAGACTCACACAGGTAACACACCTGAGACTCACACAGGTAACACACCTGAGACTCACACAGGTAACACACCTGAGACTCACACAGGTAACACACCTGAGACTCACACCGGTAACACACCTGAGACTCACACGGGTAAAACACCTGAGACTCACACAGGTAACACACACCTGGGACTCACACAGGTAACACACACCTGAGACTCACACAGGTAACACACCTGAGACTCACACAGGTAACACACACCTGAGACTCACACAGGTAACACACACCTGGGACTCTCACAGGTAACACACACCTGAGACTCACACAGGTAACACACACCTGAGACTCACACAGGTAACACACACCTGAGACTCACACAGGTAAAACACACCTGAGACTCACACAGGTAAAACACACCTGAGACTCACACAGGTAACACACACCTGAGACTCACACAGGTAACACACACCTGAGACTCACACAGGTAAAACACACCTGAGACTCACACAGGTAACACACCTGGGACTCACACAGGTAACACACACCTGAGACTCACACAGGTAACACACACCTGGGACTCTCACAGGTAACACACACCTGAGACTCACACAGGTAACACACACCTGAGACTCACACAGGTAACACACACCTGGGACTCTCACAGGTAACACACACCTGAGACTCTCACAGGTAACACACACCTGAGACTCACACAGGTAAAACACACCTGAGACTCACACAGGTAACACACACCTGAGACTCACACAGGTAACACACACCTGAGACTCACACAGGTAAAACACACCTGAGACTCACACAGGTAACACACCTGAGACTCACACAGGTAAAACACACCTGAGACTCACACAGGTAAAACACCTGAGACTCACACAGGTAACACACACCTGAGACTCACACAGGTAACACACCTGAGACTCACACAGGTAAAACACACCTGAGACTCACACAGGTAACACACCTGAGACTCACACAGGTAAAACACCTGAGACTCACACAGGTAACACACCTGAGACTCACACAGGTAACACACACCTGGGACTCACACAGGTAACACACCTGAGACTCACACAGGTAACACACCTGGGACTCACACAGGTAACACACCTGAGACTCACAGGTAAAACACACCTGAGACTCACAGAGGTAACACACCTGTGACTCACACAGGTAAAACACACCTGAGACTCACACAGGTAACACACACCTGGGACTCACACAGGTAACACACACCTGGGACTCACACAGGTAACACACACCTGAGACTCACACAGGTAAAACACACCTGGGACTCACACAGGTAACACACACCTGAGACTCACACAGGTAACACACACCTGAGACTCACACAGGTAACACACCTGTGACTCACACAGGTAAAACACACCTGAGACTCACACAGGTAAAACACCTGAGACTCACACAGGTAACACACCTGAGACTCACACAGGTAACACACCTGAGACTCACACAGGTAACACACACCTGAGACTCACACAGGTAACACACACCTGAGACTCACACAGGTAACACACCTGTGACTCACACAGGTAAAACACACCTGAGACTCACACAGGTAAAACACCTGAGACTCACACAGGTAACACACCTGAGACTCACACAGGTAACACACCTGAGACTCACACAGGTAACACACCTGAGACTCACACAGGTAACGCACACCTGAGACTCACACAGGTAACGCACACCTGGGACTCTCACAGGTAACACACCTGAGACTCACACAGGTAACACACACCTGAGACTCACACAGGTAACACACCTGGGACTCACACAGGTAAAACACCTGAGACTCACACAGGTAACACACACCTGAGACTCACACAGGTAACACACCTGGGACTCACACAGGTAACACACACCTGAGACTCACACAGGTAACACACCTGAGACTCACAGAGGTAACACACCTGAAGGGCCATGAAGACATCACATCTGTTTTTTTCTGTGTTCAGGTGAGAAGCCGTACAGGTGTTCAGAGTGTCCGTATGCTTCAATAGATCGCAGCTCTCTGCTCAGACACTGCAGGACTCACAGTCAGGAGAAACCATACAGGTGTCATCACTGTGATTACAGCAGGTAACACTCACTTGACACACGTGTATACTTTCTACACTAAGATCTGTAAACACATGGGTGACCACCTAAGGCGTTTCATTCGGTGTAACTGGATGTACAAAACTACATTTTATTTCCACTGCAGGAACTTTTTCTAGGAACTAGGATCTAAAAAGAGTTCTGGGTTAGAGATTTCTGCCCTGAGCATTCGGCGTGGGTAGGGCAGTGGTACCTTTAGCCCTGAGCATTTGGCGTGGGTAGGGCGGTGGTACCTTTAGCCCTGAGCATTCGGCGTGGGTAGGGCGGTGGTACCTGTAGCCCTGAGCATTCGGCGTGGGTAGGGCGGTGGTACCTTTAGCACTGAGCATTCGGCGTGGGTAGGGCGGTGGTACCTTTAGCCCTGAGCATTCGGCGTGGGTAGGGCGGTGGTACCTTTAGCCCTGAGCATTCGGCGTGGGTAGGGCGGTGGTACCTTTAGCCCTGAGCATTTGGTGTGGGTAGGGCGGTGGTACCTGTAGCCCTGAGCATTTGGCGTGGGTAGGGCGGTGGTACCTTTAGCCCTGAGCATTTGGTGTGGGTAGGGCGGTGGTACCTTTAGCCCTGAGCATTCGGCGTGGGTAGGGCGGTGGTACCTTTAGCCCTGAGCATTTGGTGTGGGTAGGGCGGTGGTACCTGTAGCCCTGAGCATTTGGCGTGGGTAGGGCGGTGGTACCTTTAGCCCTGAGCATTTGGCGTGGGTAGGGCGGTGGTACCTTTAGCCCTGAGCATTCGGCGTGGGTAGGGCGGTGGTACCTTTAGCCTGAGCATTTGGCGTGGGTAGGGCGGTGGTACCTTTAGCCCTGAGCATTCGGCGTGGGTAGGGCGGTGGTACCTGTAGCCCTGAGCATTCGGCGTGGGTAGGGCGGTGGTACCTGTAGCCCTGAGCATTTGGTGTGGGTAGGGCGGTGGTACCTTTAGCCCTGAGCATTTGGCGTGGGTAGGGCGGTGGTACCTTTAGCCCTGAGCATTCGGCGTGGGTAGGGCGGTGGTACCTTTAGCCCTGAGCATTCGGCGTGGGTAGGGCGGTGGTACCTGTAGCCCTGAGCATTCGGCGTGGGTAGGGCGGTGGTACCTTTAGCCCTGAGCATTTGGCGTGGGTAGGGCGGTGGTACCTTTAGCCCTGAGCATTTGGCGTGGGTAGGGCGGTGGTACCTGTAGCCCTGAGCATTTGGCGTGGGTAGGGCGGTGGTACCTTTAGCCCTGAGCATTCGGCGTGGGTAGGGCGGTGGTACCTGTAGCCCTGAGCATTCGGCGTGGGTAGGGCGGTGGTACCTTTAGCCCTGAGCATTTGGCGTGGGTAGGGCGGTGGTACCTTTAGCCCTGAGCATTTGGCGTGGGGCTTGCAGAGGGGAACGCCGATTGGTGGAGTTTTCCCAGTTTTTATACTTCCTTCTCTCTGTCTCATGTTCGTGGAATCTTCAAACTTTCAGTCGCCACCTCCTGAGTTGTTCCTGTTTGTCCCTTCAGATCAGGGTTACTAATTAGTCCTCGGCCCAAGATTAGTTTTAGCTCTTTTGAATCTCTGATTCTCAGTTTTTCCCAAAGTGGAAATCACAAAAACCTCTTGTGTTTGTTGTTGTGTATCGTCCACCTTTTGAATTTACATTACTTGACTATACAGCTTCTGAGAAGAATTCTACATATAGAAGGTGTCTGTCAGAGAATGCTGTAACCAGATTTAAAGAGTTGATTTCATCATCCTTTTCTTCACTGCCATGTGCAGATATGACAGAGGACGGCTACCTAAACTTTACTCCAGTAGAACTTGACTCTCTTGTTGACAGCACTACAGCTTCAATGCGTACAACACTGGACAATGTTGCCCCTCTGAAAAGGAAGGTAATCAGTCAGAAGAGGTTGGCTCCTTGGTATAATTCACAGCTGCTTTAAAGCAGACTGAAGAAAGCTGGAGAGACAGTGGCGTTCCTCTAATTTAGAAGAAGCTCAGTTAGTCTGGAAAGATAGTTTAATAACGTATAAGAAAGCACTTCGTAAAGCTAGAACTGCTTATTATTCATCATTGATAGAAGAGAATAAGAATAATCCCAGGTTTCTTTTCAGCACTGTTGCCAGGCTGACAAAGAGTCCGAGCTCTGTTGAGCCATGTATTCCATTAACTCTCAGCAGTGATGATTTCATGAGATTCTTTATCAATAAAATTGTTTCTATCAGAGAGAAGATTAATGGAATCCTTCCCATTATTATCACTGATGTATCATCAAGTAGAGCAGCTTTAGAAGTGTCTTTAGAACCTGAATTGTATTTAGACAGCTTCTGCCCAGTTGATCTCTCTGAGCTAACAACAGCAATAGTCTCTTCTAAACCATCAACTTGTATTTCAGACCCAATCCCAACCAGACTGTTCAAGGAGGTTTTCCCCTTAATCAATACTTCCATATTGGATCTGATGTCTCAGGGTGATGCAGAGAAACTGCTCCATGCATCTGTTCCTTCAGGACTGAACTACTGTAATTCCTTATTATTGTTCTGTCCCACAGATTCTCTGAAAAGCCTCCAGCTGATCCAGAACCCTGCAGCCAGAGTTCTGATGAGATCTAACAGCAGAGATCATGTTTCTCCAGCTTTAGCTTCTCTTCATTGGCTCCCTGTTAAATTCAGAATAGAATTTAAGGTTCTTCTCCTCACATATAAAGCTCTTAATGACCGAGCTCCATCACATCTTAAAGATCTCACAGTTGGATATTTCCCCAACAGAGCACTTTGCTCTCAGGCTGCAGGTTTCCTTGTGGTTCCCAGAGTTTCTAAAAGCAGAATGGGAGGCAGAGCCTTCAGTTATCAGGCCCCTAAAAGCAGAATGGGAGGCAGAGCCTTCAGTTATCAGGCCCCTAAAAGCAGAATGGGAGGCAGAGCCTTCAGTTATCAGGCCCCTAAAAGCAGAATGGGAGGCAGAGCCTTCAGTTATCAGGCCCCTAAAAGCAGAATGGGAGGCAGAGCCTTCAGTTATCAGGCCCCTAAAAGCAGAATGGGAGGCAGAGCCTTCAGTTATCAGGCCCCTAAAAGCAGAATGGGAGGCAGAGCCTTCAGTTATCAGGCCCCTAAAAGCAGAATGGGAGGCAGAGCCTTCAGTTATCAGGCCCCTAAAAGCAGAATGGGAGGCAGAGCCTTCAGTTATCAGGCCCCTCTCTGTGGAACCAGCTGCCAGTTTGGCTTCAGGAAGCAGACACCCTCTCTACCTTTAAGATCAGGCTGAAACTTTCCTTTCTGATGAAGCTTATAGTTAGGGATGGCTCAGGTGATTTCCGTCTCCCTGGTGGGTTAGTTTTAGGTTTTTTTTTTAGGGTTGTAGACAGCGGTTCCTGCCCCTTTGCTGTGGGATTATATGGAGTTTGTCAAGAGTTGTGACCTTCATGTCAGTCCAGTGTGGCAGCTGGTTGCCATAGTAACATATATTTTTGGGGGGGGTTTGTTTCAGTATCCAGAAGAAGAGTTTGGATCTTCACGCTCGCCGCCACCACACCGGTGAGGTGTTTCCATGCCAACAGTGTGAGTACTCGAGCGCGGACCGCCAGCTGCTGTTGAAGCACATCCGCAGACACCACCCCCCCCAGCAGGCCGCACTCTAGTTGGATTGTTTGTGATGTCACATGTTTACAACAGAATTTGTACAGAACATTTTTATTTCTGCTGATTTTTACATGAAATAATAAAGAACTGTTATTTTTTATTTTTGTGTATTTATGCTGTTGTTCAATAAATTCAGTTATTTTTTATTTATAACAAGCAGCGTAACACCAGGCCAGAGATACCTGCTGAGAGAGAGAAACACAAGTTAATGACAGCAATGATGTCATATGTACATGGAGGGAGGAGAGGTGCATCATGGGAGCTCCCCCAGCAGGCTGGGCCTATAGCAGCAGAACTATGGGATGTTTCAGGCTCACCTGAGCCATCCCTAACTATAAGCTTTATCAGAAAGGAAAGTTTCAGCCTGATCTTAAAGGTAGAGAGGGTGTCTGCTTCCTGAAGCCAAACTGGCAGCTGGTTCCACAGAGAGGGGCCTGATAACTGAAGGCTCTGCCTCCCATTCTGCTTTTAGGGGCCTGATAACTGAAGGCTCTGCCTCCCATTCTGCTTTTAGGGGCCTGATAACTGAAGGCTCTGCCTCCCATTCTGCTTTTAGGGGCCTGATAACTGAAGGCTCTGCCTCCCATTCTGCTTTTAGGGGCCTGATAACTGAAGGCTCTGCCTCCCATTCTGCTTTTAGGGGCCTGATAACTGAAGGCTCTGCCTCCCATTCTGCTTTTAGGGGCCTGATAACTGAAGGCTCTGCCTCCCATTCTGCTTTTAGGGGCCTGATAACTGAAGGCTCTGCCTCCCATTCTGCTTTTAGGGGCCTGATAACTGAAGGCTCTGCCTCCCATTCTGCTTTTAGGGGCCTGATAACTGAAGGCTCTGCCTCCCATTCTGCTTTTAGGGGCCTGATAACTGAAGGCTCTGCCTCCCATTCTGCTTTTAGGGGCCTGATAACTGAAGGCTCTGCCTCCCATTCTGCTTTTAGGGGCCTGATAACTGAAGGCTCTGCCTCCCATTCTGCTTTTAGAAACTCTGGGAACCACAAGGAAACCTGCAGCCTGAGAGCAAAGTGCTCTGTTGGGGAAATATCCAACTGTGAGATCTTTAAGATGTGATGGAGCTCGGTCATTAAGAGCTTTATATGTGAGGAGAAGAACCTTAAATTCTATTCTGAATCTAACAGGGAGCCAATGAAGAGAAGCTAAAACTGGAGAAACATGATCTCTGCTGTTAGATCTCATCAGAACCATCTTTCACCTGGACAGGTGTTTAATTGTTTAACCTGTTAGAAAGTCTGCTGCTTTGAGATCAGACTACCTGAGCTGTCTTTGTGATACATGTTCAGAAAGTTATTCATAAATTATTATTATTATGGTTCATGTTCATAAGTGACATTATCTCCTTTGTGTCCCTGTGAGGAGCTGAAAGAGATGCCGTCCCAATTAGACAACCGATGGTAGCTCAGGTCACACAGGTGACATGTTCCTGTGAGGTGATTGTAGCTTGGAGAGTGCAGTGGCTGTTTTTCAGTTGGAGAGTTGCTGGTTCGAACCCCTATATGACATGTAATAGTATGGTTTAGTTAGGTGCCATGTGGGTCACTTTGGACAGCTGCTAAATGAAAGTGAATTTTGACAGAATCAGAGCACAAGGACCTGAAAAAGAACCAAAAGCAGACGTGAGGAGAAGCTGTAAAAACTTGCATTCATGGGTTTATTAAGAAAACACTTATTCCTTTTGCAAAATGTCTTCAACAATGTTTCTGGGACAATGTTCCACTTCCTGCCTGCTTCCTGATCGATCGATCTATCGATCACTTGATGGGATGGAAAGCTCTTCAGGCTGATTAAATCCTGGTGCATTGTGGGAGGAAAAGCAGCTTTCTGTGTGAATTAATTCAATTCTGCATCTCCACATCGAACTCTTGTCCAGTCTGTCAAACATCAGATTGTTCATTGTCAATATTTATTCATCATTGATCAAAAGATTAAATCCTGGGCCCTGATTGTCATTTCCTGCCTCTTCAGTTTCAGTGTCAGACATGGTAAACTGGAAAGGTTAACTGCTGATCAGAAATCTGATTTAAGAACTGAAACATCTCTTCTGTGTTCATAGTGAGGTACGCAGAGAGTGCTACTAACTGCAATGACACCAGTGGGAAATGGAATTAGCTCCTGAAGGTCAACAGACTCTTCAAGTCGGCCCCTTGTTGTCTGGAAGACTCGACGATAATGGAGACTCTGAGGGTCATCTGGTTTGTTTTCCCCTGTCGTTCTGACAAATAAAGTGTTTCCATTTGTTTCTGGGACTCAACCATTAAGTAGTGTGACCTGTAAAACAGTCTGACCCTGTTTTCACCAAAGTTGTGAGTTTAAAACTCATTAGCGTCTAAGATGACCCACTTTAACCTACAGCAATCAGGTCACATCTGGTCCAGATGTTGATTTATCCTGCTGAAAGTTATTGGATCAGACTGCTGTTGACTCAATAATCCCCCGTCATCCATTGATCAGACCAACATAAAGAGCCTCAGCACAACAGAGCCACTGCAGAGACAGCTGACAGAGTCGGACCAGCTCAAACCCAATGGCCAACACCCTGAAGAACTGAAATCCTGCCAGACTTCAGTCGTCTTCCAGTTGATTTCCAGCTAAAATCCTGCCAACTTCCACCTGAAATCCTGCCAGACTTCAGTCGTCTTCCAGTTGACTTCCAGCTAAAATCCAGCCAACTTCCACCTGAAATCCTGCCAGACTTCAGTCGTCTTCCAGTTGATTTCCAGCTAAAATCCTGCCAAACTTCAGTCGTCTTCCAGTTGACTTCCAGCTAAAATCCTGCCAACTTCCACCTGAAATCCTGCCAAACTTCAGTCGTCTTCCAGTTGACTTTCAGCTAAAATCCTGCCAAACTTCAGTCGTCTTCCAGTTGATTTCCACCTGAAATCCTGCCAACTTCCACCTGAAATCCTGCCAGACTTCAGTCGTCTTCCAGTTGATTTCCACCTGAAATCCTGCCAACTTCCACCTGAAATCCTGCCAGACTTCAGTCGTCTTCCAGTTGACTTCCAGCTAAAATCCAGCCAACTTCCACCTGAAATCCTGCCAGACTTCAGTCGTCTTCCAGTTGATTTCCACCTGAAATCCTGCCAACTTCCACCTGAAATCCTGCCAGACTTCAGCCAAAGTAAAGCCGACATTCAGCTGACTTTCAGACAATCTTCGGCCGACAGGGATGAGTCACCTCCACCCAAGCAGGATGGCGTCTCTCTGCTCTCTGGGAGAAAACTGCACAGATCACCATGAGCACATCAGGGCTTCAAAGCTTCTCCACCTGCCTGGCCCCGCCCCCACAAACAGCACTCACCTGCAGCCTCACCTGTTTCCCACTGTGGATGTCCCCGATCATGCCCACTACATCATCGGCTCTGTGATCCTGTTGGTGGGGGTGACAGGGACGCTGGGTAATGCTCTGGTCATCTATGTGTTTTGTCGCAGTCAGACACTGCGGTCGCCTAGCAACGTCCTGGTGGTTAACCTGGCAGCTGCCGACTTCCTGATGTCTGTGACGCAGTCTCCGGTCTTCTTTGTGGCGAGCCTGCACCGCCGCTGGGTGTTTGGGGAGCGCGCCTGTGAGCTGTACGCCTTTTGTGGTGCTTTGTTTGGCATCACTTCCATGATGACGCTCACAGCCATCGCAGTGGACCGCTGGTTAGCGATCACACGGCCGCTGGTACTGGTCGGTGGAGGGAGCCATAGGCGGGTGTACGTGGTGGTTGTGGGTTTGTGGCTGTACTCCCTGGGCTGGAGTCTACCGCCGTTCTTCGGATGGAGTGCCTATGTCCCTGAAGGCCTACAGACGTCCTGCAGCTGGGACTACATGAGCTTCACGGCCGCCGTGCGCACCTACACCATCCTGCTTTTCGTCTTTGTCTTCTTTTTCCCTCTTGCTCTCATTGCTAGCTGCTACTTCGCCATTTTCCGGGCAGTGCGGCGGGCAGGTCAGGAGGTGGAGAAGCTGAACTGTGGAGAGACCAACAAGGCGTACGAGCGCCTACGCAGTGAGTGGCGCATGGCTAAAGTAGCCCTGGGGGTGATTCTGCTGTTCATTGTGTCTTGGTCACCGTACTCTGCGGTTGCTCTGACTGCCACCGCTGGTTACGCCCACCTGCTAACTCCATACATGAACTCAGTACCTGCAGTCATCGCCAAAGCCTCCGCCATCCACAACCCCATAATCTACGCCATCACACACCCAAAGTATCGTGCTGCCATCGGACGCTACTTCCCACTGCTGCGCACCGTGCTTCGCCTGCGTGAGAAGGATCTGCACCTGTCTTTCAGCTCCAGTGCTGCATCGTCTCGTCGCACCACCCTCACCAGCTCGCCGGGACTCCGGCTCAGCGCCGGTGTTCGCACCAACAATCGCTGGGGGAAGAGCCGGCTGTCCTCAGCTTCAGACAGCGAGTCCTGTTGGACAGAGAGTGAAGCTGATGGGTCCAGCACTGGATCAAACGCCTTCAACCGACAGCCATCCACAAAGGTCACTGCTGAGCCCTCCAGTTCTTCCCCCACAAGTCAGCAGAAGGAACAGACCGGAGTGACGGATAGTGACTCACCTGACACAGGCGCTGCAATGGAGGTTAAACCTCTGCTGCCTCTTTAGTGACACCTTCTTTATATTTTACATAAAAACAGGAAGCAGCTGCAGAGATTCACTGAAACATGTTCAAACATGAACATAAACCCAGAATCTGAGGCAGAAACAGAGTTTTTTCTCAGTTCTCAGCAGCTTTAAAGTGAATCTCTGGTCTGAGCTCCTTTATTCTCCAACACAGCCTGAACCCTCTGAGACCAGCTTTCTGTCATTTCTTTAAGGAGTCTTCAGGAATAGTTCTCCAGGCTTCTTGAAGGACATCCCAAAGCTCTTCTTTGGATGTGGGCTGCCTTTTGTTCCGTTCTCTGTCAGATGATCCCACACTGCTTCAATAATGTTGAGGTCCGGGCTCTGGGGAGGATTCATCCCTCCATAAGACCTGCTGCCACTGATTTTCAGTCCACTTCTTGTGTCATTTGGCACAGCTCAGCCTTTTCTCCCTGTTTCCCTTCCTTAAGAACGGCTTCTTGACAGCCACCCTTCCATGGAGACCATTTCTGATGAGGCTTGGGCCAACAGTAGATGGATCAGCTGAAGGTCCAGATGCATCTCTCAGGTCCTGTCAGGTCACAGCTGGATTTTTTCCTCTTTCTTAAGGACATCACTTTCAGATCCTGTTCATCTGCTGTAGGTAGATAGCCCGCTGTAACCTCTCCACGGTACCGTGGAATGACCAGACAGCATACTGTTCGTCACAGTACACAAAGTAACACTGGCTACAAAATGTGTACAGCTCTTAACCACATGCTGCTGGTCACAGTACACAGACTCTAACCCCCCCTCCAGCCCAGCCTTACACCGGCTGCAGCTCCATTGTGTCACGGCTTCCAGAACAACAGGCAGCCATCCGCCACATAGACGCAGAGCTTCTATCTGTCTAAGGGTAGGGTTAGTTAGTACTACTAACCCTAAGTTAGTTAGTACTACTAACCCTAACCTTACTGTCACAGCACACAGACTCTCTGCAGGGAGGTACTCACATCCTGGAACTTGCAGCTCGTTAGGCTAACGCTGCACAATGTGGCGAACACCAGGCTGCTAACACCAGGCTGCTAACACCAGGCTGCTAACACCAGGCTGCTAACACCAGGCTAACACCAGGCTGCTAACACCAGGCTGCTAACACCAGGCTGCTAACACCAGGCTGCTAACACCAGGCTAACACCAGGCTGCTAACACCAGGCTGCTAACACCAGGCTGCTAACACCAGGCTGCTAACACCAGGCTAACAACAGGCTGCTAACACCAGGCTGCTCACACCAGGCTGCTAACACCAGTCTGCTAACACCAGGCTGCTAACACCAGGCTGCTAACACCAGGCTACTAACACCAGGCTGCTAACAACAGGCTGCTAACACCAGACTACTAACACCAGGCTGCTAACACCAGACTACTAACACCAGGCTGCTAACACCAGGCTGCTAACACCAGGCTGCTAACACCAGGCTAACAACAGGCTGCTAACACCAGGCTGCTAACACCAGGCTGCTAACACCAGTCTGCTAACACCAGGCTGCTAACACCAGGCTGCTAACAACAGGCTGCTAACACCAGGCTGCTAACACCAGGCTGCTAACACCAGGCTAACACCAGGCTGCTAACACCAGGCTGCTAACACCAGGCTGCTAACACCAGACTGCTAACACCAGGCTGCTAACACCAGGCTGCTAACACCAGGCTAACAACAGGCTGCTAACACCAGGCTGCTAACACCAGGCTGCTAACACCAGTCTGCTAACACCAGGCTGCTAACACCAGGCTGCTAACAACAGGCTGCTAACACCAGACTACTAACACCAGGCTGCTAACACCAGGCTGCTAACACCAGACTACTAACAACAGGCTGCTAACACCAGGCTGCTAACACCAGGCTAACACCAGGCTGCTAACACCAGTCTGCTAACACCAGGCTGCTAACACCAGGCTGCTAACAACAGGCTGCTAACACCAGACTACTAACACCAGGCTGCTAACACCAGGCTGCTAACACCAGACTACTAACAACAGGCTGCTAACACCAGGCTGCTAACACCAGACTACTAACACCAGGCTGCTAACACCAGGCTGCTAACACCAGACTACTAACACCAGGCTGCTAACACCAGGCTGCTAACACCAGGCTAACAACAGGCTGCTAACACCAGTCTGCTAACACCAGGCTGCTAACACCAGGCTGCTAACACCAGGCTAACACCAGGCTGCTAACACCAGGCTGCTAACAACAGGCTGCTAACACCAGACTACTAACACCAGGCTGCTAACACCAGGCTGCTAACACCAGACTACTAACAACAGGCTGCTAACACCAGGCTGCTAACACCAGACTACTAACACCAGGCTGCTAACACCAGGCTGCTAACACCAGGCTGCTAACACCAGGCTGCTAACACCAGGCTGCTAACAACACATCACATTCACAGCACCATTTCCAAGAAGACGATAAAGTACTCGGTCCATGTAACAGCAGCACATCCTGCTCGTAATGAACAGCTTATCCAGCAGAATCAGGGCAGCATCGGTGTCGGACCTCGGTCCAATCTCCTCCTTCAGGGCTCTCCATCGAGGAAAAGCGGCGCCGATCCAAACTCTGCTTCGTCTTCCCCTTTTGTCACTCTCTCTCTTCGCCAACAGTCTAAGGGGAAGGCCTTTTCTTTGCAGTGTGATCCACTTCTGAATCTCTTGGTCGCTTCTTCGGGTTCTCCGCCTTGTTGCTTCTGGCAACGCTCTCCTTCCCTCTACCTTGTCCGGTAAAACCGAGTAGAATGCGTCCGTAGAACTTCCTGAGCGCCAGCGCGGGAATGTCGCCACCAAATACAAAAAGAACAAATACTGAAAAATACAGCAGGTGTTAAAGGAGCCGAACGGCTTAATCACCGTTGTATTAATTCCTCTTGTAGTGAAACGGATATTTATAGACACGTAAAAGTCAAGCACTGCAGCTTTAATCTATTTTAAAAATTAATCAACATATGAAGAGGTAAAATAGAGTTATGAGCAGTCCCTTTGCATGATGTTTACTGAGTTTTAGTGAGGATGCTCTTTAGCTTGATTTTTAGCACCAGTTGGCATCGGTAGGAACTGACTTTAGAGAAAAGCTGATCAGGAGATTCATTTTATTTTATTTTCTGTTAAAATGTTTCTTTCATGTTTTCACTGAACTGTCACAGAAACTTTAATCAATTTGAATTAAAAACTTATTTACCTATTTATTAATGAGTGTTTGATTTATTGATCAGTTGAAGCTATCAGACTCATTTCTTTACAGAATCTGGACCAAACTGAATGAAACTCCTTCTTTACTTCTATTCCCTTTTTTCTTTTTTCTCACTTTATTTCCTTTTCTTTTATCATCCTGTTTTCTTCCCCTTTTTCTTTTCCTCCCTGCACACTTGTTTCCTTCTTGCCTTTTTCCTCATTTCATGTCCTATTTCCTTCCTTCCTTCCCTCTGTCTTTCTTTGTCCTTTCTTCCCCTCTCTTCTCCTATTTGCTTTTTCTCTCCTTCATTCTCTCCCTTCTTCATTTCCTGTCTGTCTCTCCTGTGTTTAGCTACCTCTTGTTTTTCCTCCTGCAGCCTTAATCCTGCGCTTGTTGTTCATTTGAAGCAGCTATGAATAAAGTTTCAGTGGACTGAACGGACTCAGTTAATCTAGCAGATTAGCGCTGAGTTATTCTGTTAGCAGTGAGCAGATTAGCTCTGTGCTGTTAATCCAGCTTCAGTCAACATGTCGGACAGAAGGAATATCGTCCTGCTCTCAGGTATGTCCTCCACCAAACTTTACTGGTTGTCAGGTTCTTTATAGACTGAGAGTTAGACTGAACCTCACATCCGGCAGATCCCAGATAAGCTCTGGGGTTGGTGTGAACACTAAAAAGAAATTCAAACCTGGTTCAGTCTGTGTGAAGTTCAGAATTAGTTTCTGTCTTTCAGTTAAAAGAATACGATCCATCTTCAGTTTTGAGGGCAGTAAATAATGTTTGTTTGCTGCATTCAAATCAGCGGTTCTGATGATTAAGCTTTAGTCTGACAGCTTCCTTTTGGCTCAGCAGAGGAAAGTCTCACAGCAAAGATTCTGCCTTTTATAGTTAGATATTAGAGTAAGATCTGAAGTAAACCTTCTGCAGTGACACGTGATCCTCTTCAGCCAAGTCAGTTTAAACATGAAGACCGAACGGCTCCAGCGTAACGGGACTCTGGTTTCTTTGTTGCGGTCAGTGCTGCTGCTGCTCGGGACAGTGCTGTCAGCCTCGGCCTACGTGGAGGAACTCGACGATTCGTGAGTAGAAACAATCAATTGCCTGTCAGATTTCAGCTCTCCAGAATACAGATTCAATCAATAATCAATCAAACGTATCAATCAATAATCAATCAATTTCCAGCTTCATGGAGAGAGCAGAACCTGATGAGACGTGGCTCATCAAGGTGCGTTTCCCTGCCTGAAAGCTCACGGTTTACTCTGTGCACTGTGCTGATGCTGTGTCTCTGTGCAGTTTTACGCCCCCTGGTGCAGCTTCTGCAAACAGCTGGATCCTGTTTGGCATCAGATTGGATCAGAACTCAGGAGTCACGGGTCTCCAGTTCAGGTTGGGAAAGCAGACGCTACGATCAGCACCGGTCGGTACCATGAAAACGAACAGACATGACACCTGCAGGTGGTGCAGGTACGAACTGATGATGAGTCTTTTTTCTGCAGGTTTGGCCAAAGAGTTCAGAGTCAACAACTATCCTGCTATCTTCATGTAAGTCCTGACTGTGACATCATCTGTGAGTCCTGACTGTGACATCATCTGTGAGTCCTTACTGTGACATCATCTGTGAGTCCTGACTGTGACATCATCTGTGAGTCCTGACTGTGACATCATCTGTGAGTCCTGACTGTGACATCATCTGTGAGTCCTGACTGTGAGTCCTGACTGTGAGTCCTGACTGTGAGTCCTGACTGTGAGTCCTGACTGTGACATCATCTGTGAGTCCTGACTGTGACATCATCTGTGAGTCCTGACTGTGACATCATCTGTGAGTCCTGACTGTGACATCATCTGTGAGTCCTGACTGTGAGTCCTGACTGTGAGTCCTGACTGTGACATCATCTGTGAGTCCTGACTGTGACATCATCTGTGAGTCCTGACTGTGACATCATCTGTAAGTCCTGACTGTGACATCATCTGTAAGTCCTGACTGTGACATCATCGGACATCAACTAATCAGATCACTTTGCTGAAAGTTTAGTTCCTTTAATGACAGCAGATTGTTCATTTTCCTATTAGTCCCTGGCAGAAAAAAGTCAGTCCAGGTCCAGTCAGGTGTTCTGTTGGAGCTTTCTTCAGCCTTCTGGGATGCACCAATACCACATTTTTTAAACATTTTAGTACTAATCAAGACCATTACAGACCAACACATTTTCTTTTCTTTAGGCATATTCAACCCAAATAAAACTGTACTTTGTGCATTTTAGTGATATAAAACTACTCTTAGTACAACATTGTTTTACTATTTTAACTTTCACAAACGCATTGCAGGAAAATAAAGCTCCTGTCACACTGGTATCGGTTCTATAGTATCGGAACACTTTACTGAGTAGGAGAACACGTTCATGGTATCGGTACCAGTGCATTTTGATGGTTTCCACGTGTTTTCCACATCCAGATGTTTAAAGTAGGGCTGGGCAAATATTAAATTCTTTCATCTCGTTATTTGCATGATTTCCTGTGATTAATCACGATTAATTGCATTGTTATACGCAAAATCCAATAATGAATTCAAAAGTAACATATAACGCACTTTTATTGGAACTGTACAGTCATAAGATCGAAGTGATGAGACGATCCAAGGTTGCAGTGTTTACAGATAACTTTGGCTCTGTCGACTGCGCCTCTGGAAGAAGTGAAAGGAATGAAAATGTCCCAGTAAACGTTCCGTAACCTTCTCCATGTTTGTTTAGCCCGCTTCAGCTGCCGTTCTTTTCTTTTCTGACTGTATCCTCTGAGCTCCGCAGCAGGAAGCAACACACTAGGCTCGCTCATGATGGACTCTTTCAAAATAAAAGCCAGTGAGCAACATTCGTTTACAATAAAAATAATAAAAACTCAGTTAATGGGAGACAAATAATTGTCGGCGATAATTAATTCATCAGTTAAGGCAAAAATATCGCGTTAATATGCCCAGTCTTAGTTTAAAGGCTCATGAGCGGCAGTACACTGCGCTGAATCACTGATCTTTGTTAAATAAACCTTTTCCTGTTTCCAGATTAAAGAGGAATGTGAAATATAATTACGTAGGGCCACGAACCAAAGATGGAATCATGGAGTTTGCTGACCGAGTTGGAGGGTGAGTTGGAGGGAACAGAAATAACACTGAGAACCAGTGTAAGAGTGGCACAATGATGTCACAGTGACATCATACCCATCTATCCTGTGCAGGCCACTGGTTCGGTCGTTAAGCAGTCTGCAGCTCTTCCAGCACGCTATGAGCCGCTATGATGTCATGTTAGTGTATGTCGGGACTACATCACAGCTCAAGGTACACAAACTCCTGTGAATTCAAGACACCTGAGAATAATGTATTGAAATTAATTTCCTGGAGAATTTTATTGCAAGGCTTGAGTAATGACAGGAACTCAGACACTCACAGAAAAACAAAGGTTCCCATCTGATCCGTCTGTTTTCAGGGAAACTACACGTTAGCAGCAGAGGAACTCATCATCCACATTAACTTCTTCTCTGCCACCAGAGACATCCTGCCAAAGGTTGGAAACCACTGTGAGGACAGTAGTCCAATGTGTTTAGTGATCTGTAGTGGTCGTTTCTGCGTCTGTAGTCAACGTCAGTTTGTTTTTACGTCTGTAGTTGAGGTCTGTAGTCACCGTCAGTTTGTTTTTACGTCTGTAGTTGAGGTCTGTAGTCACCGTCAGTTTGTTTTTACGCCTGAAGTTGAGGTCTGTAGTCAATGTCAGTTTGTTTTTACGCCTGTAGTTGAGGTCTGTAGTCACCGTCAGTTTGTTTTTACGTCTGTAGTTGAGGTCTGTAGTCAACGTCAGTTTGTTTTTACGCCTGTAGTTGAGGTCTGTAGTCAACGTCAGTTTGTTTTTACGCCTGTAGTTGAGGTCTGTAGTCAACGTCAGTTTGTTTTTACGCCTGTAGTTGAGGTCTGTAGTCAACGTCAGTTTGTTTTTATGCCTGTAGTTGAGGTCTGTAGTCAACGTCAGTTTGTTTTTACGCCTGTAGTTGAGGTCTGTAGTCACCGTCAGTTTGTTTTTACGCCTGAAGTTGAGGTCTGTAGTCAACGTCAGTTTGTTTTTACGCCTGTAGTTGAGGTCTGTAGTCACCGTCAGTTTGTTTTTACGTCTGTAGTTGAGGTCTGTAGTCACCGTCAGTTTGTTTTTACGTCTGTAGTTGAGGTCTGTAGTCAACGTCAGTTTGTTTTTATGCCTGTAGTTGAGGTCTGTAGTCACCGTCAGTTTGTTTTTACGCCTGAAGTTGAGGTCTGTAGTCAACGTCAGTTTGTTTTTACACCTGAAGTTGAGGTCTGTAGTCAACGTCAGTTTGTTTTTACGCCTGAAGTTGAGGTCTGTAGTCAACGTCAGTTTGTTTTTACGCCTGTAGTTGAGGTCTGTAGTCAACGTCAGTTTGTTTTTACGCCTGTAGTTGAGGTCTGTAGTCAACGTCAGTTTGTTTTTACGCCTGTAGTTGAGGTCTGTAGTCAACGTCAGTTTGTTTTTACGCCTGTAGTTGAGGTCTGTAGTCAACGTCAGTTTGTTTTTACGCCTGTAGTTGAGGTCTGTAGTCAACGTCAGTTTGTTTTTACGCCTGAAGTTGAGGTCTGTAGTCACCGTCAGTTTGTTTTTACGCCTGTAGTTGAGGTCTGTAGTCAACGTCAGTTTGTTTTTACGCCTGTAGTTGTGGTCTGTAGTCACCGTCAGTTTGTTTTTACGCCTGTAGTTGAGGTCTGTAGTCACCGTCAGTTTGTTTTTACGCCTGAAGTTGAGGTCTGTAGTCACCGTCAGTTTGTTTTTACGCCTGTAGTTGAGGTCTGTAGTCACCGTCAGTTTGTTTTTACGTCTGTAGTTGAGGTCTGTAGTCAACGTCAGTTTGTTTTTACGCCTGTAGTTGAGGTCTGTAGTCAACGTCAGTTTGTTTTTACGCCTGTAGTTGAGGTCTGTAGTCAACGTCAGTTTGTTTTTACGCCTGAAGTTGAGGTCTGTAGTCAACGTCAGTTTGTTTTTACGCCTGTAGTTGAGGTCTGTAGTCAACGTCAGTTTGTTTTTACGCCTGTAGTTGAGGTCTGTAGTCAACGTCGGTTTGTTTTTATGCCTGTAGTTGAGGTCTGTAGTCAACGTCAGTTTGTTTTTACGCCTGTAGTTGAGGTCTGTAGTCAACGTCAGTTTGTTTTTACGCCTGTAGTTGAGGTCTGTAGTCAACGTCAGTTTGTTTTTACGCCTGTAGTTGAGGTCTGTAGTCAACGTCAGTTTGTTTTTATGCCTGAAGTTGAGGTCTGTAGTCAACGTCAGTTTGTTTTTACGCCTGTAGTTGAGGTCTGTAGTCAACGTCAGTTTGTTTTTATGCCTGAAGTTGAGGTCTGTAGTCAACGTCAGTTTGTTTTTACGCCTGTAGTTGAGGTCTGTAGTCAACGTCAGTTTGTTTTTATGCCTGAAGTTGAGGTCTGTAGTCAACGTCAGTTTGTTTTTACGCCTGAAGTTGAGGTCTGTAGTCAACGTCAGTTTGTTTTTACGCCTGAAGTTGAGGTCTGTAGTCAACGTCAGTTTGTTTTTACGCCTGTAGTTGAGGTCTGTAGTCAACGTCAGTTTGTTTTTACGCCTGTAGTTGAGGTCTGTAGTCACCGTCAGTTTGTTTTTACGCCTGTAGTTGAGGTCTGTAGTCAACGTCAGTTTGTTTTTACGCCTGAAGTTGACGTCTGTAGTCAACGTCAGTTTGTTTTTATGCCTGTAGTTGAGGTCTGTAGTCAACGTCAGTTTGTTTTTATGCCTGTAGTTGAGGTCTGTAGTCAACGTCAGTTTGTTTTTATGCCTGTAGTTGAGGTCTGTAGTCACCGTCAGTTTGTTTTTACACCTGAAGTTGAGGTCTGTAGTCAACGTCAGTTTGTTTTTACGCCTGTAGTTGAGGTCTGTAGTCAACGTCAGTTTGTTTTTATGCCTGTAGTTGAGGTCTGTAGTCACCCTCAGTTTGTTTTTACGCCTGAAGTTGAGGTCTGTAGTCACCCTCAGTTTGTTTTTACGCCTGAAGTTGAGGTCTGTAGTCAACGTCAGTTTGTTTTTACGCCTGAAGTTGAGGTCTGTAGTCAACGTCAGTTTGTTTTTACGCCTGAAGTTGAGGTCTGTAGTCAACGTCAGTTTGTTTTTACGCCTGTAGTTGAGGTCTGTAGTCAACGTCAGTTTGTTTTTACGCCTGAAGTTGAGGTCTGTAGTCAACGTCAGTTTGTTTTTACGCCTGAAGTTGAGGTCTGTAGTCAACGTCAGTTTGTTTTTATGCCTGTAGTTGAGGTCTGTAGTCAACGTCAGTTTGTTTTTATGCCTGTAGTTGAGGTCTGTAGTCACCCTCAGTTTGTTTTTATGCCTGAAGTTGACGTCTGTAGTCAACGTCAGTTTGTTTTTACGCCTGTAGTTGAGGTCTGTAGTCAACGTCAGTTTGTTTTTACGCCTGTAGTTGAGGTCTGTAGTCACCCTCAGTTTGTTTTTATGCCTGAAGTTGAGGTCTGTAGTCAACGTCAGTTTGTTTTTACGCCTGAAGTTGAGGTCTGTAGTCAACGTCAGTTTGTTTTTACGCCTGTAGTTGAGGTCTGTAGTCAACGTCAGTTTGTTTTTACGCCTGTAGTTGAGGTCTGTAGTCAACGTCAGTTTGTTTTTACGTCTGTAGTTGAGGTCTGTAGTCAACGTCAGTTTGTTTTTACGTCTGTAGTTGAGGTCTGTAGTCAACGTCAGTTTGTTTTTACGCCTGTAGTTGAGGTCTGTAGTCAACGTCAGTTTGTTTTTACGCCTGAAGTTGAGGTCTGTAGTCAACGTCAGTTTGTTTTTACGCCTGAAGTTGAGGTCTGTAGTCAACGTCAGTTTGTTTTTACGCCTGTAGTTGAGGTCTGTAGTCAACGTCAGTTTGTTTTTACGCCTGAAGTTGAGGTCTGTAGTCAACGTCAGTTTGTTTTTACGCCTGAAGTTGAGGTCTGTAGTCAACGTCAGTTTGTTTTTACGCCTGTAGTTGAGGTCTGTAGTCAACGTCAGTTTGTTTTTACGTCTGTAGTTGAGGTCTGTAGTCAACGTCAGTTTGTTTTTACGCCTGTAGTTGAGGTCTGTAGTCAACGTCAGTTTGTTTTTACGCCTGAAGTTGAGGTCTGTAGTCAACGTCAGTTTGTTTTTACGCCTGTAGTTGAGGTCTGTAGTCAACGTCAGTTTGTTTTTATGCCTGTAGTTGAGGTCTGTAGTCAACGTCAGTTTGTTTTTACGCCTGTAGTTGAGGTCTGTAGTCACTGTCAGTTTGTTTTTACGCCTGTAGTTGAGGTCTGTAGTCAACGTCAGTTTGTTTTTACGCCTGAAGTTGAGGTCTGTAGTCAACGTCAGTTTGTTTTTACGCCTGTAGTTGAGGTCTGTAGTCAACGTCAGTTTGTTTTTACGCCTGTAGTTGAGGTCTGTAGTCAACGTCAGTTTGTTTTTACGCCTGTAGTTGAGGTCTGTAGTCAACGTCAGTTTGTTTTTACGCCTGTAGTTGAGGTCTGTAGTTCCCAGAGCTGTTCGGCTTCTTTCTCTAACATCTCTTTGATCCTTTTGACAGGCATAGTCAATGTTGGTGTGTGTTTAAGCACTGATTGCTCCCTTCTGTGTGTTAGTTTCAGTAGTTTTGTTAATGTTTTTCAGGGTGTGTCTTTGACCTCTTTGCCGGCTGTGGTAGTTTTTAAAGATGGGACCTACTTGGCTTACAACGGTAAGACTTCAAACGGATCTATTTAGCAGCAGAACTATTTAGTAAACTTCCCAGATTCCGGTTTAGTTGTGTCTAGGCAAGACAAAAACTGGACCATAAATGTGGAGGCACTAATTACTAAGTGATTTCTATATGGAACATTTCACAGATTAATAACCTCTGGACCGCTGGTCCTCTGGTCCTCTGGTCCTCTGGTCCGCTGGTCCTCTGGTCCGCTGGTCCTCTGGTCCGCTGGTCCGCTGGACTGCTGGTCCTCTGGTCCTCTGGTCCTCTGGTCCTCTGGTCCGCTGGACCGCTGGTCCTCTGGTCCGCTGGTCCTCTGGTCCTCTGGTCCGCTGGTCCTCTGGTCCGCTGGTCCGCTGGTCCTCTGGTTCTCTGGTCCGCTGGTCCTCTGGTCCGCTGGTCCGCTGGTCCTCTGGTCCTCTGAACCGCTGGTCCTCTGAACCGCTGGTCCTCTGGTCCTCTGGTCCGCTGGTCCTCTGGTCCGCTGGTCCTCTGGTCCTCTGGTCCTCTGGTCCTCTGGTCCTCTGGTCCGCTGGTCCTCTGGTCCGCTGGTCCTCTGGTTCTCTGGTCCGCTGGACCGCTGGTCCTCTGGTCCGCTGGACCGCTGGTCCTCTGGACCGCTGGTCCTCTGGTCCTCTGGTTCTCTGGTCCGCTGGACCGCTGGTCCTCTGGTCCGCTGGACCGCTGGTCCTCTGGACCGCTGGTCCTCTGGTCCTCTGGTCCGCTGGACCGCTGGTCCTCTGGTCCTCTGGTCCGCTGGTCCTCTGGTCCGCTGGTCCTCTGGTCCGCTGGTCCTCTGGTCCGCTGGTCCTCTGGTCCTCTGGTCCTCTGGTCCGCTGGTCCTCTGGTCCGCTGGTCCTCTGGTTCTCTGGTCCGCTGGACCGCTGGTCCTCTGGTCCGCTGGACCGCTGGTCCTCTGGACCGCTGGTCCTCTGGTCCTCTGGTCCGCTGGACCGCTGGTCCTCTGGTCCGCTGGTCCTCTGGTCCTCTGGTCCGCTGGTCCGCTGGACCGCTGGTCCTCTGGTCCGCTGGTCCTCTGGTCCGCTGGACCGCTGGTCCTCTGGTCCGCTGGACCGCTGGTCCTCTGGACCGCTGGTCCTCTGGTCCTCTGGTCCGCTGGTCCTCTGGTCCTCTGGTCCTCTGGTCCTCTGGTCCACTGGTCCTCTGGTCCGCTGGTCCGCTGGTCCGCTGGTCCGCTGGTCCTCTGGTCCGCTGGTCCACTGGTCCTCTGGTCCTCTGGTCCGCTGGTCCCCTGGTCCGCTGGTCCGCTGGTCCGCTGGTCCTCTGGTCCGCTGGTCCGCTGGTCCTCTGATCCGCTGGTCCTCTGGACCGCTTGTCCACTGGTCCTCTGGTCCGCTGGTCCGCTGGTCCTCTGGTCCGCTGGTCCTCTGGTCCGCTGGTCCGCTGGTCCTCTGGTCCGCTGGTCCGCTGGTCCGCTGGTCCTCTGGTCCTCTGGTCCTCTGGACCGCTTGTCCACTGGTCCTCTGGTCCGCTGGTCCGCTGGTCCGCTGGTCCGCTGGTCCGCTGGTCCGCTGGTCCTCTGGTCCGCTGGTCCTCTGGTCCGCTGGTCCGCTGGTCCGCTGGTCCACGACCTGAGAGAAACCCTTTCTGCTTCTCCTGAATCTGAGATTCATCAGTCGGTTGAAGCCTCCTCTCCAACACCCAGGAGTGAACTCCCGGGAAGGCTGGGTAGTGTGGTACCGCTATAGTTCGAACACACTCTCCAGTCCCCTTTCTTAAACGTTGGGACCACCATCCCGGTCTAGCACTCCACAGGTGTGCTCCAACACTCCAGGACCGCACCACTGAAGCGATATGTCAATGAAAAATATGACAGCCCCCATAGAAGAATTTGATAAGGCCACCATGAAGGATTATTGGTTGACCCAAAGGAAGTTCTAGCAAAACAGTGACGACTTAGAGAAGTAAAGCAAGCCCTTCCCAGGTTGAACTTGGTTTGAGTGAAGAACTGCTGGCCAGACGTTGAGCAATAGAACAAGTTCTTTGGGGATCTTCATAATCTGACCACTGTGCCTCCACAGAATCATTTGTGTGAGACAGATATTATTTATGGTTAATGAGCAGCATGTTGCCGTGGAAACAAACTACAGACTTCACACAGCAGGGCAGCTGCTGCCGCTGAAACATGAGAAAACTGCAGTTAAACTGCAGCTGACGTCTTGATGTTACAGGAAGTAGAATGAATTGATCAGTGTCCAGTCCGTCTCAGAACCAATAAGTATTTTGTTTTTCAGAGGAACATGACGGTGACCTGAAGTCATGGATCAAACGAGAACGTTTCCCAAACTTCTTTAAGATTGACAGCTACACTCTGTACGCCATGGGAGAGTCGGGTAACAGCAGCACGCCTGAGGACACGTGATGTCAATACAAATGATTATCTGATATAAACCCAACAGAAGCAGCTGCTAATAGAGAAAAGTCTTCCACAAACTGTGGCTCCACCACAGCAGCATGTAGTGGACACTGAGCCATGAGGCTGCTGATTGGCTCACATGAACTAACTCCACCTCTCACCTGCAGGTAAACTGGTGCTGTTGGCACTGGTGGAGGAGAGGTACCTGTGTGATAAAAGCCTGAGGTAACACTTGTCTATTCATCCTCTTTAATCCATGATCAACACCAATGGTTACAGTTTCAAAGGAATTATCAGAGGTTGGAGTTGTTTTATTTGGAATAAAACACACACATACATATATTTATGTATGGGGGGCTGGGTAGTGCAGTGGCATGATTTCCATCTTTCGTGCAGGTGACCTGAGTTCAAATCTCCTGCATGAAAGGTACAACCTCCAGGAGGGGTCCTTAGCAAGACCCCCCCTGTCCTATCTGTAAGTCGCTTTGGATAAAAGTGTCTGCTAAAAAAACATATTTATATGTATTTATTCCAAATAAAACAACTCAAAATTTGAACTATTTGTAGGGAATTTGAGACCGCTTCACTGCATCAGCTGTTCGGTTACTTTAGTTTCTTTACCGCAGAACACCGGCGGTCCACTCCGAAATGGTTCCAATGCTGCGTAGAAACACGTCTGAACCAACTCCATGTAACTGCCTGATGGAGACAGTGGAAAGGTCCACTGTGTAGTTCTCAGTTGAGCAGATATGAAATTATGGAGGCTGGAGTTTTTTTAAATAGTCTGGGGTTGGGTTGATCTGATGCACCTGGTAAGGACCAGATGGGTTTTATTATGTCCTGATATGTAAACGTGTAGAAGTGTCTGTGTCTGTATTTATCAGACGCTTTTATCCAAAGAGACTTACAAATGAAGATATAACAGCTATATAAAAAGCTAACAATAAGCTAACAATAAGCTAACAAAAAGCTAACAATAAGCTAACAAAAAGCTAACAATAAGCCACATAGAAGGAACCCAGGAGTCCGACTCTGTCAGAGGGGACAGAGTAGAGATAGGGTGCAGGCATAGAAGGAAGAGCAGAAAGATAAAGAGATAGAGGGGGGAGGGAAGTACAAGGTAAGTGCTGGGATAGGAGATGCTCTCTGAAGAGCTGGGTTTTCAGGAGCTTCTTGAAGATAGACAGGGACGCCCCTGTTCTGGTAGCGCTCGGTAGGTCCTTCCACCATGAAGGAGGGGGGAGGTTTTTCTGTTTGTTCCTGACCTTCTTGTGATGTGTTTACTGTCACAGGTATAAGAGTCTGGTGGAGAAAGTTGCCACAGAGCACAAAGAGACCTACAGCAGGTCAGAGACTCATAAATAAAAAACTGAGAGCAACAGGAAGCGTGAAACTGAAAGCTGACATCTTTCCACCTGTTTGTGTTCAGGGACTTCTACTTCGGCTTCATGGAGGGAAGTGGATACATTAATGGCTTTATCATGGGGTGAGTTCATCTCAGGTCTCATAAAACTTTGTTGTCAGTGTTTGATTAGATGCCTGCGAGTACTGTTACTGTTGCTGTCATCAGTGAGGTCATGGTTCCCTCCTTTATCGTGGTTAATCTGTCCAATGATGGCTACTTCCTGCCGCCGGGTCCTGTGGAGACGGAGCGCCACCTGCTGGACTTTCTGGATGGGGTCCTGGGTGGCAGCGTGGAGGTGAGTTGGACCAGTTTTAGCTGAAGACAGGAATCAGGTTTCAGTCTCTGATTGTCTGTCTGATCTCAGGCTCAGGGAGGAAACGGCTTGGCTCAGCGATTCAGACGCTTAGTTTATCAAACCAAAATCACGCTGATGGTAAGTGACCTCATCAGCCCACCTCCTTCTTCCTGTCTGCATCCGGCTCACTGTCCTCTCTGCCTTCTGTCCAGCCGGTGTTCATAGAGGCGCCAGTGCTCGCCTGCTTCCTGGTCGGCTTCCCCATCTGCATCTGCGCCCTCTTCTGCTACCTCTGCTGCAAGGCCCGCCCCACGCTGGATGAAGACGAGGCTGCAGCGTTGGTGCCGCCAGTGCAACGCCACAAAAAACTGTCAGACAAGAAGTCAGATTGATGATGAGGCTTGAGAAAGAGCCACTGGTTGATCCAGAGCCGGTTCCTGTCCACATGCCTCAGAAAAATGCTCCGGTTTGACTCAGATGCTTTAAATCCACTGGGTTAGCTGTGTGGAGTGTGGTCTGTCAGCAGTTCTGTCCTCAAGTCCAGCAATAAAAATCTGTCCTGTCAGGTCTCCTTTTTTGGTTGTTTTATCTC
Organism: Leuresthes tenuis; assembly: GCF_036924035.1. Taxonomy (NCBI): domain Eukaryota; kingdom Metazoa; phylum Chordata; class Actinopteri; order Atheriniformes; family Atherinopsidae; genus Leuresthes; species Leuresthes tenuis. Next base: position 246,229 of record NW_027325368.1, on the reverse strand, counting down.
CATGGCGACTCGCGCCCTTACCTCAGGCACGTTTCAGTGGGTGACTGATCCAAAGCAACAACCAGCACTAGAAGTAAATGACATTATTCAGGCTGCTGAACTAGAAGCCTCCTGATCAATATTGTCCTGACAAAAACATTTCTATGATCAAGCACTTTAAATCAAACATTTACTGCAGATGGTTCCAGAACAGAGCAGTTTTAGGGCAGTTTCACCTGAATGGGAGGAGCTTCATTCAACAAAGAGTGACAGTAGCTTCTCTGCAGCTGTTGATGGGAGTTGACAAAGAAAACAAATGATGTAGTATGACTCAAACTAATGTGAGACTTTGTTCAGATAAAGTGTGAACTAAGCAGCTTTCATGGCAGCTGGAAATAATGTGAGCTTACCAGACCAGAAAGCCAGAGCTCACATTTAGAAGAGACATACCAGCTAAAACTCAAACATGCAACATTTAGTCATGATTATGATTCAGCTAACAGTGGAAACTCTGAGATTACAGTTTTATTGCATCGAAAAGGTTATAAACCAGGAAATTCAAAATGAGCGTGTTGATCTGCAGCAGAGGCCCAGTTTGAGTCAAACTGCCAAACTTCCAGCTGTTGGAAGATCTATTCTAACCACTGAGCCACGGCCTAAATCTAATCTAAATGTTCCTCCAACCACAGCAGAGGAGGAGGAGTGGCAGCTATCTTCAGATCAGGGTTACTAATCAGTCCTAGACCCAAGATTAGTTTTAGCTCTTTTGAATCTCTGATTCTCAGTTTTTCCCAAAGTGGAAATCACAGAAACCTCTTGTGTTTGTTGTTGTGTATCGTCCACCTGGCCCTTATTCTGAGTTTCTGTCTGAATTCTCAGAGTTTTTATCCCAGTTAGTGCTGAGTACAGATAAAGTCATTGTAGTGGGTGACTTTAATATTCATGTAGATGTTGAAAATGACAGCCTAAATATTAACTTTAATTCTATATTAGACTCTATTGGATTTTCTCAAAGTGTTCACAGACCTACTCACTGCTTTAATCACACCCTTGACCTTGTGCTGACTTATTGAGAGTGAACAGTTAACAGTGTTCCCTCATAACTCTGTCTTGTCTGAACATTTTTTGCCACATTAAGCCAAATTCCAAAAGCTGACTGGAGAATTTAGAATATGGCCACATAATGTTTTAAAATGTTTTTCCACATTGTTATAAATGTAATTTACTCAACACACATTTAAAAAAATCAACAATTCGAGAAGAGTCTTATAGAGAATTGAATGCTGTGTTTTCGACAGCAACAAAAGAAATTGAATTAAAATAAAACCATATCAAAGCTTAAGCCATAGCTGTTGAAAAGGTCTGAGACACATTTACTGCTCCGTGGAACAAATGTTCACAAAATTCAGGAAATCTGCTTTGCACAGATGACTGCATTATCTATTTTCATTGCAAAGTTTATCATAATATACACTGAAAATGATCCCAGATGCTTAGGGAGTCAGCTCTGATATGCAACGCTAACCCAACTTTTAACTTTATGTGCCAGCTTTGAAAAGCTGTACACATGTAATATCTAATAATAGAGCTTAGAAGAGGGCATTGGAGTGTTTTTTTCTCCTGTGGACGCCACTGCTAGACTTAATTCTGTCATCCTTTTCTTCACTGCCATGTGCAACAACAGAGGACAGCTACCTAAACTTTACTCTTTACTACAACTTGACTCTCCTGTTGACAGCACTATAGTTTCAATGTATACAACACTAATTTAGAAGAGTCTCAATTAGTCTGGAAAGATAGTTTAATAATGTATAAGAAAGCACTTCGTAAAGCTAGAACTGCTTATTATTCATTATTGATGGAAGAGAATAAGAATAATCCCAGGTTTCTCTTCAGCACTGCTGCCAGGCTGACAAAGAGTCCGAGCTCTGTTGAGCCATGTATTCCTTTAACTCTCAGCAGTGATGATTTCATGAGATTCTTCATCAATAAAACTGTTTCTATCAGAGAGAAGATTGATGGAATCCTTCCCATTATTATCACTGATGTATCATCAAGTAGAGCAGCTTTAGAAGTATCTTTGAACCTGATTTGTATTTAGACAGCTTCTGCCCAGTTGATCTCTCTGAGCTAACAACAGCAATAGTCTCTTCTAAACCATCAACTTGTATTTCAGACCCAATCCCAACCAGACTGTTCAAGGAGGTTTTCCCCTTAATCAATACTTCCATATTGGATTTGATGTCTCAGGGTGATGCAGAGAAACTGCTCCATGCATCTGTTCCTTCAGGACTGAACTACTGTAATTCCTTATTATTGTTCTGTCCCACAGATTCTCTGAAAAGCCTCCAGCTGATCCAAAACCCTGCAGCCAGAGTTCTGATGAGATCTAACAGCAGAGATCATGTTTCTCCAGTTTTAGCTTCTCTTCATTGGCTCCCTGTTAGATTCAGAATAGAATTTAAGCTTCTTCTCCTCACATATAAAGCTCTTAATGACCGAGCTCCATCACATCTTAAAGATCTCACAGTTGGATATTTCCCCAACAGAGCACTTTGCTCTCAGGCTGCAGGTTTACTTGTTGTTCCCAGAGTTTCTAAAAGTAGAATGGGAGGCAGAGCCTTCAGTTATCAGGCCCCTAAAAGCAGAATGGGAGGCAGAGCCTTCAGTTATCAGGCCCCTAAAAGCAGAATGGGAGGCAGAGCCTTCAGTTATCAGGCCCCTAAAAGCAGAATGGGAGGCAGAGCCTTCAGTTATCAGGCCCCTAAAAGCAGAATGGGAGGCAGAGCCTTCAGTTATCAGGCCCCTAAAAGCAGAATGGGAGGCAGAGCCTTCAGTTATCAGGCCCCTAAAAGCAGAATGGGAGGCAGAGCCTTCAGTTATCAGGCCCCTAAAAGCAGAATGGGAGGCAGAGCCTTCAGTTATCAGGCCCCTAAAAGCAGAATGGGAGGCAGAGCCTTCAGTTATCAGGCCCCTAAAAGCAGAATGGGAGGCAGAGCCTTCAGTTATCAGGCCCCTAAAAGCAGAATGGGAGGCAGAGCCTTCAGTTATCAGGCCCCTAAAAGCAGAATGGGGGGCAGAGCCTTCAGTTATCAGGCCCCTAAAAGCAGAATGGGAGGCAGAGCCTTCAGTTATCAGGCCCCTAAAAGCAGAATGGGAGGCAGAGCCTTCAGTTATCAGGCCCCTAAAAGCAGAACGGGAGGCAGAGCCTTCAGTTATCAGGCCCCTAAAAGCAGAATGGGAGGCAGAGCCTTCAGTTATCAGGCCCCTAAAAGCAGAATGGGAGGCAGAGCCTTCAGTTATCAGGCCCCTCTCTGTGGAACCAGCTGCCAGTTTGGCTTCAGGAAGCAGACACCCTCTCTACCTTTAAGATCAGGCTGAAACTTTCCTTTCTGATAAAGCTTATAGTTAGGGATGGCTCAGGTGAGCCTGAAACATCCCATAGTTCTGCTGCTATAGGCCCAGCCTGCTGGGGGACCTTATCTGTCACACCTTTCCTCACTTTGCTCTCTTTTTCCCCCTGTTTAATTTCTCAAATGATTTTATGTACATGTGACATTATTGTGGTTATTTCCACAGTCCCTCAGGCTCAGGACGGGAGATTGGACTGAAGACAAGTTTCGGTGCAATCTGTTGGTTTCCTTAGATAGGATACTGTTTTTGAATTGGCTCCATATGAATGAATTGGATTATTTTGAAATTAATTAATTAATTGGATTTCATTGGATTATGATTACAATTAATTGAACTCAAATTGGATTGAATTGGACTATATTATTTAAGTTCCTTGAGATGACATTTGTTGTAATTTGGTGCTATATAAATAAAACTGAATTTAATTGAAAGGCAGGAAAGTGACTGCTTCTGTTCACTGAACACAACCCCAAAGAAATCCGATTACTGTGAATCGGTTTAGACTGGGTTGGTCAGGGCGGTCAGTCAGCTGCGGGCTCGGAGGCTTTTATTTTGGAGGTCATTAGTTAGTGCGGAAGTCGCCGTGAAGTCGCGGTGCTAACAGGTAACGGCTAACTGCTAACGCAGGGAAAACGGAGCTTCCTGTCTTTTAACGGACACACCGACTGCCTGCAAGTCACCGAGGACGGACTCACAAACTTTATCTCATGTTGCCGCTCAACTGAAGAAGTCTGTAGAAGCTGCACGTGCACGCGCACTGTTCATGGCTACAGAGGAGCTGTACGAGGTGATGCGAGTTAAAGCTAACGTGCTAACGGTGAAGTTGTGAGTCGGTGAAGTTTCAGAAGTTTGGTGAAGTGACGTAGAGCGGTTAGTTAGCAGCTGGTTGACTAGTTACTGTGAGTCAGAGCCAGTCAGCTGCAGGATTTTAACCAGGTAAAACTAAACTCAGTTAGCCTCCTTTTAGCTTCCTGTTAGCCTCAGGCTAACGGATCATAAAGTTTGATCAGGTTTAATCGATCAGACAGCTGATCAGCAGGAGCCAGACTCAGGTGTTTGTGCTGATGCTGATCAATAAAGAGGTGATGATCAGATCTCGGCCTTCTTCTCTCCAGCGCTGCTTCAGCTCATTGAGGTTTGCAGCATTGGTTTCTGCACAGCTCTCTTAAGGTCCCACCACAGCATCTCAGTCAGGCTGAGGTCTGGACTCTGACTGGACCATTGCAACACCTTGATTCTTCTCTTTTTCCCACATTCTGCTGTAGATCTGCTGCTGTGTTTGGGATCTTTGTCCTGTTGATGAGCCAGTTTCAGCCCAGCTTTAGCTGTGGGACAGATGGCCTCACATCTGACTCTAGAATACTTTGGTATCCAGAGGAGTTCATGGTGGACTCAATGACTGCAAGGTGCCCAGGTCCTGTGGCTGCAGAACCAGCCCAGATCATCAGCCCTCCACCACCGTGCTTGACAGCTGGTATGAGGTGTTTGTGCTGATATGCTGTGTTTGGTTTCCTCCAAACGTGCTGCTGTGCATTAGGACCAAACATCTCCACTTTGCTCTGGTCTGTCCAAAGGACATTGTTCCAGAAGTCTTGAGCTTTGTTCAGATGCAGCTTTGCAAACATAAGCTGTGCTGCCATGTTCTTTTTAGAGAGAAGAGGCTTTCTCCTGCAGCCCTTCCAAACAAGCCATCCTTGTTCAGCCTTTTTCTAACTGTGCTGTCATGACCTTTGACCTTTAACATGCTAACTGAGGCCTGTAGAGTCTGAGATGTATGACCTTTAACCTTTAACATGCTAACTGAGGCCTGTAGAGTCTGAGATGTAGCTCTGGGCTTCTTCACCTTGGGGTGAACTTGCTGCTTTTATAGAGCTGCTCACACTGACTGAGGATCAGTTAATCAGAGCATTGATCAGTGAATCAGAGCATTGATCAGTTAATCAGAGCATTGATCAGTTAATCAGAGCATTGATCAGTTAATCAGAGCATTGATCAGTTAATCAGAGCATTGATCAGTTAATCAGAGCATTGATCAGTGAATCAGAGCATTGATCAGTTAATCAGAGCATTGATCAGCTCTTTTATACTTTCGAATGTCAACGAGCTTCTCGGCCGTGTTCAGCCACTAAGACCAGAAAAGGAAACTGCCGGAAATGACGCTCTGAGCGGACCAATCACAGCCCTTACGGCCCGCGCCACGTGTCGTTAGTTTTTTGGAGGCGAGGCAAGGTGGTGCAAGTCACTGCTGCTGTGTTTTGTCTCAGTTTTTGTTCAGTAAATAATGGCGCAGTGTAATATGAGTTGATCTCAGGTGGGCTTTACTCAGCTTTAACACCTGGCTGCAGGAGGGCTTTGCAGCGTGATGTCATCAGATTTTATCACTGCATCAGAAAACGAGGTGTTGGCGGCCTGATATGAAGCGATGACACGTTGATGAGTGTGATGAAGGTGAAGAAGGTGTGACCTTGTGTCCCGCAGGTGGAGAGGATTGTGGACAGGAGGAAGAACAAGAAGGGGAAGGTGGAGTACCTGGTTAGGTGGAGAGGTTACAGCTCTGAGGGAGACACCTGGGAGCCTGAGAGTCACTTGTCCACCTGCATGACCTACGTGCACGACTTCAACCGCCAGCACGCTGAGCGGCAGAGAGACGGCACCTTACTGCGCTCCACCCGCAGTCTCCAGCACAGCCCCGCCCACAGGCCGCCCTGCAGGCTGTCGCCCAGCACCGCCACCCGCAGTGACATCAGCAGAGATTGTCTCCAGATGAGAGCTACGCTCAGCCCGGCTCACCTGCCCCGCCCGGCCCCTGCCAGCTCCCAGCAGCCCCAGCCCACCGACAGCTTCGGCGGTGGGCTGATGTCGGTGGCCCCGGCCAGCTCGGCCCGCCGTAGCGTGGACCTATCCAAGACCGGCATCAAGATCCTGGTTCCGAAGAGTCCGATGAACAGCCGGCCGGACTCGGAGGAGTCTGCAAGCGAGGCTGCTCACAGCCTGGAGGCTGGTGCTCAGGAAGCTCACCTGGTGCCGCCCGAAGTAGCCCTGCTACAGAAGCCGGCAGGAGTTCAGCTGGGTCCCGGAGAGGAGAGGGCCCGCATGGGGACCAGGCCACGGAGCCAGAACCCCCCACCCCCCGCCGAGGGCCCCCATCACACCTGTTGCCATGCGCTCCCTCAGCGGCTCAGGTGAGTCCTGCTCGTTTTGTCCAGTTCCAACCGGTTCAAAGTGACCGGCAGCCTGGTTGGTTCTGACAAAGGTTTTATTTTGGATTTTTATTTAATTCCTTTGTTAAGGCTGGAAGATTTTTTAAAAGCCTCTGCATTGAAATATGTGGTTGAATTGTGTTAAAGGAGAAGAAAAACTGATGACTAAAAGCTGAACATGACACCCGCTCCACTCCTCTCTTTGGCCTGTAAGCAAACTGCAGTTTATCTGATTCACATTCTGTGTTTTCCAGCATCTGCAGATGGACCAGTTTTTCAAAGATGTTCATAACTATAGAGATTAAAGTGACTGGTCTAAAATCATTCATTGTTTCTGGCCAGTTGGATTTAGGGACCAGGACAGCATCAGATACTGGGGACATCTGATGAGACTGGTATGAAGGACTGGACTCAGTTCTTTTACACAGGTCTTAAGTAGGACGGGTCCCTGTTGGGTAGAAACTGGCGTACGGAACGTTTCGGACGGGTCCCTGTTGGGTAGAAACTGGCGTACGGAACGTTTCGGACGGGTCCCTGTTGGGTAGAAACTGGCGTACGGAACGTTTCGGACGTGTCCCTGTTGGGTAGAAACTGGCGTACGGAACGTTTCGGACGGGTCCCTGTTGGGTAGAAACTGGCGTACGGAACGTTTCGGACGTGTCCCTGTTGGGTAGAAACTGGCGTACGGAACGTTTCGGACGGGTCCCTGTTGGGTAGAAACTGGCGTACGGAACGTTTCGGACGGGTCCCTGTTGGGTAGAAACTGGCGTACGGAACGTTTCGGACGTGTCCCTGTTGGGTAGAAACTGGCGTACGGAACGTTTCGGACGGGTCCCTGTTGGGTAGAAACTGGCGTACGGAACGTTTCGGACGGGTCCCTGTTGGGTAGAAACTGGCGTACGGAACGTTTCGGACGGGTCCCTGTTGGGTAGAAACTGGCGTACGGAACGTTTCGGACGTGTCCCTGTTGGGTAGAAACTGGCGTACGGAACGTTTCGGACGGGTCCCTGTTGGGTAGAAACTGGCGTACGGAACGTTTCGGACGGGTCCCTGTTGGGTAGAAACTGGCGTACGGAACGTTTCGGACGGGTCCCTGTTGGGTAGAATCTGGCGTACGGAACGTTTCGGACGGGTCCCTGTTGGGTAGAAACTGGCGTACGGAACGTTTCGGACAGGTCCCTGTTCGGTAGAAACTGGCGTACGGAACGTTTCGGACGTGTCCCTGTTGGGTAGAATCTGGCGTACGGAACGTTTCGGACGGGTCCCTGTTGGGTAGAAACTGGCGTACGGAACGTTTCGGACGGGTCCCTGTTGGGTAGAAACTGGCGTACGGAACGTTTCGGACGTGTCCCTGTTGGGTAGAAACTGGCGTACGGAACGTTTCGGACGGGTCCCTGTTGGGTAGAAACTGGCGTACGGAACGTTTCGGACGTGTCCCTGTTGGGTAGAAACTGGCGTACGGAACGTTTCGGACGGGTCCCTGTTGGGTAGAAACTGGCGTACGGAACGTTTCGGACGTGTCCCTGTTGGGTAGAAACTGGCGTACGGAACGTTTCGGACGGGTCCCTGTTGGGTAGAAACTGGCGTACGGAACGTTTCGGACGGGTCCCTGTTGGGTAGAAACTGGCGTACGGAACGTTTCGGACGTGTCCCTGTTGGGTAGAAACTGGCGTACGGAACGTTTCGGACGTGTCCCTGTTGGGTAGAAACTGGCGTACGGAACGTTTCGGACGTGTCCCTGTTGGGTAGAAACTGGCGTACGGAACGTTTCGGACGGGTCCCTGTTGGGTAGAAACTGGCGTACGGAACGTTTCGGACGTGTCCCTGTTGGGTAGAAACTGGCGTACGGAACGTTTCGGACGTGTCCCTGTTGGGTAGAAACTGGCGTACGGAACGTTTCGGACGGGTCCCTGTTGGGTAGAAACTGGCGTACGGAACGTTTCGGACGGGTCCCTGTTGGGTAGAAACTGGCGTACGGAACGTTTCGGACGTGTCCCTGTTGGGTTGAAACTGGCGTACGGAACGTTTCGGACGGGTCCCTGTTGGGTAGAAACTGGCGTACGGAACTCTTCGGACGGGTCCCTGTTGGGTAGAAACTGGCGTACGGAACGTTTCGGACGGGTCCCTGTTGGGTAGAAACTGGCGTACGGAACGTTTCGGACGGGTCCCTGTTGGGTAGAAACTGGCGTACGGAACGTTTCGGACGGGTCCCTGTTGGGTAGAAACTGGCGTACGGAACGTTTCGGACGGGTCCCTGTTGGGTAGAATCTGGCGTACGGAACGTTTCGGACGGGTCCCTGTTGGGTAGAAACTGGCGTACGGAACGTTTCGGACGGGTCCCTGTTGGGTTGAAACTGGCGTACGGAACGTTTCGGACGGGTCCCTGTTGGGTAGAAACTGGCGTACGGAACGTTTCGGACGGGTCCCTGTTGGGTAGAAACTGGCGTACGGAACGTTTCGGAAGGGTCCCTGTTGGGTAGAAACTGGCGTACGGAACGTTTCGGACGGGTCCCTGTTCGGTAGAAACTGGCGTACGGAACGTTTCGGACGGGTCCCTGTTGGGTAGAAACTGGCGTACGGAACGTTTCGGACGGGTCCCTGTTGGGTAGAAACTGGCGTACGGAACGTTTCGGACGGGTCCCTGTTGGGTAGAAACTGGCGTACGGAACGTTTCGGACGTGTCCCTGTTGGGTAGAAACTGGCGTACGGAACGTTTCGGACGTGTCCCTGTTGGGTAGAAACTGGCGTACGGAACGTTTCGGACGTGTCCCTGTTGGGTAGAAACTGGCGTACGGAACGTTTCGGACGTGTCCCTGTTGGGTTGAAACTGGCGTACGGAACGTTTCGGACGGGTCCCTGTTGGGTAGAAACTGGCGTACGGAACGTTTCGGACGGGTCCCTGTTGGGTAGAAACTGGCGTACGGAACGTTTCGGACGGGTCCCTGTTGGGTAGAATCTGGCGTACGGAACGTTTCGGACGGGTCCCTGTTGGGTAGAAACTGGCGTACGGAACGTTTCGGACGGGTCCCTGTTGGGTAGAAACTGGCGTACGGAACGTTTCGGACGTGTCCCTGTTGGGTAGAAACTGGCGTACGGAACGTTTCGGACGGGTCCCTGTTGGGTAGAAACTGGCGTACGGAACGTTTCGGACGTGTCCCTGTTGGGTAGAAACTGGCGTACGGAACGTTTCGGACGGGTCCCTGTTGGGTAGAAACTGGCGTACGGAACGTTTCGGACGTGTCCCTGTTGGGTAGAAACTGGCGTACGGAACGTTTCGGACGTGTCCCTGTTGGGTAGAAACTGGCGTACGGAACGTTTCGGACGGGTCCCTGTTCGGTAGAAACTGGCGTACGGAACGTTTCGGACGGGTCCCTGTTGGGTAGAAACTGGCGTACGGAACGTTTCGGACGGGTCCCTGTTGGGTAGAAACTGGCGTACGGAACGTTTCGGACGGGTCCCTGTTGGGTAGAAACTGGCGTACGGAACGTTTCGGACGTGTCCCTGTTGGGTAGAAACTGGCGTACGGAACGTTTCGGACGGGTCCCTGTTCGGTAGAAACTGGCGTACGGAACGTTTCGGACGGGTCCCTGTTGGGTAGAAACTGGCGTACGGAACGTTTCGGACGTGTCCCTGTTGGGTAGAAACTGGCGTACGGAACGTTTCGGACGGGTCCCTGTTGGGTAGAAACTGGCGTACGGAACGTTTCGGACGGGTCCCTGTTGGGTAGAAACTGGCGTACGGAACGTTTTGGACGGGTCCCTGTTGGGTAGAAACTGGCGTACGGAACGTTTCGGACGGGTCCCTGTTGGGTAGAAACTGGCGTACGGAACGTTTCGGACGTGTCCCTGTTGGGTAGAAACTGGCGTACGGAACGTTTCGGACGGGTCCCTGTTCGGTAGAAACTGGCGTACGGAACGTTTCGGACGGGTCCCTGTTGGGTAGAAACTGGCGTACGGAACGTTTCGGACGGGTCCCTGTTGGGTAGAAACTGGCGTACGGAACGTTTCGGACGGGTCCCTGTTGGGTAGAAACTGGCGTACGGAACGTTTCGGACGTGTCCCTGTTGGGTAGAATCTGGCGTACGGAACGTTTCGGACGGGTCCCTGTTGGGTAGAAACTGGCGTACGGAACGTTTCGGACGGGTCCCTGTTGGGTAGAAACTGGCGTACGGAACGTTTCGGACGTGTCCCTGTTGGGTAGAAACTGGCGTACGGAACGTTTCGGACGGGTCCCTGTTGGGTAGAAACTGGCGTACGGAACGTTTCGGACGGGTCCCTGTTGGGTAGAACTGGCGTACGGAACGTTTCGGACGGGTCCCTGTTGGGTAGAAACTGGCGTACGGAACGTTTCGGACGGGTCCCTGTTGGGTAGAAACTGGCGTACGGAACGTTTCGGACGGGTCCCTGTTGGGTAGAAACTGGCGTACGGAACGTTTCGGACGGGTCCCTGTTGGGTAGAAACTGGTGTACATTTCCGATGTGGTTGAGGTGGTTGTGGTCTGTGTCCCCTCAGGAAACTTGCTGCTGATGGAGGCCGTCGCAGCCAGTGGGATGTCAGGTGTGCAGAGCGCCGCTGCAGGAGCTGCGAGCGTTATGGGTAAGCGGCGTTTGGAGGAACGCTCTGCGTTTGATAAACGCCTCAGGTTCAGTGTCCGTCAGACGGAGAGCGCCTACCGTTACCGTGACATTGTGGTGAAGAAACAAGATGGCTTCACTCACATCCTGCTGTCCACCAAGAGTTCGGAGAACAACACGCTCAACCCCGAGGTGAGGCCACGCCCCAACATTAGACCACACCCACACAACTTGTTGTTGTTTTAGAGCGACAGTGCATCATTCTCCCCTTTGCATTATAACACTCTTACCTTTAGGTTCCTTACCCTCCTCTCACACAGCCAAGCTCCACCCCCTTTTACTATGACACACCTGAATACCCAGATGACTCTCCTCCTCTTTGTTAGGTGATGAAGGAGATCCAGAGCGCCATGGCAACAGCGGCATCAGATGACAGTAAGCTGGTGTTAATCGGTGCTGTCGGCAGCGTCTTCAGCTGCGGCCTCGACTTCCTGTATTTCATCAGGCGGCTGACGGACGACAGGAAGAAGGAGAGCATCAAAATGGCCGAAACCATCAGGTAACTGTGGCACTGTGGGATGTCCTTATTAGGTTGTTGACACTCTCTGACCTCTGTGTCCTCTTCCTCAGGACCTTTGTCAACACTTTCATCCAGTTCAGGAAGCCAATTGTGGCGGCGGTGAACGGGCCGGCGCTCGGCCTCGGTGCCGCCCTGCTGCCGCTCTGCGATGTGGTGTGGGCCAATGAGAAGGCCTGGTTCCAGACGCCGTACACTTCCTGCGGCCAGACGCCGGACGCCTGCTCGTCCTTCACCTTCCCCCGAATCATGGGCCTCGCCTCGGTCAGTGCATCCCCCCTTCACTCACCCCTCCCCCCTTCACTCACCCCTCCCCCCTTCACTCACCCCTCCCCCCTTCACTCACCCCCTCCCCCCTTCACTCACCTCCTCCCCCCTTCACTCACCCCCTCCCCCCCTTCACTCACCTCCTCCCCCCTTCACTCCCCCCTTCACTCACCTCCTCCCCCTTCACTCACCCCCTCCCCCCTTCACTCCCCCCTTCACTCACCTCCTCCCCCCTTCACTCACCCCCTCCCCCCTTCACTCCCCCCTTCACTCACCCCCTCCCCCCTTCACTCACCCCTCCCCCCTTCACTCACCCCTCCCCCCTTCACTCACCCCCTCCCCCCTTCACTCACCTCCTCCCCCCTTCACTCACCCCCTCCCCCCTTCACTCACCTCCTCCCCCCTTCACTCCCCCCTTCACTCACCTCCTCCCCCTTCACTCACCCCCTCCCCCCTTCACTCCCCCCTTCACTCACCTCCTCCCCCCTTCACTCACCCCCTCCCCCCTTCACTCCCCCCTTCACTCACCCCCTCCCCCCTTCACTCACCCCCTCCCCCCTTCACTCACCTCCTCCCCCCTTCACTCACCCCCTCCCCCCTTCACTCACCTCCTCCCCCCTTCACTCACCTCCTCCCCCCTTCACTCCCCCCTCCTCCCCTCTCCCCCCCTTCACTCCCCCCTCTCCCCCCCTTCACTCCCCCCTCTCCCCCCCTTCACTCCCCCCTCCTCCCCCCTTCACTCCCCCTCCTCCCCTCTCCTCCCCTTCACCTCCTCCCCCTTCACTCCCCCCTCCTCCCCTCTCCCCCCCTCACCTCCTCCCCCCTCCTCTCCTCCCCTTCACCTCCTCCCCCCTTCACTCACCCCTCCTCTCCTCCCCCTCCTCCCCTCCCCCTTCACTCCTCCCCTCTCCTCCCCCCTTCACTTCCCCCTTCACCTCCTCCCCCTTCACTCCCCCCTCCTCCCCTCTCCCCCTTCACTCCCCCCTCCTCCCCTCTCCCCCCCTTCACTCCCCCTCCTCCCCTCTCCTCCCCTTCACTCCCCTCTCCCCCCTTCACTCCCCTCTCCCCCCCTTCACCTCCTCCCCCTTCACTCCCCCCTCCTCCCCTCTCCCCCCCTTCACCTCCTCCCCCTTCACTCCCCCCTCCTCCCCTCTCCCCCCCTTCACTCCCCCTCCTCCCCTCTCCCCCCTCCTCTCCTCCCCCTCCTCCCCTCCCCCTTCACTCCCCCCTCCTCCCCTCTCCTCCCCTTCACCTCCTCCCCCCTTCACTTCCCCCCTCCTCCCCTCCCCCCCTTCACTCCCCTCTCCTCCCCCTTCACTCCCCCCCTTCACCTCCTCCCCCCTTCACTCCCCCCTCCTCCCCTCCCCCTTCACTCCCCCCTCCTCCCCCCTCCCCCCTTCACTCCTCCCCCCTTCACCTCCTCCCCCCTTCACTCCACCCTCCTCCCCTCCCCCCCTCCTCCCCTCCCCCTTCACTCCTCCCCTCCCCTCCCCTTCACCTCCTCCCCCCTCCTCCCCTCTCCCCCCTTCACTCCCCTCTCCTCCCCCTTCACTCCCCCCCTTCACCTCCTCCCCCCTTCACTCCCCTCTCCCCCCTCCTCCCCTCTCCCCCCTTCACTCCCCTCTCCTCCCCCTTCACTCCCCCCCTTCACCTCCTCCCCCCTTCACTCCCCTCTCCCCCCCTTCACCTCCTCCCCCCTTCACTCACCTCCTCCCCCTTCACTCCCCCCTCCTCCCCTCTCCCCCCCTTCACCTCCTCCCCCCTTCACTCCCCCTCCTCCCCTCTCCCCCCTTCACCTCCTCCCCCCTTCACTCCCCCTCCTCCCCTCTCCCCCCCTTCACCTCCTCCCCTCTCCCCCCCTTCCCCTCCTCCCCCCTTCACTCCCCCTCCTCCTCTCCTCCCCCCTTCACCTCCTCCCCCTTCACTCCCCCCTCCTCCCCTCTCCCCCCCTTCACCTCCTCCCCCCTTCACTCCCCCTCCTCCCCTCTCCCCCCCTTCACCTCCTCCCCCCTTCACTCCCCCTCCTCCCCTCTCCCCCCCTTCACCTCCTCCCCTCTCCCCCCCTTCACCTCCTCCCCCCTTCACTCCCCCTCCTCCCCTCTCCCCCCCTTCACCTCCTCCCCCTTCACTCCCCCTCCTCCCCTCTCCCCCCCTTCACCTCCTCCCCTCTCCCCCCCTTCCCCTCCCCTCCCCCTTCACTCACCCCTCCTCCCCTCCCCTCCCCTTCACCTCCTCCCCCCTTCACTCCCCTCCCCTTCACCTCCTCCCCCCTCCTCCCCTCCCCTTCACCTCCTCCCCCCTTCACTCCCCCCTCCTCCCCTCTCCCCCCCTTCACCTCCTCCCCCCTTCACTCACCCCTCCTCCCCTCCCCCTTCACTCCCCCCTCCTCCCCTCTCCCCCCCCCTTCACTCACCCCTCCTCCCCTCTCCCCCTCCCCCTCCTCCCCTCTCCCCCCTCCTCCCCTCTCCCCCCCTTCACTCCCCCCTCCTCCCCTCCCCTTCACCTCCTCCCCCCTTCACTCCCCCCTCCTCCCCTCCCCCTTCACTCCCCCTCCTCCCCTCTCCCCCCCTTCACCTCCTCCCCCTCCTCCCCTCTCCCCCCCTTCACCTCCTCCCCCCTTCACTCACCCCTCCTCCCCTCTCCCCCTCCCCCCTCCTCCCCTCTCCCCCCCTTCACTCCCCCCTCCTCCCCTCCCCTTCACCTCCTCCCCCCTTCACTCCCCCCTCCTCCCCTCCCCCTTCACTCCCCCCTCCTCCCCTCCCCCCCCCTTCACCTCCTCCCCCCTTCACTCACCCCTCCTCTCCTCCCATAGGCTAACGAGCTGCTGCTCAGCGGCAGGAAGTTGACGGCTCAGGAGGCATGTTCTAAAGGTTTGGTGTCTCAGGTTCTGTGGCCCGGAACCTTCTCACAGGAAGTGATGATGCGGATCAAAGAGCTGGTGTCGGTTGACCCGCTGGTCAGTGACACACACACACACACACACACTCATGCTGGCCAACACGCCATCTGGTTAAACATGGTTCTGTTTCGGGTTCTTCGTGTTCTGCAGGTTCTGCGGGAGTCCAAAGCCCTGATGAGAAACACCAGTCGTGGCGCTCTGGAACAGGCCAACGAGCGTGAGTGTGAAGCCCTGAAAAGAGTGTGGGGCTCGTCGCAGGGGACGGACTCCATCCTGCGGTACCTGCAGAGGAGAACCGAGCTCTACTAGAACCAGGACCAGGAGATAGAATGGTTTGCACTCAGTTTCCATCTTCATGTTCTCAGCAGAACACTGATTGTCCAGGAAGTAGACACATCCAGACTCAGTGAACTCGTTGGTTGTCATCTCTTCTTCTGTAGGAACGGGTCAGCTGACTCCTGAACAGACTCGTAGGTAACAGAGCTGGACAGGTAATGTCAGCTGAGGGGTTCCACAGGGTTCCATCCTGGGCCCTCAGCTGTACAGGCGGTACACTCGGAGAACAGGTGTGTGTCTCCTCACCTCAGACAGTGATGAGGTCACCTGCACAGAACTCCAATCCTGTCCTACCACAATGCGATGAGATAACACCTCGGGTTCTGTACTGAACCACAGAGACGGAACCATGAGCTCTGACAGAGAACAGCAGGAACACAGCATGCTGAGCAGGCGATGGCCCGGTATCAGTATCTTCGGGGACAGCTTGTTCTGGACTCTTCGGCTCCGGACTCTCCTGGGCTGATCCAAGAGAGTCCGGATCTGGACTCTACAGCGCGACACTAGGTTCATGCTGTGAATGATGTGCTTCCTGCAGCACCCCCCCCCCACAGGATGACCTGTAAGGATCATGAAGTGATGAATCTGGACTCTGGTTCTGCTTTCTGTGTGATAACGAGGGTCAGGTTCTACCTGGAAGCAGTGTGACTCACCTGCACTTTGTCTCCATCATGTTATTATTAAAAATCAATTAAAGTATTAATAAAACATTTAATTTGATTGAACCTCCTCTGTACTGGCTCTTTTAGGAGCTCCTCACTTTTTTTTCTCTGCTGCAATTTATCTGTTGTTAACCAGCTCTGTGATCCTCCTCCTTTACTGTTAGCGCTCTGTCTGCAGTCTCTGTCTGCCCGGATAGTCTTAAAGCTGAGCAGAGAGCTGTTAGAGTTGTTCCTGCAGCCAGGTCCAGGATTCCACCATCTGTTGTTAACCAGCTCTGTGATCCTCCTCCTTTACTGTTAGCGCTCTGTCTGCAGTCTCTGTCTGCCCGGATAGTCTTAAAGCTGAGCAGAGAGCTGTTAGAGCTGTTCCTGCAGCCAGGTCCAGGATTCCACCATCTGTTGTTAACCAGCTCTGTGATCCTCCTCCTTTACTGTTAGCGCTCTGTCTGCAGTCTCTGTCTGCCCGGATAGTCTTAAAGCTGAGCAGAGAGCTGTTAGAGTTGTTCCTGCAGCCAGGTCCAGGATTCCACCATCTGTTGTTAACCAGCTCTGTGATCCTCCTCCTTTACTGTTAGCGCTCTGTCTGCAGTCTCTGTCTGCCCGGATAGTCTTAAAGCTGAGCACAGAGCTGTTAGAGCTGTTCCTGCAGCCAGGTCCAGGATTCCACCATCTGTTGTTAACCAGCTCTGTGATCCTCCTCCTTTACTGTTAGCGCTCTGTCTGCAGTCTCTGTCTGCCCGGATAGTCTTAAAGCTGAGCAGAGAGCTGTTAGAGTTGTTCCTGCAGCCAGGTCCAGGATTCCACCATCTGTTGTTAACCAGCTCTGTGATCCTCCTCCTTTACTGTTAGCGCTCTGTCTGCAGTCTCTGTCTGCCCGGATAGTCTTAAAGCTGAGCAGAGAGCTGTTAGAGCTGTTCCTGCAGCCTTATATTCCTGCTGTCCTCATCAGGGCTCCGAGCTCGTCCGTTTTATCCACCAGAGATCGTATATCATGATCAAGGGAAGAAATGGTTTAAACTTCCTCCTTTTCCTGCTCTGTGTCCCTGACGTCTCCTCTTCAGCTCATCTTGATTTGGGGTCTTACTCCAGGCATTACTTGGGCTTTGGAAAGCTCAGTGATCTGCTCCACCAGGTTAACAAGTGACCGCAGCTCTGATGGATGGATCCTGCAGAGATGGGAGGATGAAGCCTCATGAAGTTTTGAGGCTTTCTTTCTTTTTTAACCAAAAATGACTTGATTCACCTGAGGAGGAACAGTCTGGTGGCAGAGTGGAATTACAGCAGCTGTTTCTTATTTTGATTGAACCACCAACACAAAATATCACTGTTTCAATGCTAAATGTGTGCAGTAAAACTCATTTGAAGCTACATGTTCATAAACAGCTTTTAAGTTAACCTTTAGCGAGTAGTTGGACTGACCTTGGGAGCCTCTGATTAATTAATGAATAGGAACAGCATAGAAACATTACATGAAACATACACAGAATTCCCACAGACAGCAGATTGTGGTATTCTCTGATAACCTTCTGTGTATGTGGTCAAATCCCGATCTTATTCCGCTGTGTCTGAGGTGTCCACAGACACCTCCCACCTCACAAAGACAGGACATTCTGTATGACATAGTTTTAAGCATTTCATACAAACATACATATGAATTCTGTGTTTTTGTGTGGCCCAATGAAACGAAGCATTGATGACATCACTGGTGACGTGGCAGTGCGTGATTGACAACTGCTCCGAGACGATGGTTGGAACCGCTGTGCTGCAGGAAGACTGACAGCTGTGAAGGGTCTTCTGCCCATCTCCAGTATCACGTGACCAAAGGCGTCCCTCGCAGCCGCTGTCAGATGGTGAATGTTTATCAATAAATCAGATAGTAGATGCTGTGATGACCTTTGACCCTCCATCTTGCGTGTTGTTGTTATGTCAGCTGTGTAAGCATTCATAATGCCGTCTATCCAGGTGAGTGTTCACACCTGTCCTGCTGCAGACTCCGGTCCAATGTTCCTTCTTACAAAATGCAGATGTTGGGTTTGAAGCATAAACTTGTTTTTAACTGAGCCAGGATCAGACTGGGGCCCAATGTTTTCTGTTACAGGTCAATGTGTCACATGACTGACTTCAGACCGTCTTTAGGAAGCGTGCATGTGACAGCTGGGATCAATAATGACTGATTAACACCTGGTGACAGGTGGACACAGAGACCATCAGACTGAAGAGAAAGAGCAGTAACTTTATTCAAACATTAACAAAAACTAATGATCTCTTTGTGGTTCTGAGGTTCCCTGAGCTCTGCTCGGTTCTGCCGGGTTTCTGGATCAGTCCCCATTTCAAATAAACCTGCAATAGTAACTGGAACTCAAAATGTTTTTAGCCAAACGAAGAACAGGTGTCAGGGAGGACAGGTGTCGTACGCTCCTGTGGCCAGGTGGAGGCGGTAGGTGTGGTCGTGGAACATCAGCAGACTGTAGAAGTTCTCCCCTCCTCTCAGGAAGCCGTGCTCGCCATCCCCCCAGGAAACAGGACTGTCGGTAAAACCGTGGACCGTCAGGGACACCCAGGATTCCAGGTGAGGCTGCTCCAGGTAACACCTGCAGTACAGGTGAGTCACATACTGCTCATCACCTTGAAATGATCAGTCATGTGACCTGTGAGTGGGGAAGCTGACCTGAGCGTCTGGATGAGGCGGTGGATGTCCTGTGGCAGCACCAGACCGCAGACGGACACGCTCAGAGCGTGACTGAGCGTCGTTTTGGGTTCAGGACAGACCAGCGAGGACAGGAAGCTGCTGGACGAGTTCTCACTGCAAACACGGGAGAAGGTGTGCAGTCACGCCATATCGCAACACATGATGTCAGTCAGGACTTCTCACCTGCTGATATCGGCATCCACGGCTCCGAGCCACTCCAAGAGGCTGTGAGGGTCACATGATTGAGGAGCAGGGCAGGATAGGTCGGTCAGACTGTGGCAGGTGATGTCAGGTCTGTGCTCTGCCCAATCATAACGAGACAGGAGGGTCTGCAGAGAAGCCCCGCCCCCTGCAGGACAGAAGATGACGCTTTAACACACTGATGAGGCTCATTTAGGTGATGACGTAACAAACTTGGATGACGATGTAACTCACCTGGATGGTGCGACAGCAGGAAGTCTGCTTGCAGCTTCAGGCGTGACCTCAGACCCGTTAGGAGCCGCAGGTAGCCTGGCTCACCAGGAGCCATTCTGCTGTCTGTCAGGTCCACGGATACCACTGCAGTACACACAGGTACGCACAGGTCACCTGAGCGCTCTGCTCTAAAGTACTAAGAGTCAGACTGCACACTTAGCAGGTATGTTGAGCCAGAGTTTTCTAACCCAGATCCAGATCTATCTGGACAGGACCAGCAAGGCTGATCCAGAAACTTCCGGACTAGACCGGCAGGTCAGATCCGAATCTACCTGGATTGGACAAATCCGTTACTTTAGAGAAAAAAACAGAAATAAAATCAGACCGAATCTGCTTTGGCTTCTGTGGTTGAATTTGGACGTTTTTCCTTCAAATCCCAACAACTCAAATGAGTCCTTGTCCAGAGACAGAGTCAGGTGACCTGCAGGTAGACACACAGAAAGGTTGTTTCTCTTGGACTCTGTAAACAAACACAGGGATCTTGACACATAAACAGGAAGTGATGTCACGTGTCGTGAACTTTTACCGTCTGGCATCAGAGCGACGCAGTTATCTTCATCGATACGAGTTCTGTATGAGAGACCGTAGACACTGCCTGGAACAAAGGATGGGACAGGTGTGTCAGGCGTGTGTACGGCGTGTGACAGGCGCGTGTCAGGCGCGTGTCAGGCGCGTGACAGGCGCGTGTCAGGCGCGTGTCAGGCGTGTGTCAGGCGTGTGACAGGCGTGTGTCAGGCGTGTGACAGGCGTGTGACAGGCGTGTGTCAGGCGTGTGACAGGCGTGTGTCAGGCGTGTGTACGGCGTGTGTCAGGCGTGTGTCAGGCGTGTGTCAGGCGTGTGACAGGCGTGTGTACAGGCGTGTGTCAGGCGTGTGTACAGGCGAGTGACAGGCGTGTGTCAGGCGTGTGTACAGGCGTGTGTACGGCGTGTGTCAGGCGTGTGTCAGGCGTGTGTACGGCGTGTGTACAGGCGTGTGTCAGGCGTGTGTACGGCGTGTGTACGGCGTGTGTCAGGCGTGTGTACAGGCGTGTGTACAGGCGTGTGACAGGCGTGTGACAGGCGTGTGACAGGCGTGTGTACAGGCGTGTGTACAGGCGTGTGTACGGCGTGTGTACAGGCGTGTGTACAGGCGTGTGTCAGGCGTGTGTACAGGCGTGTGTACAGGCGTGTGTCAGGCGTGTGTACAGGCGTGTGTCAGGCGTGTGACAGGCGTGTGTCAGGCGAGTGACAGGCGCGTACAGGCGTGTGACAGGCGTGTGTCAGGCGTGTGTACGGCGTGTGTACAGGCGTGTGTACAGGCGTGTGTACAGGCGTGTGTACAGGCGTGTGTACAGGCGTGTGTCAGGCGTGTGTCAGGCGTGTGTACAGGCGTGTGTACAGGCGTGTGTCCAGGCGTGTGTCAGGCGTGTGTACAGGCGTGTGTCAGGCGTGTGTACAGGCGTGTGACAGGCGTGTGTCAGGCGAGTGACAGGCGCGTACAGGCGTGTGTACAGGCGTGTGTACTGGCGTGTGTACAGGCGTGTGTACAGGCGTGTGTACAGGCGTGTGTACAGGCGTGTGACAGGCGTGTGTACAGGCGTGTGTACAGGCGTGTGTACAGGCGTGTGTACTGGCGTGTGTACAGGCGTGTGTACAGGCGTGTGTACTGGCGTGTGTACAGGCGTGTGTACAGGCGTGTGTACAGGCGTGTGTCAGGCGTGTGTACAGGCGTGTGTACAGGCGTGTGTCAGGCGTGTGTCAGGCGTGTGTACAGGCGTGTGTCAGGCGTGTGTACAGGCGTGTGACAGGCGTGTGTCAGGCGAGTGACAGGCGCGTACAGGCGTGTGTACAGGCGTGTGTACAGGCGTGTGTACTGGCGTGTGTACAGGCGTGTGTACAGGCGTGTGTACAGGCGTGTGTACGGCGTGTGTACAGGCGTGTGTCAGGCGTGTGTACGGCGTGTGTACGGCGTGTGTCAGGCGTGTGTACAGGCGTGTGTACAGGCGTGTGACAGGCGTGTGACAGGCGTGTGACAGGCGTGTGTACAGGCGTGTGTACAGGCGTGTGTACGGCGTGTGTACAGGCGTGTGTACAGGCGTGTGTCAGGCGTGTGTACAGGCGTGTGTACAGGCGTGTGTCAGGCGTGTGTACAGGCGTGTGTCAGGCGTGTGACAGGCGTGTGTCAGGCGAGTGACAGGCGCGTACAGGCGTGTGACAGGCGTGTGTCAGGCGTGTGTACGGCGTGTGTACAGGCGTGTGTACAGGCGTGTGTACAGGCGTGTGTACAGGCGTGTGTACAGGCGTGTGTCAGGCGTGTGTCAGGCGTGTGTACAGGCGTGTGTACAGGCGTGTGTCCAGGCGTGTGTCAGGCGTGTGTACAGGCGTGTGTCAGGCGTGTGTACAGGCGTGTGACAGGCGTGTGTCAGGCGAGTGACAGGCGCGTACAGGCGTGTGTACAGGCGTGTGTACTGGCGTGTGTACAGGCGTGTGTACAGGCGTGTGTACAGGCGTGTGTACAGGCGTGTGACAGGCGTGTGTACAGGCGTGTGTACAGGCGTGTGTACAGGCGTGTGTACTGGCGTGTGTACAGGCGTGTGTACAGGCGTGTGTACTGGCGTGTGTACAGGCGTGTGTACAGGCGTGTGTACAGGCGTGTGTCAGGCGTGTGTACAGGCGTGTGTACAGGCGTGTGTCAGGCGTGTGTCAGGCGTGTGTACAGGCGTGTGTCAGGCGTGTGTACAGGCGTGTGACAGGCGTGTGTCAGGCGAGTGACAGGCGCGTACAGGCGTGTGTACAGGCGTGTGTACAGGCGTGTGTACTGGCGTGTGTACAGGCGTGTGTACAGGCGTGTGTACAGGCGAGTGACAGGCGCGTACAGGCGTGTGTACAGGCGAGTGACAGGCGCGTACAGGCGTGTGTACAGGCGTGTGTACAGGCGTGTGTACTGGCGTGTGTACAGGCGTGTGTACAGGCGTGTGTACTGGCGTGTGTACAGGCGTGTGTACAGGCGTGTGTACAGGCGTGTGTCAGGCGTGTGTACAGGCGTGTGTACAGGCGTGTGTCAGGCGTGTGTCAGGCGTGTGTACAGGCGTGTGTCAGGCGTGTGTACAGGCGTGTGACAGGCGTGTGTCAGGCGAGTGACAGGCGCGTACAGGCGTGTGTACAGGCGTGTGTACTGGCGTGTGTACAGGCGTGTGTCAGGCGTGTGTACAGGCGTGTGTACAGGCGTGTGTACAGGCGTGTGTACAGGCGTGTGTACAGGCGTGTGTCAGGCGTGTGTCAGGCGTGTGTACAGGCGTGTGTCAGGCGTGTGTACGGCGTGTGTACAGGCGTGTGTACAGGCGTGTGTACAGGCGTGTGACAGGCGTGTGTACAGGCGTGTGTACAGGCGTGTGTACAGGCGTGTGTACAGGCGTGTGACAGGCGTGTGTACAGGCGTGTGTACAGGCGTGTGTCAGGCGTGTGTACGGCGTGTGTACAGGCGTGTGTACAGGCGTGTGTCAGGCGTGTGACAGGCGTGTGTACAGGCGTGTGTACAGGCGTGTGTACAGGCGTGTGACAGGCGTGTGTACAGGCGTGTGTACAGGCGTGTGTCAGGCGTGTGTACAGGCGTGTGACAGGCGTGTGTACAGGCGTGTGTACAGGCGTGTGACAGGCGTGTGTACAGGCGTGTGTACAGGCGTGTGTACAGGCGTGTGTACAGGCGTGTGTACAGGCGTGTGTACTGGCGTGTGTACAGGCGTGTGTACTGGCGTGTGTACAGGCGTGTGTACAGGCGTGTGTACAGGCGTGTGTACAGGCGTGTGACAGGCGTGTGTACAGGCGTGTGTACAGGCGTGTGTACAGGCGTGTGTCAGGCGTGTGTACAGGCGTGTGTACAGGCGTGTGTCAGGCGTGTGTACAGGCGTGTGTACAGGCGTGTGTACAGGCGTGTGACAGGCGTGTGTACAGGCGTGTGTACAGGCGTGTGTACAGGCGTGTGTCAGGCGTGTGTACGGCGTGTGTACAGGCGTGTGTACAGGCGTGTGTACAGGCGTGTGTCAGGCGTGTGACAGGCGTGTGTACAGGCGTGTGTACAGGCGTGTGTACAGGCGTGTGTACAGGCGTGTGTACAGGCGTGTGTACAGGCGTGTGTACAGGCGTGTGTACAGGCGTGTGTACAGGCGTGTGTACTGGCGTGTGTACAGGCGTGTGTACAGGCGTGTGTACTGGCGTGTGTACAGGCGTGTGTACAGGCGTGTGTACAGGCGTGTGTACAGGCGTGTGACAGGCGTGTGTACAGGCGTGTGTACAGGCGTGTGTACAGGCGTGTGTACAGGCGTGTGTACAGGCGTGTGTACAGGCGTGTGTACTGGCGTGTGTACAGGCGTGTGTACTGGCGTGTGTACAGGCGTGTGTACAGGCGTGTGACAGGCGTGTGACAGGCGTGTGTACAGGCGTGTGTACAGGCGTGTGACAGGCGTGTACAGGTGTGGTTACCCTGAAACACGGCACTCTGCAAGAAGTTTCTGTCCAGCAGCTCATAGATGGGCAGCTTCCTGATCAGGTAAAAACTGCTGAAACTGTTGAACACTGAGTCCAGATGGGAAGGGGCGGAGCTACATCCTGGCAGCAGCACAGATACCTGCACAGGTCAGAAGAGTCCACTCAGGTCAGACTGCAAGCTCTGCTTTCGGACTGGCTCTCCGACACCGACCCGGTTCACCTTCTGACTACAGGTTAATCTGACTGCTTCCTTCGTTCTTCAGAATGAACCGGTCCGAAACTGGACCCGCGAACACGTCACAGAAAATATAGAAACAGGTCTACCCCCCCAAACAGGAAGCAGATGGGTTTGGAAAATGACCGAAAGGAGCCTCCTCTGTTATAGCAGCAACACAGATGCCCTAAATGTTTCTGAGACTCGGACCGAGCAGAACCGGTACTGGGTTTAGATGACCAATCAGGTCCTCAAGGTCAACCAGGCTAGAGAGTTCCGTTCAAGTACAGAACCGAGTTTATTGATCAGCTGGTCGGACTCTACACGTGTTAGTTCGGAACTGAGGTCTGCTGCAGCTTCCAGTCACCGTCACACGTGCGCGCGCCCCTCACCTTGTAGTTGAAGCGCAGCTGCTCCACCTGAGCGCTGACCCGGTTGTTCTGGTGCTGGAAACTGGACTGCTCACAGACAAGCAGAGTCCTCGGGGTCTGGTTCAGGTCCACGGACATCCTCTCAGACTTGTACCAATCCGTCCGAGTCAGTGCGGCTGACAGGAAGCGCGCGGTGTAAACTTCCTGTGAGGGCTTTTCAGCTTTAAAGTTCGGGGAACAGACACCAAATAAGAACCAGAACAAGAGGAGTTAAAGACCGAACTTTAAATGGCCTCGTTCAGATTCTGGGGGTAACTTCAGCTCTTCCCTCAGAGCTCAGCTTGAACGATATCCGAGAATGAGCGCGCTCCCGCGGCAGGGGGCAGCTCTGAGCCGTGATGCGCTCAGAGCTCGTGGCGCTCCCTCACGCGCTGCCGTAGTGACGGGCTCAGAGCCGGAAGTGAGCCCAACACGCTGCTGTGTGCATAGGAGCAGCGAGGTCCTGGTTCCGGTGCCGCTCGAACCTGTTTGCTGGGCTTAACCCGCGCGTGCGGACTGTGACATCATGGCGGCAGTCGCTTGCGTCCCTGGGCAGTTTGATGACGCGGAGGAGCACAGGTGAGAACTGTTGTCCTTGTAACTTCGGACGAATACACCGAGAAGCGTGTCGATAACAAACACACCTGCCGTCAGGTAAATTCCTCTCAGATGGGCTGACGGCAAGACCTCAGGGACATTTTTGTTACCTGTTACGTCATTACGGTTACCTGGCGTCCCAGTGGTTGCTGAGAGTTGCGGTGTTCTGTCGTTTTCTGCTACTTGTTGAAAACTGCTACTTTGTGGTTTTGCGCATGCGCCGATTCTATTTCCAAGCGTGATTGTCACGCCCATAATTTTTTGCTGGTCAGTCCACGCTGTTAACGGTGAGTGAAATCCTCAGAAACCCGATGATTTCCTCTTTTGGCTTAGTTAAAAGGGACATACAGCACGTAGAAGCCTTTTGAGGGTAAGTCTGAAGTCAAGTCTTTGTGCGACTCGATCCCCATCTCTGCTCCAACCTGTGAAGAAGTGACTCCCCGTTGCCCGCAGCAACCACCGACCTTTGATCTGAAGGACCCACGGTAACGCTGAACTCTGGAAGGTGGTACCTGAGAGCACCTCCTCTGTTCAGATGTTTCTCCAGTTTGGATCCTCTCCTGAACCACAATGTGGACTTTTCTGTCCTCTCTGAGTCTGGACCTGAGGTTCTGGTTCTGCTGAGGAGCTGCTGCTCCTGTAAAAGGTCCATCATATCTGACACCACCCAGTCTGTCTTTGGTCCTTTGGGTGAAGCAGCCTCTGGCTGAGGGGCCACGGATGGACCCGTGTTGTTTGGATTTCCAAAGGTTTAAATGGCTTTCTTCATGGGTTTGTGAGTTCTGATGATCATCAGTCTCTGTTCTAGTTGCTGGTTTTAGTCGATGTGCAGGTTCTGGTCCGTTTGTGGAGGGTTCCGGTAAACCTCAGACATTGGTCCTCCTCAGTGTGCTCAGCTCAGTCCAAACAGGAAGCCAGTTTTCCTTCACCTGATGCCAGCGGCCGTGGAGACCGGCACGGGTTAGTTATGGGTAGGAAAGGTTCTGAATGGTGACGTGGACAGACTGGTTGGGTCCACTGACCCGTGAATGGATGCAGAAGTGTAGAGCCAGTGAGATTCTGACTGTTGGTTCAGCAGTGGGACAGAATGGACTGGGTCAGACCCAGAACAATGAGTCTGAAACAGCAGATTCAGAGTTGGTTCTGAAGTGGGAAGAGCAGGTGTTCTGGTCTCAACACCATCGCCATCTGTCACCAGAACCGAGCAGCGGGTCAGTGTAAACTCCTGCAGCACCGCACCAGCAGGAGGTTCTGTCAGGTTCTGTCAGAACCAAGTGGAATCTGTCTGGATCCTGCTGGGTCTTCCCTCAGTCGGTGCTGTAATTGGCTGTCACTCTGGGCCGAGTTCTGCAGCGCTCCTCCTGATTGGTTGCTTCTGGCTCTGTGTTTTGATTTGCAGCGACCAATCGGAGGTGTCAGTTCTGCAGAGTCACATGACTGCCGTCACCCTGCAGCCGACAGCAGAGCGGCAGACTGACAGCGAGGAGGAGGAGGAGGAGGAGGAGGAGGAGGAGGACGAGGAGTGGGCCTGGAGCTCAGCTGCAGAGCTCACCAAGAGATACAACCGGGCCGGTCTGAGTTGTCAGGTCAGAACCACTCCATCACCTGATCAAAACATTGATCAGCATGTTGTCTGTCAGTCTGATTTATTTTTTTGAATGATTCTGATTGGCTGTTGTTTGTTTGTGTTTTCAGGCCAACAGACAGAATCCTTCCTCTAAGACGCTGTCTTCTTCGATTCCGTCTGATAAAGTTCTGAGGAAATACGAACGCAAGATCAACCTGGGTAACACACACAGGCCCCGCCTCCATCAGCTGCACCTGGTACTGCAGGTGCAGCTGTAAGAGGTGTCCTCACTGCTGAGGAAGAAGTTGTTTCAGATGATGGATATTTATCCTGTACTGAGTCTGTTAGTGTGACAGTCTGATCAGTAACCGATCAGGCTGATCAATCAGCTTCTCTGTTGTTGCAGATAAACTGGACTACGCTGACTCTGTGATCAATAAGGTGACGGTGATGCAGAAGCAGAGAGACGCCGACACGTAAGCTGAAATCACCTGATGCTCTTGACATCACAGGTCATGTGACTCGCGCTGACTCACGCTGTGACTCACGCTGTGACTCGCGCTGTGACTCGCGCTCTGACTCGCGCTGTGACTCACGCTGTGACTCGCGCTGTGACTCACGCTGTGACGCACGCTCTGACGCACGCTGTGACGCACGCTGTGACGCACGCTGTGACGCACGCTGTGACGCACGCTGTGACGCGCGCTGTGACGCGCGCTGTGACGCGCGCTGTGACTCGCGCTGTGACTCGCGCTGTGACTCGCGCTCTGACTCACGCTGTGACGCACGCTGTGACTCGCGCTGACTCACGCTGTGACGCACGCTGTGACTCGCGCTGTGACTCGCGCTCTGACTCGCGCTGTGACGCACGCTGTGACTCGCGCTCTGACTCACGCTGTGACGCGCGCTGTGACTCGCGCTGTGACTCACGCTGTGACTCACGCTGTGACTCACGCTGACTCGCGCTGTGACTCACGCTGTGACTCACGCTGTGACTCACGCTCTGACTCGCGCTGTGACTCACGCTCTGACTCGCGCTGTGACTCGCGCTCTGACTCACGCTGTGACTCACGCTGACTCGCGCTGTGACTCGCGCTGTGACTCGCGCTGTGACTCGCGCTGTGACTCGCGCTGTGACTCGCGCTGTGACTCGCGCTGTGACTCGCGCTGTGACTCACGCTGTGACGCACGCTCTGACGCACGCTGTGACGCACGCTGTGACGCACGCTGTGACGCACGCTGTGACGCGCGCTGTGACGCGCGCTGTGACGCGCGCTGTGACTCGCGCTCTGACTCGCGCTCTGACTCACGCTGTGACGCACGCTCTGACGCACGCTGTGACGCACGCTCTGACGCACGCTGTGACGCACGCTGTGACGCACGCTGTGACGCACGCTCTGACGCACGCTCTGACGCACGCTGTGACGCACGCTGTGACGCACGCTGTGACGCACGCTGTGACGCACGCTGTGACGCACGCTGTGACGCACGCTGTGACTCACGCTCTGACTCGCGCTGTGACGCGCGCTGTGACTCACGCTCTGACTCACGCTGTGACGCGCGCTGTGACTCACGCTCTGACTCGCGCTGCGACTCGCGCTGCGACTCGCGCTGCGACTCGCGCTGCGACTCGCGCTCTGACTCACGCTCTGAC
This sequence comes from Leuresthes tenuis, assembly GCF_036924035.1. Lineage (NCBI taxonomy): Eukaryota > Metazoa > Chordata > Actinopteri > Atheriniformes > Atherinopsidae > Leuresthes > Leuresthes tenuis. Next base: position 218,251 of record NW_027325368.1, on the reverse strand, counting down.
TCGCGCTCTGACTCACGCGCTGACTCACGCTGTGACTCACGCTGTGACTCACGCTGTGACGCGCGCTTTGACTCACGCTGTGACTCACGCTGTGACTCACGCTGTGATTGGCTGTTCTCCACAGGTACAGGGTGAAGGACAAATCAGACCGAGCCACAGTTGAACAGGTGAGTTTGACATGAAGAGGCTTTTATGTTGAAAGGGCCTGAAAGGAAGTGAGGAAACAAAAGATCAATAAGTAGCTAATGGTTTGTTCTGGTGCAGGTTCTGGATCCACGGACCCGAATGATTCTGTTCAAGATGCTGAGCCGAGGAGTCATCTGTGAGATCAATGGCTGCATCAGCACCGGAAAGGAGGTCCGAACATCAGTATTTATCCACACTGACATATGACATCATCGTCAGCTGATCAATAACTGCTTACTGGCAGGGCTGAGCTGTGAATGATCAATACCCGATCAATCAGAGCTGTAAATGAATCTGGGAGAAGCAAACAGGATCGGTAAGACATGGATCAGAACCACATGACACTGGAAATAACCTGAAGTGAGAAAATGTGCTTCAGAGCGTCCAGAACCAGATGTGACCCAATGGATCAGAAACCGGTCCTTACAGCGTCCTTCGGGTGTTCATGAAGGCGAGGCAGCTGCGTCTCAGAACCAGGTTTTAATCAGCCACAGGCCCCTGTGGGTCAGAACCACCTCTAACCGCTGGTTCAGCACACAGCAGCCGGGTCGAGTTTGAACAAACTTGCAGATATTAGTGAGGGTCAGCAGGATAGACGCACGCCGTTTGGCCCGTTGTTGTTGGTAAGCACACAGAATGATGCGAGGATTGTGAACAGAACCAAACTGGACCTGTTTTTTGGTCCTGGTGGTGAAGATATTCGGGCTCCTGTGTAAAGGAACCAGCAGGAGGATTTTTACTGCTGTTCGATAGCCAACCACAGTCATGACTTCTGTTTAGAGAGGAAAAGAATCTATGCTCAGCAGAACCAGAACTGGACCTAAAGCTCAGTAACAAACATGGCATCCTCCTCTTCCAGGCTAACGTTTATCACGCCAGCACAGCAGCAGGAGACAGCAGAGCCATCAAGATCTACAAGACGTCCATCCTGCTGTTCAAAGACCGAGACAAGTACGTCAGCGGAGAGTTCAGGTGAGTGACCACAGAAGAAGAGCTCACTTCCTGCTGGCTTCAGAGGAACCCGAGCTCAGAGGCTCTAACCTTCAGAGTTCTGATGTGCTGCAGGTTCCGTCACGGTTACTGTAAAGGAAACCCCCGGAAGATGGTGAGAACGTGGGCTGAGAAAGAGATGAGGAACCTAATCAGGTCAGAACCTTACAACGCAGAACCTGCTCTGACGGGTAGAACCCAGTAGAACCCGGAGCTTTGTGTGTTTCAGGCTGCAGACAGCCGGAATCCCGAGTCCAGAACCACTGCTGCTCAGGAGTCACGTTCTGCTGATGAGCTTCATTGGAAAAGACAACATGTAAGAAACGTTGGGTTGTGGAACAGAGTGGCTGGTTACTGACAGACTAATGACCGCGTTCTGTGGGCCAGGCCGGCGCCTCTGCTGAAGAACGCCTCCCTGTCGGACTCGAAGGCCCGGGAGCTGTACCTGCAGGTGGTGCAGAACATGAGGAAGATGTTCCACGAGGCCCGGCTGGTGCACGCCGACCTCAGCGAGTTCAACATGCTGTAAGAACCTTTAGAAATGACCCGTCCTGTCAGGTGTTGATCTGTGGACCTCTGAGGTTCTGACCACTCTGCAGGTACCACGATGGAGACGCTTACATCATCGACGTGTCCCAGTCGGTGGAACACGATCACCCCCACGCTCTGGAGTTCCTCAGGAAGGACTGCAGCAACATCAACGGTGAGACGGCGCCGAGCCGCTGAGCTCGGGTCTGATCTGAGCCTGCGGGTCAAACTCATTCAATTACAGTTCTGAGGGGAGACTTCTGATCTGGTCTGGTTCTGGTTTCCCAGCGTTCTTCGTGAAGCACGGGGTCGCCATCATGACGGTCCGAGAGCTGTTTGACTTCATCACGGACCCGTCCATCACCGGCCAGAACATGGACCAGTACCTGCAGAAGGTGGGGGTGCAGCCTCAGAACCAGAGCTTTATTCACCATGCAAACAGGAAGTCAGCAGTGTGCCTGTCTCTCATTGGTCGAGCAGGCGATGGTGATTGCGGCCGAGCGCACGTCGGAGCAGCGATCGGATCAGGACCGGGTGGATGAGGAGGTGATGCTCCGGCAGCGATGACCTCATCTGTGAGTGAGCGCCTTTGACCTCTGACCTGTGGCTCCTCCCCCTGCAGGTGTTTAAGAAGGCGTACATCCCGCGCACGCTGACCGAGGTCAGCCACTACGAGCGAGACGTGGACCTCATGAGGACCGAGGAGGCGGCCGGGCAGCGGGACACCGTAAGAACCGCAGAACCCGATCAGAACGGAACTCAGTGATGATGGTGATGGTGACGAAGCTGCTTTGTGTCGTTCAGATTCTGTACCAGACGCTGACCGGGCTGAAGATGGACCTCTCCGGAGTCCAGACGGTACCGTCTCACTCTCTGTGTCTCTGAGGCGTTCGGCCCGACTGTGACGGCTCGCTCCTGTCTCCGCAGGTTCCGGCGCTTCTGGAGGAAGATGGTGGCTCTTCCTCGGAGGAGGAGGACGAGGAGGAGGAAGAGGAGCAGCAGGATGAAGAAACCTCCATGGACAAAAAGGTCAGCTGCGGGGTCACATGATCCTTTTAGATCCACCTAGGAGAAAATCTGGGAAATCCAGAAGGAACGTTTTCAGGTGAATTTTACCAACAGGAAAGAGAACATTTTCCAGGCCAGCTGTCGTCCATCTTCACTTACTCTGGTTCTGACGCTTTGATCCAAAGCCACTTCCAAGCAGGACTCAGCTGATCCACACAGAAGGAAACAGCTGAGACAGGGCGGCCCGGTTCTGGTCGCTCATTCCACCATCGTGGGTCCACGAAGAGTCCAGGTGGCCTTCAGCGTGGCGTCGGCACCATCCTTTAACAAAGGAAAACTGCTTCCTTCTGAACAAAATAAAAGTGTCGGATCTTCCTGAGAAATTTTAAAACATTTGATGTTTTTTGCCAAAAGTGCCTCCATGAGCAGATCATGTGACTTTTTAGGTGACATCATCACTGCAGGCTGGAATCTTCCTTTAGTGCTGTGCAGTCAGGTCTTCTCTCCACATTTCTTCAGTCAGACGAGTCTTTGTCACATTTCTTTTTACTCCTTCCATCATCAGTGAATAATTCTGTTGTCAAATGACTGATATACAAGTTTGTCCTGAAACATAAGCAGCTGTTCGGGTCCAGAACCAGACGGATTGTTTTTGTTGTTTCAGGAGAAGAAGAGGATAGTCAAAGAAGCTCAGAGAGAGAGGAGGAAGACGAAGGTACCGAAACACTTGAAGAAGAGGAAGGAGAAGGTGGCCAAGATGAAGAAGGGCAGATAACCTCCTCATGAAAACCAACCCGCTTTTAAACCAGCAGCCGACCAGCTGCACCAATCACAGCTCGCTGAAAACTTCATCAATATGCGACTAATTATCATCCAGAGCTCACATAGAAAGAAAAATCGGTGAATCTTTGTTTGTATTGTCACACTTTTCCTTTAATAAAGTACTCACCTGCAGGTAAAACATCCAAAACTGAAATGTTTCTACTATAAACAGGTGTTCAGTTCAGTTTTATTTATGAAGCGCCAAATCACAACAGATGACCTCTCAGGGCACTTCAATAATACACTCCAATTCATTGTAATCATAATCCAGTCAATTAGATTCAAAATGAATCCAATTCATACAAAAAAAACTATTTCTGAGCTGACGAAACCAGCAGGTTGCACCGAAACGTCTCTCTGATCCAATCCCCCGTCCTGAGCAACTGTGGGGAGAAAAAACTCCTTTTAACAGGAAGAAACCTCCATCAGAACCAGAACCAGGAAGAAACCTCCATCAGAACCAGAACCAGGAAGAAACCTCCATCAGAACCAGAACCAGGAAGAAACCTCCATCAGAACCAGAACCAGGAAGAAACCTCCATCAGAACCAGAACCAGGAAGGGTCCATCTGCTTTTAGGGGCCTGATAACTGAAGGCTCTGCCTCCCATTCTGCTTTTAGGGGCCTGATAACTGAAGGCTCTGCCTCCCATTCTGCTTTTAGGGGCCAGATAACTGAAGGCTCTGCCTCCCATTCTGCTTTTAGGGGCCTGATAACTGAAGGCTCTGCCTCCCATTCTGCTTTTAGGGGCCTGATAACTGAAGGCTCTGCCTCCCATTCTGCTTTTAGGGGCCTGATAACTGAAGGCTCTGCCTCCCATTCTGCTTTTAGGGGCCAGATAACTGAAGGCTCTGCCTCCCATTCTGCTTTTAGGGGCCTGATAACTGAAGGCTCTGCCTCCCATTCTGCTTTTAGGGGCCTGATAACTGAAGGCTCTGCCTCCCATTCTGCTTTTAGGGGCCTGATAACTGAAGGCTCTGCCTCCCATTCTGCTTTTAGAAACTCTGGGAACCACAAGGAAACCTGCAGCCTGAGAGCAAAGTGCTCTGTTGGGGAAATATCCAACTGTGAGATCTTTAAGATATGATGGAGCTCGGTCATTAAGAGCTTTATATGTGAGGAGAAGAAGCTTAAATTCTATTCTGAATTTAACAGGGAGCCAATGAAGAGAAGCTAAAACTGGAGAAACATGATCTCTGCTGTTAGATCTCATCAGAACTCTGGCTGCAGGGTTTTGGATCAGCTGGAGGCTTTTCAGAGAATCTGTGGGACAGAACAATAATAAGGAATTACAGTAGTTCAGTCCTGAAGGAACAGATGCATGGAGCAGTTTCTCTGCATCACCCTGAGACAGGATGTTCCTGATTTTAATGATATTACGAAGGTGAAAGAAGGCAGAAACCAGTTTTATATGAGAGTCAGAGGACAGATCCTGGTCAGAAATAACTCCAAGGTTCCTCACTGTAGGACTAGAAGACAAGGAAATACCATCTAGAGTAACTATATAACAGGACAGTTTCTCCCTGAAGCGCTCAGGTCCAAAGAGAACAACTTCAGTTTGTCTGAATTTAAAAGCAGAAAGTTCTGAGTCATCCAGGTCTTTATGTCTTTAAGACAGGCTTGTAGTCTGACCAACCTGTTGGTTTCATCTGGTTTCATTTTTTGAAGGCTTCATAGCTTCATTTACTGGCCTGTTGCCACATATTATGAAAAGCAGGTTTGGTGCATGACAAAACCTTATTTTAAGTAGGAATCCTTATATTGTCTCTTCCAAATGCAGCAATTCCATTAATCTTCTCTGATAGGAACAATTTTATTGATGAAGAATCTGATGAAATCATCCCTGCTGAGAGTTAAAGGAATACATGGCTCAACAGAGCTCGGACTCTTTGTCAGCCTGGCAACAGCGCTGAAAAGAAACCTGGGATTATTCTTATTCTCTTCTATCAATGATGAATAATAAGCAGTTCTAGGTGTGTGTTATCAGTGTGTGTGTGTGTGTGTGTGTTAGTGTGTGTGTTAGTGTGTGTTATCGGTGTGGTATTTGTGATGATGTCACTGTACGTGTCACCACTGTGTCCCTGTGATAGCTGTGATTGGGCAGGAATGTTCAGGGACCTGCAGCGGGACGTTTCCTGCCGTCGGCCCCTGAGCAGCGGATTAGGATCCACCTGCCGCTGCAGAACGGTTCTGGTTCCATAGTTCTTTGAACAGGTCTTAGGGAAGCAGTTCAGAACCGGAGCAGGAGGTGGGTTCAGTGTGCTCTGTTGAGCTTCCTCTGTTATCAGACCTGCTCAGAACTACACTACCCATGATCCTCAGCGCCTCGGATCGAAGGATCAGGTATGCCTGACCAGAAGTGATGCATGAAGCGGTCTTGAAGCTGCTGACGTTTAGAACTTCATTCATAACCATTTACCTCATCTGGATCCAAACCAGCAAAGATTTGGTGCTCAGGACTGGTTTAGGAGGAGCTGCTTCTGGCCCAGAACTGGAACCTTCCCAGTGGAAACCGTCATAGTGGGTGAAGGGAGTTGGGATGTGACCTTTAATCGTGTTCCGGTTCTGATCAAGTACCAGGTCAGCAGGGGTTCTGCTGTGAACAGAACCTGGAGGACCACCTGGTGTTTCCTCTCAGCAGATCCACAGCGTGCAGCTCGGACTGTTTCCTGCTGCTCAGACACTCGTGTGCATTGACTGGATCTATCACACTGATCAGAGGTCTGATTAACCATCATGCATCAGTACATCCACACACATGACCGCAGTTTGTGTTCAATGATGTTTACCTGATGTCGGTTTTAATTTGGCCTTTTTGCCTCGGTCTGAAGTGAGATCAGGAGACATTTCAGTGTGTTCTCCCGGAGTCTGAATCTGATGAATCACCTCTGCTGTGTGTGATGAAGGCCAGCAGGTCCATTTGTTTTGGTTCAGTTCTGATGTGGAACAATCTGTGCTCATGTTGTCCTGCTGATACACGCTGACGCACACAGTGTCCCTGAGGCTCTGCAGGATTATCTGAGGAACACTCACCTCTGACTCCGCCCACAGCCTTCTGACACCACTCTGTGGAGCCTTTATGTTAAACATTTAGCAGCTTTTTTTTCTTTCAGGCAGGGCTGGGGTCCTGCCTGCTGCCCCCTACCTGAGGCAGTACCTTTGAAGCAGGGGAGCTGAGCCCAGGTCACACGCTACACTATCCAGTTTCTGGAACCCAAAAACGTTTGTAAAAGTGGACGATGATGATGATAATGTGAGGGGGCGGAGCCTTCTGGTCCCAGCAGTGTTGTCATTGGTTGGTTATGTTATTAGCAAGAGCTGAGCTCTGATTGGCTGTTTGCTGCATAAAAGAGAGAAAAGTTCAGAAAGATTTTCAACCTCAGAGGCTCATTTCACAGGTATTAACTCTGCTGCTGGTTCTGCTGCTGGTTCTGCTGCTGGTTCTTCTGCTGGTTCTGCTGCTGGTTCTGCTGCTGGTTCTTCTGCTGGTTCTGCCCTGGGTTCTGCTCCAGGTTCTCTTGCTGGTTCTGCCCTGGGTTCTGCTCCAGGTTCTCTTGCTGGTTCTGCTGCTGGTTCTGCCCTGGGTTCTGCTCCAGGTTCTCTTGCTGGTTCTGCCATACCTTTTGTCTTCTGTCTTTTTTAAATTTTTCTTCTTTTTCTCATGTTTTTTTGTTCGTCTCTTTCTGGTTTTTCTTTTTCACTTTTTTCATTACTTTTTGTCTTTTTCTGAAGGGTTTCTCTCTTCTTCTTTTCCTTCGATTGTCTTCTCACTTTCTTCTTCTTGTGTTTCTGCCTTCTGACAGGAGCTGTCACTGTTGGATTCTTGTCAACATGGCCGACTGGACCGACTGTCTGAACTTTGGGATCCGTGTTGCTAAAGAGGCCAGTGAGGTAAGACGTGACCCGTTCCTCAGATTTTCAGATGCGTTATCTTCTATGATCATCAAAAATGTAGAAAAAGAGCTGAGGAAATGAAAATCAAACAGTTTAAAGAACGGTTCAGAACAGTTACTTTTCTTTCATTGGAAGCTGAGGAATGATTTCCTTCCTTCAGCCTCCTGTAGGCTTCTATTTGGAAAAGTACTTCCTGTCGGCCGTTTCAGTGAGTTTGGACAGTTCCACAGAACCTCTCCCTTAATGCTGCTGTTTGGTAAGATCTGAGATCTACGGGCCTCTGGGGGCCGCCATGAGGGAAGTTTTCTAAGAAAGCAGAACCTGAAACACTCGTTAAGTTGTGTTGAAAAGGTTCTGTAACTGAGCAGCAGAACACACAGATTGTTCTGAACACACAGATGTTTTTATAGCAGGTACCCACCTCAGACTGTGAATTGTGAACAGAACTCATTGAACAACACTTCTGATCAAGCAGTGTGAGTTTTCTCAGAAATGTAGAGTCTTACTTAGAGTAAAAGGTATACTTTGTGCTTTTTTCACGGCACCGTTCATACAGAGAAAGTGCTGATCGAGCCAATCAGCTGCAGGTAAAACTGGTGATGTCATTCAGGTTCAGTGGGCGGTCAGCTCTGATTAAAACGTTCAGGAATGTCACGAACCAAAGAAGGTGTACACACAAAAGCTGTTCAGGTGAGTTGTTGTGAAAGTGCTCAGCAGGATTAGCTGAAGCTTCTCACCTGTTCTCAGGTCGTCCTGTCTGCGCTGCAGCAGAAGAAAGAAGTAAATCTGAAAAGTTCTCCGGCTGACTTGGTGACAGAAACCGATCAGAGAGTCGAGAAGATCCTGATCTCTGCCATCAGGAAGCAGTTTCCTCAACACAGGTCCTCCTCCACTCACCTGCTCACACCTGCTCACACCTGACCTCACCTGCCCTCACCTGCCCTCACCTGACCTCACCTGACCTCACCTGACCTGACCTCACCTGTCCTCACCTCACCTGCCCTCACCTGACCTCACCTGACCTCACCTGTCCTCACCTGACCTCACCTGTCCTCACCTCACCTGCCCTCACCTGACCTGACCTCACCTGACCTCACCTGACCTCACCTGACCTGACCTCACCTGACCTCACCTGTCCTCACCTGACCTCACCTGACCTCACCTGACCTCACCTGACCTCACCTGACCTGTCCTCACCTGACCTCACCCTCTCCTTCAGGTAAAGGTGTGTTTGAAGATGAGGGACTTGGTATACAGTCAGGTGTCAGATGAGGAAGACATGAATTGGACCGGGGTTTTTATTCTGTAAACATGACTTTACAGCAGCGTACGCAGCCACCTGCTTACAGACTGAACAACGAGTAGCTCAGACATTAGAATCCGCTTTCATCCACTTCCTTCTTCCTGCCTATCAGTAAATCACTGAACACATATCGTCAGGTATCCTTTTCACTGTGGCCTCAAGCCCAAATATAGTGTTAAAGGAGTCGTTACCTGTCCCATTAAAAGACCCCCAGAACACCTGACCAAACCTTGCCCAGATCCTCTCACTCTTCGCTTTCATGTGGTGTCTCCATTGTGCAAATCTAAGAAATCATGATTTGTTAAACCATGTTGTTTTAATTCCTCAAAACTTTTTAAAGTCACCCCTTTATAAAAGTCAGAATATTTTACCAACCCTGAATCTTTCCATTTCTTAAAGTTACTGTCTGATTTATTTGGAACAAAGTCTAAGTCATAAGCAGCCCTCGATCAAGTTGAACTACATTTTTAAAGGGGTCTCAATCCGTGGATTAGCTTCCTTCAGCTGTTTGGCCAGAGTATTACATCCTATCACAGCCTGTGGAGGAATCTCACTTGATATTTGGCATTCTATCTCCTTCTATTGTGTCTGTCGTCTAACATGTGACCTCTGACCTCAGGTTCATTGGGGAGGAGTCTGTCGCCGCAGGTGAGCGTGTGCAGCTGACTGACTGTCCCACCTGGATAATCGACCCCATTGATGGGACCGTTAACTTTGTCCACAGGTGAGATGCTCCGCCCACACACTGATGTCACAGACAGCTGGTCTCACCTGCACAGCATGAATCACAGCTTGATGCCACTCTCCTTACAGGTTTCCGTTTGTGGCCATCTCTATCGCGTTCACTGTCAACAAACAGGTAAGCTCACCTGTCAGGTAACCTGTTACAGCGAGCTCAGGCAGGCAGTGGGCTGACATGTTGGTCTTATCGTCAGACGGAGTTTGGGATTGTTTACAGCTGTGTGGAGGACAAACTGTTCCACGCTCAGAGAGGAAGAGGAGCGTTCCTGAACAGAGAACCGCTGCACACCTCCGGACAGGAAGGTGACATCACACACATGACATCAGTCCTGTCCAGCTGCACATGTTTTATGGAGAGAAAGCTTTCATGTTGCCTGGGTGCTGAGGATTAGTCTGACTATTCTGTCTCTTCCAATCAGACATCAGCAGGTGTGTGGTGGTGACAGAGATCGGGGCGGAGCGTGATGACCTTGCTTTGTCCACTATGACCTCCAACATCTTCAGACTGCTAAAACTTCCTGTACATGGGTGAGAAAAGAGGACAGCATGATGTTTCCGGCTGCCAGTTCACTGTGATTGACCAGTTCACTGTGAACAAACAGTGAAGAAACAACAAATGAACGGTTCACTGTGAACAAACAGTGAAGAAACAACAAATGAACGGTTCACTGTGAACAAACAGTGAAGAAACAACAAATGAACAGTTCACTGTGAACAAACAGTGAAGAAACAACAAATGAACGGTTCACTGTGAACAAACAGTGAAGAAACAACAAATGAACGGTTCACTGTGAACAAACAGTGAAGAAACAACAAATGAACGGTTCACTGTGAACAAACAGTGAAGAAACAACAAATGAACGGTTCACTGTGAACAAACAGTGAAGAAACAACAAATGAACGGTTCACTGTGAACAAACAGTGAAGAAACAACAAATGAACGGTTCACTGTGAACAAACAGTGAAGAAACAACAAATGAACAGTTCACTGTGAACAAACAGTGAAGAAACAACAAATGAACAGTTCACTGTGAACAAACAGTGAAGAAACAACAAAGAAACAACAAATGAACGGTTCACTGTGAACAAACAGTGAAGAAACAACAAATGAACGGTTCACTGTGAACAAACAGTGAAGAAACAACAAATGAACGGTTCACTGTGAACAAACAGTGAAGAAACAACAAATGAACAGTTCACTGTGAACAAACAGTGAAGAAACAACAAAGAAACAACAAATGAACGGTTCACTGTGAACAAACAGTGAAGAAACAACAAATGAACGGTTCACTGTGAACAAACAGTGAAGAAACAACAAATGAACGGTTCACTGTGAACAAACAGTGAAGAAACAACAAATGAACGGTTCACTGTGAACAAACAGTGAAGAAACAACAAACGAACAGTTCACTGTGAACAAACAGTGAAGAAACAACAAATGAACAGTTCACTGTGAACAAACGGTGAAGAAACAACAAATGAACGGTTCACTGTGAACAAACGGTGAAGAAACAACAAATGAACGGTTCACTGTGAACAAACGGTGAAGAAACAACAAATGAACGGTTCACTGTGAACAAACAGTGAAGAAACAACAAATGAACAGTTCACTGTGAACAAACAGTGAAGAAACAACAAATGAACAGTTCACTGTGAACAAACAGTGAAGAAACAACAAATGAACAGTTCACTGTGAACAAACAGTGAAGAAACAACAAATGAACAGTTCACTGTGAACAAACGGTGAAGAAACAACAAATGAACGGTTCACTGTGAACAAACAGTGAAGAAACAACAAATGAACAGTTCACTGTGAACAAACGGTGAAGAAACAACAAATGAACGGTTCACTGTGAACAAACAGTGAAGAAACAACAAACGAACGGTTCACTGTGAACAAACAGTGAAGAAACAACAAATGAACAGTTCACTGTGAACAAACAGTGAAGAAACAACAAACGAACAGTTCACTGTGAACAAACGGTGAAGAAACAACAAATGAACAGTTCACTGTGAACAAACGGTGAAGAAACAACAAATGAACGGTTCACTGTGAACAAACAGTGAAGAAACAACAAATGAACAGTTCACTGTGAACAAACAGTGAAGAAACAACAAATGAACAGTTCACTGTGAACAAACAGTGAAGAAACAACAAATGAACAGTTCACTGTGAACAAACAGTGAAGAAACAACAAATGAACGGTTCACTGTGAACAAACAGTGAAGAAACAACAAATGAACAGTTCACTGTGAACAAACGGTGAAGAAACAACAAATGAACAGTTCACTGTGAACAAACAGTGAAGAAACAACAAACGAACAGTTCACTGTGAACAAACAGTGAAGAAACAACAAAGGAACGGTTCACTGTGAACAAACAGTGAAGAAACAACAAATGAACAGTTCACTGTGAACAAACAGTGAAGAAACAACAAATGAACAGTTCACTGTGAACAAACAGTGAAGAAACAACAAACGAACGGTTCACTGTGAACAAACAGTGGACAAACGGTGGACAAACGGTTCACTATCATTTACGCTTACAGCCTGGGTTCACAGCAGATGTCATCTCAGATCAAGTCAAGTCGAACAGACTAAATGCAGCACAGTCCAATCCAAAGTAACTTAATTCATCACAGTTGTTTTCATATAGTGACTAAAATACAGGTTCTAAAGATACTTCTAAAGCTGCTGAACTTGATGATACATCAGTGATAATAATGGGAAGGATTCCATTAATCTTCTCTCTAATAGAAACAATTTTATTGATAAAGAATCTCATGAAATCATCACTGCTGAGAGTTAAAGGAATACATGGCTCAACAGAGCTCGGACTCTTTGTCAGCCTGGCAACAGCGCTGAAAAGAAACCTGGGATTATTCTTATTCTCTTCTTTGTTTATGTTTATGCATTTAGCAGACGCTTTTATCCAAAGCGACTTTCAGGATAAGGGGGTCTTGCCTAAGGACCCCTACTGGAGACAGTACCTTTCATGCAGGGGATTTGAACCCAGATCTCCCACATGGAAGGTGGCAATCACACCATCGGACTATCCAGCAATACTTCTGTCCAACTATCCAACTCCACTTCTATCAATAACGAATAATAAGCAGTTCTAGCTTTACGAAGTGCTTTCTTATACGTTATTAAACTATCTTTCCAGACTAATTGAGACTCTTCTAAATTAGAGGAACGCCACTGTCTCTCCAGCTTTCTTCAGTCTGCTTTAAAGCAGCTGTGAATTATACCAAGGAGCCAACCTCTTCTGACTGATTACCTTCCTTTTCAGAGGGGCAACATTGTCCAGTGTTGTACGCATTGAAGCTATAGTGCTGTCAACAAGAGAGTCAAGTTCTACTGGAGTAAAGTTTAGGCAGCCGTCCTCTGTCATATCAGCTGTCATCAAGTGACCTTCAAACTTGTTGCACAGCTTCTCAGTTGTAAATATTTCCAAAAGTCTGCTTTATCCACAAAGTTACATTTTTGTTTGAGTTCTTCAAATGAGCCAAACAGGCTGTCTGCACACAGTTTGCATTAATCCAGGTGGTCCATACAGAAGCTCGAACCTGAGCGGCCTCACCTTTGCTGTGGTTGTGTTCCAGGGTGCGTGCTTTGGGCACGGCGGCAGTTGACATGTGTCAGGTGGCTACAGGTGGAGCCGACGCCTACTATCACATTGGAATGCACTGCTGGGACATCGCTGCCTCTGCCATCATTGTGCAGGAAGCTGGAGGGGTCGTCATGGATACGGACGGTCTGTTTATGATTTGTTAGCTCACATGTATTCCTCTGGGGGTGTGGCTTTCTCTCATTGGTCCATATGTCCACAGGCTCAGAGTTTGACATGATGTCCAGGAGAGTCATCGCTGCCAGCTCCTCTGCTGTGGCCAACCGCATCGCTCAGGTGATTCAGGCGTTTCCTTGTTGCCGTGATGACGAGGATCCCCACGAGCTGCGGCTGTGAACGGACAGATGACAGGAAGTTGGATGTTTGTGATGATTTGAAAGTACCAATAAAACCTTGAAGATGACATCATAAAGTTTGTGTTCCTCATTATTTTGTTGATAACCATCAAATATTTGGCCACAAACTTTTACCTCAGTTATTGATTACTGAGGGGATGAGTGTGGAGTCACAATGAGAACGATCCTGATCTGAAGCTCATTAAAGGCTGCGTTCACGCTGCAGGTCTTAATGCAAAATTCCAATTTACTGCTCAAATCCGATTTTTTGTTTGGCTTCACATTAGCTCTTTAAATGTGGCCTTTGGATTGCAGTGTGAACAGATCACGCTCCTGAAGTGACCCGCATGCGCAGTTGATCATTGATGACATCACGCTCATAGACAATGGTGTTTACAGAAGCGACCATAGCAACGGCAACCGGTGCTGCAGGACTGTACGGCTTAATGCTAAAAATCAAGTCTCACGCAATGAGAGTGAGACACGCGCATTTCAACAAGTTCTCACGCCACGCATGGTATTTCTCAATCTGAAAAAAAGTAAAATATGGGTGACATCACGAAGGAGGAAGAGGAGGACGAAGATCCAGATGTTACTGATGGCTTTATGCGGAGTAAAAACCGCAACATCCGCCCAGAGAAGTATTTGGATGCGCGTCGGAGCCCGGAGAGGTGGGACCAGGGTGTGGCTGGTTACACGGAGCAGGAACTCTTCCAGAACTTTAGGATGTGGAGGGATACCTTTCATCACATGTCAGCGCCTCTCCCCGAGACTTTCAGGAAGAGACGTGTTGTTCAGGAGAACCATCTGCTTGAGAAAGCGAGTGGGAGTGGGGCTGTCCTGGGCAGCAACGGGGCGGGTTACCGCACCTTGGCCAACCTGTTTGGCATCGCAAAGTCCTCCGTTTGCGATATTGTGCTTGAAAAGCTGTGCACCAGGTCCTCATGCCTGACTATATTAAACAACCCCAGGGAGACGATCTCCAGGAGGTCCACGTTTCTAATAGATTTTCCACTCAGCGACACACCCGCTGAGGACAAAACCCTGGTAATTGGCAGCTCTATAGTCAGAAACGTGGCATTAGAGACACCAGCGACCATAGTCAAATGCATTCCAGGGGCCAGAGCGGGCGACATAGAATCCTGTTTAAAACTGCTGGCTAAGGATAAACGTAAATACGGTAAAATAGTTATTCACGTCGGCGGTAATGACACCCAGTTACGTCAATCGGAGGTCACTAAAATTAATGTTGCATCGGTGTGTAATTTTGTGTAGTTTTCTCTGGACCCCTGCCAAATCTGACCAGTGATGACATGTTTAGCCGCATGTCCTCATTCAATCGCTGGTTGTCTAGATGGTGTCCAGCAAACAACGTGGGCTACAGAGATAATTGGCAATCTTTCTGGAGAAAACCTGGTCTGATGAGGAGAGACGGCATCCATCCCACTTTGGAAGGAGCGGCTCTCATTTCTAGAAATATGGACGAATTTATTAGTCATCCAAAAACATGACAACCCAGGGTTGAGACCAGGATGCAGAGTTGTAGTCTTACACACTTCTCTGCGGCTTCCCACCTGATGCTGCCCCCCCCTCAATCAAAAAACACAAAAGGAGCAAATCCTCTTGTGCAAAAAAAATTTAAAACTTTAACTGAACAAAAACATCAAACTATTAAATGTGGTTTGCTGAATATTAGATCTCTCCTTTGAAGTCTCTGTTAGTGAATGATTTGATTTGTGATCATCATATTGATATATTTAGTCTTACAGAAACCTGGCTGCAGCAGGAGGATCATGTTAATTCAATTCAATTCAATTCAGTTTTATTTATAAAGCGCCAGATTACAACAAAAGTCATCTCAAGGCACTTAAATAATAAAGTCCAATTCAAGCCAATTGGAATTCAATTCATTGTAATCATAATCCAATTCATTCATATGGAGCCAATTCAAAAATAATATCCGAGCTAAGGAAACCAACAGATTGCACCGGAACTTGTCTTCGATGCGGTTGGCCACAGCAGAGCAGCTGTGTGCAGACAGCCTGTTTGGCTCATTTGAAGAACTCAAACAAAAATGTAACTTTGTGGATAAAGCAGACTTTTGGAAATATTTACAACTGAGAAGCTGTGCAACAAGTTTGAAGGTCACTTGATGACAGCAGATATGACAGAGGACGGCTGCCTAAACTTTACTCCAGTAGAACTTGACTCTCTTGTTGACAGCACTATAGCTTCAATGCGTACAACACTGGACAATGTTGCCCCTCTGAAAAGGAAGGTAATCAGTCAGAAGAGGTTGGCTCCTTGGTATAATTCACAGCTGCTTTAAAGCAGACTGAAGAAAGCTGGAGAGACAGTGGCGTTCCTCTAATTTAGAAGAGTCTCAATTAGTCTGGAAAGATAGTTTAATAACGTATAAGAAAGCCCTTTGTAAAGCTAGAACTGCTCATTATTCATCATTGATAGAAGAGAATAAGAATAATCCCAGGTTTCTCTTTAATTGAACAGGAATAGTCAGAACTGATTAATCTGTACAACAAACATGGTGGATGTGGTTAGAGGCTGAACTCCACAGATGGTTTGGACTTTAGCTGTAAGAGGCGCCCTCACTGCTGAACTTCTCCTCTTATCGATGAAAGAAGAAGAATCTGTAGCTGTTCCATCAGAGACTTTTAGTTTAAGATAATGGAGGATATTTGTCCTGAAATAAAAGACTATAGGACATAATGATGTCATATTCTGAATAATATGGATGATAAGAAACAGAAATGACACATGATGGACTTATTATTATCACATCATTTATTTACAGATTAACGGATGTCAGAAACATGTTTATCTTCTTTCTGGATGAGTTTCAGACAGTTTGAACAAGCAGATAAAAGTCAAAGAACAACCCTGAAGGTCTTCTTATCTGCACTCAGCTGTTTTTTAGATTGTTGTTTTATCCTTTTAAACCAGGATAAATTATAATATCAAGCCTTCTGGAGAAGTGGTTTGGAATCACTCTGAATGAACTGTGACTGTTTTAAACTCAGTTCAGTTTATTTCTGGTCAGAACAAAAGAAATCTCAGGAAACAGGGTTAGGGTTAACAAGTCCAGTTAGAACCCCATCAACACCCAGTTCAGAACCAGGAAGAAACCTCCATCAGAACCAGAACCAGGAAGAAACCTCCATCAGAACCAGAACCAGGAAGAAACCTCCATCAGAACCAGGAAGAAACCTCCATCAGAACCAGGAAGAAACCTCCATCAGAACCAGAACCAGGAAGAAACCTCCATCAGAACCAGGAAGAAACCTCCACCAGAACCAGGAAGAAACCTCCATCAGAACCAGGAAGAAACCTCCATCAGAACCAGAACCAGGAAGAAACCTCCATCAGAACCAGAACCAGGAAGAAACCTCCATCAGAACCAGGAAGAAACCTCCATCAGAACCAGGAAGAAACCTCCATCAGAACCAGAACCAGGAAGAAACCTCCATCAGAACCAGGAAGAAACCTCCATCAGAACCAGAACCAGGAAGAAACCTCCATCAGAACCAGGAAGAAACCTCCATCAGAACCAGAACCAGGAAGAAACCTCCATCAGAACCAGGAAGAAACCTCCATCAGAACCAGAACCAGGAAGAAACCTCCATCAGAACCAGAACCAGGAAGAAACCTCCATCAGAACCAGAACCAGGAAGAAACCTCCACCAGAACCAGGAAGAAACCTCCATCAGAACCAGGAAGAAACCTCCATCAGAACCAGGAAGAAACCCCCATCAGAACCAGAACCAGGAAGAAACCTCCATCAGAACCAGGAAGAAACATCCATCAGAACCAGAACCAGGAAGAAACCTCCCTTCCCCTGAATTAATTTCATGGGTTCAGGGTGGATGTCACAGGACCTACAACTAGATAAAAAACATTCTTAAAATCTTCTTTTATGACTTGTCTGTGGGTTGAGACTGAACTGAAACTGAACTTTCGATAGTTTTTCTGGAGCAGGTGTAGTTTCACCCACACCTTCTTTCCTGAACCTCAGAGGACTAAAAATACTATCAGCAGCTGGAGGCGGAAACTGTGCTGCAGTAGCAAGAGTAGAAGAAGAAACCCGGAAGTGAGCGGAGCCGCCGCTGCGAATTATCTTAAGACTGCCGCAGGTGAGCTGTTTGTTGTAAAAATGTGTTGTGTTTAAAGCTTAGTGTTGGACCTCGGTGCTTAGGGTTCGGTTAAACTCTGTGTCGAAGCTTCCCTGCCGCCGAACCACCCGAGATCCGGGTCGAATCACCAGACTCCGTTCAGAAATCTGCTGATTTAAGACCGCACAGTGAATGACGGCACACGACCGGACATATTACTGCTCTGCCTAAAGCCTGATTTATAAATGACGCGTCGCTCACGGCGCGGATGGCGCGTGACGTCAAAATGACGTTTTCTGCCTGGCGCGCGCCATGAACAGGCGGCGCGGCGCGGAGGCGTGCACCAGTCAAAATTTGTAAGTTGATGGACGAATCAAATCGCGCGGATGGACGAATTCAAAAACCGGCTCAGCGAGGATGTGCGCGTGCACTGAAAAGGCATAAGCAAGTAAACCAGCAAACGGATCCTTTATTCTTATTATTGCATCCTGAAAGGAAACAATAAGTTTGTCCACTGAAGCTCACTATTTTCTACCAAACAAACAAAGAAAGGGCAACGCAACACACCGAGCTCTGCAGGGGCCTGATGAGGAGCCATTCATTTGAATCGGGTGTGTTGGAGGAGGGAAACATCACAAACATGCAGGGCAGTGGGTCCGGAGCTGAAAAACACTTAAAACATGTTTGAATTACTTCATCCAGCTTGGTCTCAGTAAGGGTCTGAGAAAGAAAAGAAGATTAAAGTTTGGACTAAAGTGAAGACATAATTAGAAAGGCCTGGACCTATGGAGTAAAGTCAGTATGAAAATTCAATTCAATTCAATTCAATTCAACTCAGTTTTATTTATAAAGCGCCAGATTACAACAAAAGTCATCTCAAGGCACTTAAATAATATAGTCCAATTCAAGCCAATTGGAATTCAATTCATTGTAATCATAATCCAATTCATTCATATGGAGCCAATTCAAAAATAATATCCGAGCTAAGGAAACCAACAGATTGGACCGGAACTTGTCTTCGATGCGGTTGGCCACAGCAGAGCAGCTGTGTGCAGACAGCCTGTTTGGCTCATTTGAAGAACTCAAACAAAAATGTAACTTTGTGGATAAAGCAGACTTTTGGAAATATTTACAACTGAGAAGCTGTGCAACAAGTTTGAAGGTCACTTGATGACAGCAGATATGACAGAGGACGGCTGCCTAAATTTTACTCCAGTAGAACTTGACTCTCTTGTTGACAGCACTATAGCTTCAATGCGTACAACACTGGACAATGTTGCCCCTCTGAAAAGGAAGGTAATCAGTCAGAAGAGGTTGGCTCCTTGGTATAATTCACAGCTGCTTTAAAGCAGACTGAAGAAAGCTGGAGAGACAGTGGCGTTCCTCTAATTTAGAAGAGTCTCAATTAGTCTGGAAAGATAGTTTAATAACGTATAAGAAAGCCCTTTGTAAAGCTAGAACTGCTTATTATTCATTATTGATAGAAGAGAATAAGAATAATCCCAGGTTTCTCTTTAATTGAACAGGAATAGTCAGAACTGATTAATCTGTACAACAAACATGGTGGATGTGGTTAGAGGCTGAACTCCACAGATGGTTTGGACTTTAGCTGTAAGAGGCGCCCTCACTGCTGAACTTCTCCTCTTATCGATGAAAGAAGAAGAATCTGTAGCTGTTCCATCAGAGACTTTTAGTTTAAGATAATGGAGGATATTTGTCCTGAAATAAAAGACTATAGGACATAATGATGTCATATTCTGAATAATATGGATGATAAGAAACAGAAATGACACATGATGGACTTATTATTATCACATCATTTATTTACAGATTAACGGATGTCAGAAACATGTTTATCTTCTTTCTGGATGAGTTTCAGACAGTTTGAACAAGCAGATAAAAGTCAAAGAACAACCCTGAAGGTCTTCTTATCTGCACTCAGCTGTTTTTTAGATTGTTGTTTTATCCTTTTAAACCAGGATAAATTATAATATCAAGCCTTCTGGAGAAGTGGTTTGGAATCACTCTGAATGAACTGTGACTGTTTTAAACTCAGTTCAGTTTATTTCTGGTCAGAACAAAAGAAATCTCAGGAAACAGGGTTAGGGTTAACAAGTCCAGTTAGAACCCCATCAACACCCAGTTCAGAACCAGGAAGAAACCTCCATCAGAACCAGAACCAGGAAGAAACCTCCATCAGAACCAGAACCAGGAAGAAACCTCCATCAGAACCAGGAAGAAACCTCCATCAGAACCAGGAAGAAACCTCCATCAGAACCAGAACCAGGAAGAAACCTCCATCAGAACCAGGAAGAAACCTCCATCAGAACCAGGAAGAAACCTCCATCAGAACCAGAACCAGGAAGAAACCTCCATCAGAACCAGGAAGAAACCTCCACCAGAACCAGGAAGAAACCTCCATCAGAACCAGGAAGAAACCTCCATCAGAACCAGAACCAGGAAGAAACCTCCATCAGAACCAGAACCAGGAAGAAACCTCCATCAGAACCAGGAAGAAACCTCCATCAGAACCAGGAAGAAACCTCCATCAGAACCAGAACCAGGAAGAAACCTCCATCAGAACCAGGAAGAAACCTCCATCAGAACCAGAACCAGGAAGAAACCTCCATCAGAACCAGAACCAGGAAGAAACCTCCATCAGAACCAGGAAGAAACCTCCATCAGAACCAGAACCAGGAAGAAACCTCCATCAGAACCAGAACCAGGAAGAAACCTCCATCAGAACCAGAACCAGGAAGAAACCTCCACCAGAACCAGGAAGAAACCTCCATCAGAACCAGGAAGAAACCTCCATCAGAACCAGGAAGAAACCCCCATCAGAACCAGAACCAGGAAGAAACCTCCATCAGAACCAGGAAGAAACATCCATCAGAACCAGAACCAGGAAGAAACCTCCCTTCCCCTGAATTAATTTCATGGGTTCAGGGTGGATGTCACAGGACCTACAACTAGATAAAAAACATTCTTAAAATCTTCTTTTATGACTTGTCTGTGGGTTGAGACTGAACTGAAACTGAACTTTCGATAGTTTTTCTGGAGCAGGTGTAGTTTCACCCACACCTTCTTTCCTGAACCTCAGAGGACTAAAAATACTATCAGCAGCTGGAGGCGGAAACTGTGCTGCAGTAGCAAGAGTAGAAGAAGAAACCCGGAAGTGAGCGGAGCCGCCGCTGCGAATTATCTTAAGACTGCCGCAGGTGAGCTGTTTGTTGTAAAAATGTGTTGTGTTTAAAGCTTAGTGTTGGACCTCGGTGCTTAGGGTTCGGTTAAACTCTGTGTCGAAGCTTCCCTGCCGCCGAACCACCCGAGATCCGGGTCGAATCACCAGACTCCGTTCAGAAATCTGCTGATTTAAGACCGCACAGTGAATGACGGCACACGACCGGACATATTACTGCTCTGCCTAAAGCCTGATTTATAAATGACGCGTCGCTCACGGCGCGGATGGCGCGTGACGTCAAAATGACGTTTTCTGCCTGGCGCGCGCCATGAACAGGCGGCGCGGCGCGGAGGCGTGCACCAGTCAAAATTTGTAAGTTGATGGACGAATCAAATCGCGCGGATGGACGAATTCAAAAACCGGCTCAGCGAGGATGTGCGCGTGCACTGAAAAGGCATAAGCAAGTAAACCAGCAAACGGATCCTTTATTCTTATTATTGCATCCTGAAAGGAAACAATAAGTTTGTCCACTGAAGCTCACTATTTTCTACCAAACAAACAAAGAAAGGGCAACACAACACACCGAGCTCTGCAGGGGCCTGATGAGGAGCCATTCATTTGAATCGGGTGTGTTGGAGGAGGGAAACATCACAAACATGCAGGGCAGTGGGTCCGGAGCTGAAAAACACTTAAAACATGTTTGAATTACTTCATCCAGCTTGGTCTCAGTAAGGGTCTGAGAAAGAAAAGAAGATTAAAGTTTGGACTAAAGTGAAGACATAATTAGAAAGGCCTGGACCTATGGAGTAAAGTCAGTATGAAAATTCAATTCAATTCAATTCAATTCAACTCAGTTTTATTTATAAAGCGCCAGATTACAACAAAAGTCATCTCAAGGCACTTAAATAATATAGTCCAATTCAAGCCAATTGGAATTCAATTCATTGTAATCATAATCCAATTAATTCATATAGAGCCAATTCAAAAAATTAATATCCGAGCTAAGGAAACCAACAGATTGGACCGAAACTTGTCTTCAGTCCAATCTCCCGTCCTGAGCCTGAGGGACTGTGGAAAGGAACGACTCCCTTTAACAGGAAGAAACCTCTGGCAGAACCAGAACCAGGAAGAAACCTCTGGCAGAACCAGAACCAGGAAGAAACCTCTGGCAGAACCAGAACCAGGAAGAAACCTCTGGCAGAACCAGACTCAGGAAGAAACCTCTGGCAGAACCAGGAAGAAACCTCTGGCAGAACCAGAACCAGGAAGAAACCTCTGGAAGAACCAGAACCAGGAAGGGTCCATCCGCCTCGACCAGCTGGGGTTTGAGAAGACAGAAAAGAGGGAAAAGAGGAGGAAAAACACCATAACACCGAATCTGTGGGACAGAACAATAATAAGGAATTACAGTAGTTCAGTCCTGAAGGAGCAGATGCATGGAGCAGTTTCTCTGCATCAGAACCAGATGTTCCTGATTTATTACGAAGGTGAAAGAAGGCAGAAACCTGTTTTATATGAGAGTCAGATTGTGGGCAGCTGCTGCTCCTCAGAGGTGACCTTTGAACCTTGAACGCTTACAGAGCAGTTGTAAACGGTTTTGGAAAGCTGTGAATGAAAACATGAAAATATGCTAATTCAGACATGATTCCTGCCTCTGCTTAACGGAAAGGGCTGAAACGAATTTCTCACTGCAGGCATTGTGCCGGCGCTGGTGTAAAACACGGAAACCAGTAACTTCTCGTACGTTCACATACGAACCCTTCCATGAGAATATGTTGCACAGATACACAGACGCTCACTAGAGGGGCGTGGCCTACAGGGCGGCCATCTTGGTCCTACAGTCCATCTGTGGAGGATCAGAAATCTCTCAGTTGTCAAGCTGTTTTCACGAGGTTTGTTTGTCAAACGAAAAGAACCCAGAAAATGTTCAGATCTTTATTGAAAGAACCTATATAGAATGTTCAAATTCGTATGTCCATTTTACCCGAGTAGCATTCAAGCCCGTCTTTCTGAGCTTTTTCTCCCTCAGATCCTGGAGCAGACGTGCACAGTTTCCTTCACCCTTCGCTCTCCTGGATCAGGCTTTTCCTCCAGCCAGAGCTTCAGTGAGTCTGGCCTCAGCACAGGGAGATGCAGGCTCAGAATGACTGAGGTCCCGGTGGAAAGATCTGGTGATGTTTAAAACTCACAGGTGCAGCTGGTCTTATTTCAGCCCTCCGGCCCACTGTTTGCACCCTGGATATGAGCCGAGCCGAGCCGAGCCGAGCCGAGCCGACACACCTCAGTCTGTTTGAATGTATTTCACTGAGTCTAAAATCAGTGGCAGAGAGCGAATGTGTTACAGGTTTTAATGGGACCGGGCCTTGATGCTCTCATGCAGATTCTCACAGCATTAGAATGAGCTTCAGCTGCAGGGAAATTCTGTCCACTGGAAGAAAACCAGCCTTTTTTAAATATCCAAGCAAGCTTCACGTGTGACGTTCTTAACAAATCAATACGTTTGGAAATTCAGCGAATAAGTCTACTTTAGGACTGAGGAGTTCATGCCTCTGCTGCCCTGTTCCAAGATGGCGGCGCTTTAGGCTGAAGCAGGAGGAGGCCTTGGGAGACCAGGAGGTCTGAGATCTTCGCTCAGACTGATGTTCCCATGACCTGAGTAGGAGAAAGAAGGTGGATCCATTTGGTCAATGCAGAGGTTCCCAAACCTTTTCTCACTCCTGTGTCATAAGAAAACATTTCAAGCCCCACCCACAGTCAGATCACGCCTTTTCTGCAGATTCAGCTCAGCTGCTGCGGCGCTGGCGCCTCAGTGTGTCCTACAGTGTGTCCGGGTTTCCCTGCCTACACCTGGGCTCCGTCTGCACAGGTTCCCACGCAGTCCTCAGATTTAAGACCTGCATCTTTCAAGCACGTGTCAGTGATTGTGAACACTCAGTTGGTCACATGTAGCAGAAAAGCTAATCTTTCAAACCATGAACGAATCTTACAGAGTTTATCAAAGAGTCTGGCTGTTGCTTCTTCTGTGGTGCAACACGCCTGTCATTTAGCAGACCTGCTGTCTTTTGACAGGACATAAATGTGACTGAGAAGCAGTCCTTAGTTCACTGGCTTCGTCTCTAAGTGGTGTTTTAACTTGTTTGGCTTCATACATTCATATCGTGCTGAAGGCCAAATATTCTTCATCATATTTTCTTCTTTGTTGGCACATTTGGTGGCGGGTTCTTGTCATTTGCTTTGCGTTTACCTGGTAGTTGTTTCACAAACTTGTCTATTGTTAGCAAGCAATGAAATAAGTAAATTTTATGGTGGGCGGTAAGACGATATTAAATCGTGAAGGATTGCAACGTGAAGACGATCCGTAACGACCTGTCAGACTGCAGAGATCGTCTCGGCCACATTCTATAAACTGCAGTTCTGTGCTGATGCCCCGGCTGTAGTGCGTCAACCCGACCAATCACAGCGCAGTGCGGGCAGCCTTCTCACCCGCCTCCTTGGTTGAGCTGTGGCTGAAAGCCAAACGGAGGAGTTGGTCGCTAAAAAAAATTCCACCTCCATTATGTGGAATTAGTTTGGATTTTACGTAATTTAGTTTCTGTGCAAACTGTAATCTGCAAAGTTTGCACAGAAACCTACGAACCTGTCCAATCATTTGAAGAGGAAGCGATGCAAACGGCGAGCTAAGACCAAAACAGACACTAACACAAAGACACTCCTATGACAGGTCAAGCAAGCGATAGAAAGCAGCTACCTTTTATCTTGCAAAGTGTCCCGTTAAAGACGGGAGAAAAGGTTCGAAGGCCTGCTTCAAGTCGTTGAGCCGCGGTACGAGTCACATGATATCTGGCCAGATCGCCCCCCGTCACACCGCCACCTCCCACTTTGGGAACCACTGGGTTAATGGATGATGGATGGAACTTCCTTTTGCTGGTTCTGTTACACCTGCTGAGAAATCTTTTGAGTTTTCTCAGGTTTCAGTCTGTGAGTCATGAAGGTTTGTGTGAAATGTTCACTAACGCCGTTCAGACATGAGGAGAAGTTTAACGTGGCTCCGTGGAGATCAAAGCGCTTCTCAGATGGTTCGTAGAACTGCTTCCAGCACCAGAATTGGAAGCACTACATGTATAACCAGCATTGACCACCAGGCGCCGCTCTGCTCACACAGCTCTAGGTCTGTGAGTCCAGGCTGACCTCTGACCTGTGCGTTTGTGTTTCAGAAGCTGCTCCTCCAACATGGCCGACACCTGGCAGAGCGCCATGGATCACGCGGTTGCTGTCGCACGAAGAGCTGGAGAGGTGAGAGCTATCCTTCCTGCTGATCCAATGTGTAAACAGAAAAAACAACGAGACAGTTCAAACCCTGCAGAATGAAGGGTGCTGGTGACGGATCTTATCGGGGATGATTTCACACCTGATCATGAAACAAATGTGCTGTTCGATGGTTGGAAGGAGGGCAATGCAGCGTAACAGAAGCCATGTGAGCCGCTTCACAGGGTTAGACCAGCCTGCATCTTTATTTCACCAATACTTTCAGAAGAATGAATGAACGTGTGCCATAGCTCTGTTAGCTCATAGCTGCTGTTAGCTCATAGCTCTGTTAGCTCATAGCTGCTGTTAGCTCATAGCTCTGTTAGCTCATAGCTCTGTTAGCTCATAGCTCTGTTAGCTCATAGCTGCTGTTAGCTCACAGCTCTGTTAGCTCATAGCTCTGTTAACTCATAGCTCTGTTAGCTCATAGCTCTGTTAACTCATAGCTCTGTTAGCTCATAGCTCTATTAGCTCATAGCTCTGTTAGCTCATAGCTGCTGTTAGCTCATAGCTCTGTTAGCTCATAGCTGCGGTTAGCTCATAGCTCTGTTAGCTCATAGCTGCTGTTAGCTCATAGCTCTGTTAGCTCATAGCTGCTGTTAGCTCATAGCTCTGTTAGCTCATAGCTGCTGTTAGCTCATAGCTCTGTTAGCTCATAGCTGCTGTTAGCTCATAGCTCTGTTAGCTCATAGCTCTGTTAGCTCATAGCTGCTGTTAGCTCACAGCTCTGTTAGCTCATAGCTCTGTTAACTCATAGCTCTGTTAGCTCATAGCTCTGTTAACTCATAGCTCTGTTAGCTCATAGCTCTATTAGCTCATAGCTCTGTTAGCTCATAGCTGCTGTTAGCTCATAGCTCTGTTAGCTCATAGCTGCGGTTAGCTCATAGCTCTGTTAGCTCATAGCTGCTGTTAGCTCATAGCTCTGTTAGCTCATAGCTGCTGTTAGCTCATAGCTCTGTTAGCTCATAGCTGCTGTTAGCTCATAGCTGCTGTTAGCTCATAGCTCTGTTAGCTCATAGCTGCTGTTAGCTCATAGCTCTGTTAGCTCATAGCTGCTGTTAGCTCATAGCTGCTGTTAGCTCATAGCTGCTGTTAGCTCATAGCTCTGTTAGCTCATAGCTGCTGTTAGCTCATAGCTCTGTTAGCTCATAGCTGCTGTTAGCTCATAGCTGCTGTTAGCTCATAGCTCTGTTACCTCATAGCTGCTGTTATGTGGCTACTTGCAGCTATAGGAGAGCTAACGGAGGGATTTCTACACAGGCACTCTACTGGGACCACTTCATCCACACGCACCCCTGCAGCACAGCTTATTCACTCCGTGCTCTGTGACAGTCGGCTAACTTCACACAGAGTTTGCTGCTGATAGTTTTGTGCAACATGGCAGGATATTTATCAGATTTTGACGACTTTGAGTAAGATGGACGTTCTTACCAGAGTGAATAAGCTGTGCTGCAGGGGGGCGTGTGGATGAAGTGGTCCCAGTAGAGTGCCTGTGTAGAAATCCCTCCGTTAGCTCTCCTGTAGCTGCAAGTAGCCACATAACAGCAGCTATGAGGTAACAGAGCTATGAGCTAACAGAGCTATGAGCTAACAGCAGCTCTGAGCTAACAGAGCTATAGCACACGTTCATTCATTCATTCTTCTTAAAGTATTGGTGAAATAAAGACAGATAATGCCTTATTTAGAGCCCCGTTCACTCCGTTATATGGATCTCCAGTTATCTAAATATCTTCTGAAGGACGCCGACTTTCACCAAGCTGTTCTCGGTGAGCAGATGAACGTATTTCATGCAGAAATAAGGTTTAAAAATACCGGAATTCCCCTTTAACTGTGATTGGTCATCTGATGCCAGTAGGGGTGGAGCCAAACCTGAATAACAGTGTTCAGAAAGGCTCTAAAAGTGTGTCTTCGTTCATTAAAATGAGGTTTGGAAAATGGCTGAAGAATAAGAAAATGTATGAAACTTTCTGCGATTGCGAGTTGGTGTGATGGCACAGGAGGGAGCTGATTGGCTGTCACAGCTTGTTTTATTCTGCCCGTTACATTCTGCTGCCACTTGGACACAAACAGCCCAGTTTCTGTGTATTGATGATGTTTATTGATCAGGTGGTGCGTTGGGCATTGAGTGACGACAGGAAGGTTATGACGAAGAGTTCTGCGGTCGATTTGGTAACACAAACTGACCAGAAGGTGGAGCAGCTCATCATCCAATCAGTGAAAGAGAAATTCCCGACACATAGGTATGAAGCGGAGCTTATTAACTTATTTAACCCCGACCGATGTTATTTAACTCCGACCTATGATGATGTTTAACCCCCGACCGATGATGTTTAACTCCAACCGACCGATGTTGTTTAATCCCGACCTATGATGTTATTTAACCCCCGACCGATGATGTTTAACCCCCGACTGATGTTATTTAACCCCCGACCGATGTTGTTTAACCCCCGACTGATGATGTTTAACCCCCGACCGATGTTGTTTAACTCCAACCGATGATGTTATTTAACCCCCGACCGATGTTGTTTAACCCCCGACCGATGTTGTTTAACCCCCGACCGATGATGTTTAACCCCCGACCGATGTTGTTTAACTCCAACCGATGATGTTATTTAACCCCCGACCGATGTTGTTTAACCCCCGACCGATGTTGTTTAACCCCCGACCGATGATGTTTAACCCCCGACCGATGTTGTTTAACTCCGACCGACGATGTTGTTTAACCCCCGACTGATGTTGTTTAACCCCCGACTGATGTTATTTAACTCCGACCTATGATGTTTAACCCCCGACCGACGATGTTGTTTAACCCCCGACTGATGTTATTTAACTCCGACCTATGATGTTTAACCCCCGACCGACGATGTTGTTTAACCCCCGACCGACGATGTTGTTTAATCCCGACCGATGATGTTGTTTAACCCCCGACCGACGATGTTGTTTAACCCCCGACTGATGTTGTTTAATCCCGACCGATGATGTTGTTTAACCCCCGACCGATGTTGTTTAACCCCCGACTGATGTTGTTTAACCCCCGACTGATGTTATTTAACTCCGACCTATGATGTTTAACCCCCGACCGACGATGTTGTTTAACCCCCGACTGATGTTATTTAACTCCGACCTATGATGTTTAACCCCCGACCGACGATGTTGTTTAACCCCCGACTGATGTTGTTTAATCCCGACCGATGATGTTGTTTAACCCCCGACCGACGATGTTGTTTAACCCCCGACCGATGTTATTTAACCCCCGACTGATGTTATTTAACTCCGACCTATGATGATGTTTAACCCCCGACCGATGTTATTTAACCCCCGACCGATGATGTTTAACCCCCGACCGATGATGTTTAACCCCCGACTGATGTTGTTTAACCCCCGACTGATGTTATTTAACCCCCGACCGATGTTGTTTAACCCCCGACCGATGTTATTTAACTCCGACCGATGATGTTTAACCCCCGACCGACGATGTTATTTAACCCCCGACTGATGTTATTTAACTCCGACCGATGATGTTTAACCCCCGACCGACGATGTTGTTTAACCCCCGACCGATGTTATTTAACCCCCGACTGATGTTATTTAACTCCGACCTATGATGATGTTTAACCCCCGACCGATGTTATTTAACCCCCGACCGATGATGTTTAACCCCCGACCGATGATGTTTAACCCCCGACTGATGTTATTTAACCCCCGACCGATGTTGTTTAACCCCCGACCGATGTTGTTTAACCCCCGACTGATGTTATTTAACCCCCGACCGATGTTGTTTAACCCCCGACCGATGTTATTTAACTCCGACTGATGTTGTTTAACCCCCGACTGATGTTATTTAACCCCCGACTGATGTTATTTAACTCCGACCTATGATGTTTAACCCCCGACCGACGATGTTGTTTAACCCCCGACCGACGATGTTATTTAACCCCCGACTGATGTTGTTTAATCCCGACCGATGATGTTGTTTAACCCCCGACCGATGATGTTGTTTAACCCCCGACTGATGTTATTTAACTCCGACTGATGTTATTTAACCCCCGACTGATGTTATTTAACTCCGACTGATGTTGTTTAACCCCCGACTGATGTTATTTAACTCCGACTGATGTTGTTTAACCCCCGACTGATGTTGTTTAACCCCCGACCGACGATGTTGTTTAACCCCCGACTGATGTTATTTAACTCCGACTGATGTTATTTAACCCCCGACTGATGTTATTTAACTCCGACTGATGTTGTTTAACCCCCGACTGATGTTATTTAACCCCCGACCGACGATGTTGTTTAACCCCCGACTGATGTTATTTAACTCCGACTGATGTTGTTTAACCCCCGACTGATGATGTTTAACCCCCGACCGACGATGTTATTTAACCCCCGACCGATGATGTTTAACCCCCGACCGATGATGTTTAACCCCCGACTGATGTTATTTAACCCCCGACCGATGTTGTTTAACCCCCGACCGATGTTGTTTAACCCCCGACTGATGTTATTTAACCCCCGACTGATGTTATTTAACCCCCGACCGATGTTATTTAACTCCGACCGATGATGTTTAACCCCCGACCGACGATGTTGTTTAACCCCCGACTGATGTTATTTAACCCCCGACCGACGATGTTGTTTAACCCCCGACTGATGTTATTTAACTCCGACTGATGTTGTTTAACCCCCGACTGATGTTATTTAACCCCCGACTGATGTTATTTAACCCCCGACCGACGATGTTGTTTAACCCCCGACTGATGTTATTTAACCCCCGACCGACGATGTTGTTTAACCCCCGACTGATGTTATTTAACTCCGACTGATGTTGTTTAACCCCCGACTGATGTTGTTTAACCCCCGACCGATGATGTTTAACCCCCGACCGACGATGTTGTTTAACCCCCGACCGACTGATGATGTTTAACCCCCGACTGATGTTGTTTAACCCCCGACTGATGTTATTTAACCCCCGACCGATGTTGTTTAACCCCCGACCGATGTTATTTAACTCCGACTGATGTTGTTTAACCCCCGACTGATGTTATTTAACCCCCGACCGATGTTGTTTAACCCCCGACCGATGTTGTTTAACCCCCGACCGATGATGTTGTTTAACCCCCGACTGATGTTATTTAACCCCCGACCGACGATGTTGTTTAACCCCCGACTGATGTTATTTAACTCCGACTGATGTTATTTAACTCCGACCGATGTTGTTTAACCCCCGACTGATGTTATTTAACTCCGACTGATGTTGTTTAACCCCCGACTGATGTTGTTTAACCCCCGACCGACGATGTTGTTTAACCCCCGACTGATGTTATTTAACCCCCGACCGATGTTGTTTAACCCCCGACCGATGTTATTTAACTCCGACCTATGATGTTTAACCCCCGACCGATGATGTTTAACCCCCGACCGACGATGTTGTTTAACCCCCGACTGATGTTATTTAACTCCGACTGATGTTATTTAACTCCGACTGATGTTGTTTAACCCCCGACCGACGATGTTATTTAACTCCGACCTATGATGTTTAACCCCCGACCGACGATGTTGTTTAACCCCCGACTGATGTTATTTAACTCCGACCGATGTTGTTTAACCCCCGACTGATGTTATTTAACTCCGACTGATGTTGTTTAACCCCCGACCGATGTTATTTAACTCCGACTGATGTTGTTTAACCCCCGACTGATGTTGTTTAACCCCCGACTGATGTTATTTAACTCCGACCGATGTTGTTTAACCCCCGACCGACGATGTTGTTTAACCCCCGACCGATGTTATTTAACTCCGACTGATGTTATTTAACTCCGACCGATGTTGTTTAACCCCCGACCGACGATGTTGTTTAACTCCGACTGATGTTGTTTAACCCCCGACTGATGTTATTTAACTCCGACTGATGTTGTTTAACCCCCGACCGACGATGTTGTTTAACCCCCGACCGATGTTATTTAACTCCGACTGATGTTGTTTAACCCCCGACTGATGTTGTTTAACCCCCGACTGATGTTATTTAACTCCGACCGATGTTGTTTAACCCCCGACCGACGATGTTGTTTAACCCCCGACCGATGTTATTTAACTCCGACTGATGTTATTTAACTCCGACCGATGTTGTTTAACCCCCGACCGACGATGTTATTTAACTCCGACCTATGATGTTTAACCCCCGACCGACGATGTTGTTTAACCCCCGACTGATGTTATTTAACTCCGACCTATGATGTTTAACCCCCGACCGACGATGTTGTTTAATCCCGACCGATGTTATTTAACTCCGACCGATGATGTTTAACCCCCGACTGATGTTATTTAACCCCCGACCGATGTTGTTTAACCCCCGACCGATGTTATTTAACTCCGACCTATGATGTTTAACCCCCGACCGATGTTATTTAACTCCGACTGATGTTGTTTAACCCCCGACCGACGATGTTGTTTAACCCCCGACCGATGATGTTGTTTAACCCCCGACCGATGTTATTTAACTCCGACTGATGTTGTTTAACCCCCGACCGACGATGTTGTTTAACCCCCGACCGATGATGTTGTTTAACCCCCGACCGATGTTGTTTAACCCCCGACTGATGTTATTTAACTCCGACCTATGATGTTATTTAACTCCGACTGATGTTGTTTAACCCCCGACCGACGATGTTGTTTAATCCCGACCTATGATGTTGTTTAACCCCCGACCGATGTTGTTTAACCCCCGACCGATGTTATTTAACTCCGACCGATGATGTTTAACCCCCGACTGATGTTATTTAACTCCGACCTATGATGTTTAACCCCCGACCGACGATGTTGTTTAATCCCGACCTATGATGTTGTTTAACCCCCGACCGATGTTGTTTAACCCCCGACCGATGTTATTTAACTCCGACCTATGATGTTTAACCCCCGACCGACGATGTTGTTTAATCCCGACCTATGATGTTGTTTAACCCCCGACCGATGTTGTTTAACCCCCGACCGATGTTATTTAACTCCGACCGATGATGTTTAACCCCCGACTGATGTTGTTTAACCCCCGACCGATGTTATTTAACTCCGACCGATGTTATTTAACCCCCGACCGATGTTGTTTAACCCCCGACTGATGTTATTTAACCCCCGACCGATGTTATTTAACTCCAACCGATGATGTTTAACCCCCGACCGATGTTGTTTAACTCCGACCTATGATGTTATTTAACTCCGACCTATGATGTTTAACCCCCGACCGACGATGTTGTTTAATCCCGACCTATGATGTTGTTTAACCCCCGACCGATGTTATTTAACTCCGACCGATGATGTTGTTTAACCCCCGACCGATGATGTTGTTTAACCCCCGACCGATGATGCTTAACTCCAACCGATGATGTTGTTTAACCCCCGACAACCCCGTTGTTTACTTATTTATTTATGTGTGTGTGTAAGCTTCATAGGTGAGGAGTCGGTGGCTGCAGGTGAGGCATGTGTCTTGACTGAAAGACCCACCTGGATCATTGATCCAATTGATGGAACCACCAACTTTGTTCACTCGTGAGTTTTAAACCCAAACGCTTCATCGTCGTCTTCATCAGCCACCCTTACGTCTGAAACTAGTTCTTTCTGACAGGTTTCCATTTGTCGCCGTCTCCATTGGATTCTCCGTCAACAAACAGGTAAGATCCCCCTTCACATGACTCACAGTGAGCCCCCTGGTGGCCACACATAGAACTTCAGTGTGCTGCGTGCACAAGACACAAACTAATTCACGAGTAAAGACCTGCATAGAACTGTATAACCCTGGAGCACCTGTGCTGTTATGTCATAAGGGAGCATAGGTGAAGCATCGGTAGCCAGCAGGGGCCTCAGAACCACAGGTTCTGCAGTGGTGGGGTGGATCTACCTGCTGATGTTGAGTCATCTCCCTCAGGTGGAGTTCGGGGTGGTCTACAGTTGTTTGGAGGACAAGATGTTCACAGCCAGGCGGGGGAAGGGAGCATTCTGCAACGGAGAGCCACTGCAGGTCTCTGAGCAGACAGGTATGTGATGATTCAGTCAGCAATTCGTAACCATCTGAGGATGATGATCAAAGAAAGCATGAGCTGATGCTGTTGATGGACCAGCTGGGGCTGAGAGGACAGGAAAGAGGGGACAACAAGCAGCGTAACACCAGGCCAGAGACACCTGCTGAGAGAGAGAAACACAAGTTAATGACAGCAATGATGTCATCTGTACATGGAGGGAGGAGAGGTGCATCATGGGAGCTCCCCCAGCAGGCTGGGCCTACAGCAGCAGAACTATGGGATGTTTCAGGCTCACCTGAGCCATCCCTAACTATAAGCTTTATCAGAAAGGAGAGTTTCAGCCTGATCTTAAAGGTAGAGAGGGTGTCTGCTTCCTGAAGCCAAACTGGCAGCTGGTTCCACAGAGAGGGGCCTGATAACTGAAGGCTCTGCCTCCCATTCTGCTTTTAGGGGCCTGATAACTGAAGGCTCTGCCTCCCATTCTGCTTTTAGGGGCCTGATAACTGAAGGCTCTGCCTCCCATTCTGCTTTTAGGGGCCTGATAACTGAAGGCTCTGCCTCCCATTCTGCTTTTAGGGGCCTGATAACTGAAGGCTCTGCCTCCCATTCTGCTTTTAGGGGCCTGATAACTGAAGGCTCTGCCTCCCATTCTGCTTTTAGGGGCCTGATAACTGAAGGCTCTGCCTCCCATTCTGCTTTTAGGGGCCTGATAACTGAAGGCTCTGCCTCCCATTCTGCTTTTAGGGGCCTGATAACTGAAGGCTCTGCCTCCCATTCTGCTTTTAGGGGCCTGATAACTGAAGGCTCTGCCTCCCATTCTGCTTTTAGGGGCCCGATAACTGAAGGCTCTGCCTCCCATTCTGCTTTTAGGGGCCTGATAACTGAAGGCTCTGCCTCCCATTCTGCTTTTAGGGGCCCGATAACTGAAGGCTCTGCCTCCCGTTCTGCTTTTAGGGGCCTGATAACTGAAGGCTCTGCCTCCCATTCTGCTTTTAGGGGCCTGATAACTGAAGGCTCTGCCTCCCATTCTGCTTTTAGGGGCCCGATAACTGAAGGCTCTGCCTCCCATTCTGCTTTTAGGGGCCTGATAACTGAAGGCTCTGCCTCCCATTCTGCTTTTAGGGGCCCGATAACTGAAGGCTCTGCCTCCCGTTCTGCTTTTAGGGGCCTGATAACTGAAGGCTCTGCCTCCCATTCTGCTTTTAGGGGCCTGATAACTGAAGGCTCTGCCTCCCATTCTGCTTTTAGGGGCCTGATAACTGAAGGCTCTGCCTCCCATTCTGCTTTTAGGGGCCTGATAACTGAAGGCTCTGCCTCCCATTCTGCTTTTAGGGGCCTGATAACTGAAGGCTCTGCCTCCCATTCTGCTTTTAGGGGCCTGATAACTGAAGGCTCTGCCTCCCATTCTGCTTTTAGGGGCCTGATAACTGAAGGCTCTGCCTCCCATTCTGCTTTTAGGGGCCTGATAACTGAAGGCTCTGCCTCCCATTCTGCTTTTAGGGGCCTGATAACTGAAGGCTCTGCCTCCCATTCTGCTTTTAGGAGCCTGATAACTGAAGGCTCTGCCTCCCATTCTGCTTTTAGGGGCCTGATAACTGAAGGCTCTGCCTCCCATTCTGCTTTTAGGGGCCTGATAACTGAAGGCTCTGCCTCCAATTCTGCTTTTAGGGGCCTGATAACTGAAGGCTCTGCCTCCCATTCTGCTTTTAGGGGCCTGATAACTGAAGGCTCTGCCTCCCATTCTGCTTTTAGAAACTCTGGGAACCACAAGGAAACCTGCAGCCTGATCTTAAAGGTAGAGAGGGTGTCTGCCTTTATTTCCTCATACGACTTTATGTACATTTGGCATTATTGCTGTCATTTACTTGTGTTTCTCTTTCTCAACAAGTATCCTTTGAATGGTGTCTTAAGATTTTGAGATGATGATGTTAATGATGTTGATATTGATGTCAGACATCCAGCAATCAATCATCGCCACAGAGTTCGGATCCAACAGAGACCCCGAAGCCGTGGAGAAGATTTTCATCAGCCTGAGAAACGTCCTGAGCCTGCCAGTACACGGGTAGTACCACAGAACCACAGAACCACAGAACCACAGAAACACAGAACCACAGAAACACAGAACCACAGAACAACAGAACCACAGAACCACAGAACCACAGAACCACAGTACCACAGAACCACAGAACCACAGAACAACAGAACCACAGTACCACAGAACCACAGTACCACAGAACCACAGAACCACAGTACCACAGAACCACAGAACCACAGAAACACAGAAACACAGAACCACAGAACAACAGAACCACAGTACCACAGAACCACAGAACCACAGTACCACAGAACCACAGAACCACAGAACAACAGAACAACAGTACCACAGTACCACAGAACCACAGAACCACAGAAACACAGAACCACAGAAACACAGAACCACAGTACCACAGAACCACAGAACCACAGTACCACAGAACCACAGTGCAACAGTACCACAGAACCACAGTACCACAGAACCACAGAACCACAGTACCACAGAACCACAGAACCACAGAACCACAGAACCACAGTACCACAGAACCACAGTACCACAGAACCACAGTACCACAGAACCACAGAACCACAGAACAACAGTACCACAGAACAACAGTACCACAGAACCACAGAACAACAGTACCACAGAACCACAGAACAACAGTACCACAGAACCACAGAAACACAGAACCACAGTACCACAGAACAACAGAACCACAGAACCACAGTGCCACAGAACAACAGTACCACAGAACCACAGAACAACAGTACCACAGAAACACAGAACCACAGAACCACAGAACAACAGTACCACAGAACCACAGAACAACAGTACCACAGAACCACAGAAACACAGAACCACAGAACCACAGAACAACAGTACCACAGAACAACAGTACCACAGAACCACAGAACAACAGTACCACAGAACCACAGAAACACAGAACCACAGAACCACAGAACAACAGTACCACAGTACCACAGAAACACAGTACCACAGAACCACAGAACCACAGAACAACAGTACCACAGAAACACAGAACCACAGAACAACAGTACCACAGAACAACAGAACCACAGAACAACAGTACCACAGAACCACAGAACCACAGAACAACAGTACCACAGAACCACAGTACCACAGAACAACAGAACCACAGAACAACAGTACCACAGAACCACAGAACAACAGTACCACAGTACCACAGAACCACAGTACCACAGAACAACAGAACCACAGAACCACAGTACCACAGAAACACAGTACCACAGAACCACAGAACAACAGTACCACAGAACCACAGTACCACAGAACAACAGAACCACAGAACCACAGTACCACAGAAACACAGTACCACAGAACCACAGAACAACAGTACCACAGAACAACAGAACCACAGAACCACAGAACAACAGTACCACAGAACCACAGAACAACAGTACCACAGAAACACAGAACAACAGTACCACAGAACAACAGTACCACAGAACCACAGAACAACAGTACCACAGAACCACAGAACCACAGAAACACAGTACCACAGAACCACAGTACCACAGAACCACAGAAACACAGAACCACAGAACAACAGTACCACAGAACCACAGTACCACAGAACCACAGAACAACAGAACCACAGAACCACAGTACCACAGAAACACAGTACCACAGTACCACAGAACAACAGAACCACAGAACAACAGTACCACAGAACCACAGAACAACAGTACCACAGAACCACAGTACCACAGAACAACAGTACCACAGAACCACAGAACAACAGTACCACAGAACCACAGTACCACAGAAACACAGTACCACAGAACAACAGAACCACAGAACAACAGTACCACAGAACCACAGTACCACAGAAACACAGTACCACAGAACAACAGTACCACAGAACCACAGAACAACAGTACCACAGAACCACAGTACCACAGAACAACAGTACCACAGAACCACAGAACAACAGTACCACAGAACCACAGAAACACAGTACCACAGAACAACAGAACCACAGAACAACAGTACCACAGAACCACAGTACCACAGAACAACAGTACCACAGAACCACAGAACAACAGTACCACAGAACCACAGTACCACAGAACAACAGTACCACAGAACCACAGAACAACAGTACCACAGAACCACAGAACCACAGTACCACAGAAACACAGTACCACAGAACAACAGAACCACAGAACAACAGTACCACAGAACCACAGTACCACAGAACAACAGTACCACAGAACCACAGAACAACAGTACCACAGAACCACAGTACCACAGAAACACAGTACCACAGAACAACAGTACCACAGAACCACAGAACAACAGTACCACAGAACCACAGTACCACAGAACAACAGTACCACAGAACCACAGAACAACAGTACCACAGAACCACAGTACCACAGAAACACAGTACCACAGAACAACAGAACCACAGAACAACAGTACCACAGAACCACAGTACCACAGAAACACAGTACCACAGAACAACAGAACCACAGAACAACAGTGCAACAGAACCACAGAACCACAGTACCACAGTACCACAGTACAACAGTACCACAGAACCACAGAACCACAGTGCAACAGTAATACAGCAGTATAGTGTTAGTACAGCAGTATTACTACATGTTTGATATTGTTCCAGGGTGCGAGGAGCCGGCACAGCAGCCATCAACATGTGTCTGGTGGCGTCAGGTTGCGTTGAGGCCTACTATGAGATTGGGATCCACGTGTGGGACGTGGCGGCCGGGTCACTGATAGTTTCTGAGGCTGGAGGAGTTCTGATGGACGTGGATGGTAAAAGATACCCAGCTTACCTGTAAAGTCATCGTTGGCCTGGCTCTGTACCTGATCTAAATGCTATGTCTGTCTTCAGGAAGCGAAGTGGATCTGATGTCCAGAAGAGTTATCGCTGCAAACAACAAGACGATCGCGCAAAGAATAGTCAAAGAGATCGCCTCCTTCAGTCCGCCCAGAGATGACGCACCTCCCCTGAAGCAGTGAAGACTTCCAAGACCACTGTTGTTGGATTTAATATATAAAGTTTTTCATTGAAACAAATGTCTGGCGTTTTCCTGGAATATTAGTAGTAGAAGAAGAGTACAGGTACGCACTTCTTTATTCTCAGACGACACCTGTCTGAGTGTGGCTTTGCCATCAATTGGAGAATAAAAACGTCTCAGCGGCTGGGTTCACTGGCACCTCCCACTCACCTTCATCCTCCTAGTGACCCTCAGAAATCCTTTTAAACGCGAGGGGCCGCGATTTGGCCCCACAAAAATTGTTGGACCCCTTAAGTATAGTAAGCATCTCGGTTTTGGACAAACACATCCACAGTTAATGCCATATCATGAAAAAAACCCAACATTTGTTTCTGTGAGCAACAACTTCTGTTTATTACATCATTTCACAGGCTTTACTTTGTAACAGCAGGAGTTTAAGTATGAAAACAGAATTTATTGTTAAAGGTATTCACAACGTTAAAGTGCAGAAAAATGTAACAGACAAATGAAAGTGACTCAGGACTTAAAAACACAAGGTCCTTTAAGCTGCTAACTGAAGCTAAAAACCGGGGCGCATACGTCAGACCGACGCCCCAAAAGTCCGAGCACCCATTAATCCGACCTGTCTAGGCCCATTGCTTCGACCAAAGTAATCCTTGTATTCCAACCAGGGCTGAATTCCGACTTTGGACCTAACAGTAAATAGGCTGAAGGTGTGCCCCCCTGAAAAAATCCGCTGACCAAAATGTCATGTAGAGATTTTTCTATTTCTTTTCAAACTTTAGTTTCTTTTGGATTTTTGTGCATATTATGGAGCCGTTTCGGTTTGTGGGCCTTTTTTTTTCCTGGATAAAATTTTCTAAAGTTGCAACATTTGGGGACGGAGTATGTGATTGAAAACCACCACAGTCTTCCCGTTCAAGGCATGTCCTTCGGATGCCGAGACTTTGTGTTTATTAATTAAGCTTTCAGTGACTGTATCACATCTGTGCAAAGGAACAGGAGCAGGACCCATGCACCTTGGACTAGACTGTGGCGCTGTCAAAATACAGGAGATTAAGTTCATATCTCAGTCTATATCCTGCTTCTGGGCCGGACTACTTGGTCTAATACACTGTCGTGATTACTGGGAGTCGGAACCCCGGGCACACTTAAGTCGGGGAAATGACTAATGGATGAAAAAATATAGAAATGTATGGTCGGAGAAATGGGAAGTCTGAGAAATGGAAAGTACAGACGCCCCCCAATAACCTAGTACCATCTGCTAGCAGCTGCTAACTGAAGCTAATAACCTGGTAGCAGCTGCTAACTGAAGCAAAAAGCCTGTACCATCTGCTAGCAGCTGCTAACTCAAGCTAAAACCCGGTAGGCTACCATATGTTAGGACCTGCTAACTGAAGCTAAAACCCGCTACCAACTGCTAGCAGCTGCTAACTGACTCTAAAACCTGGTACCATCTGCTAGCAGCTGCTAACTGATGCTAAAACACAGTACCATCTGCTAGCAGTTGCTAACTGATGCTAAAACTTGTCAGAAGCTGGTAACTGAAGCTAATACTTGCACACTGGCTGAGACCAATGGCTCTGGGACCCTGACAGAGGCTTGTTAGCATCATTAGCTGTGAGGGTGCTCCTTAAGTTGTTAAGTGAGCAGGCTCTGATTGGCTACTCGGCCCATCTTTGGTCCCTCTTTGCATAGACATTATAAAGACTAGACGCCGCATTGGCTGCTGGAGCACGAGAAATACGGCCGCCATCTTGGACCGGTCATCATACTCGTAGACAGCAGAGTATTTAAGATGCCAGAGCACTGTATTCCTGTGCAAAGTGGCGGATGATTGCGAACAGGGGTCGGGGGATTACTTTTCACAATTAAGAGTCAACATTATTATTGGTTGTATTTTGTTGATAGAATATTATTGTACTGTATTTATATCCGCCACCAAAACTGCAGCCAGCAAACATTAAGCTAGGCTATGTTTATAGCCAATGTTCACCCGGCTATTAGGCCACCTGAGACCGTATGAGTCACATTAACACAGGCTTAGATTACAACTGACACAAGAATGTTATTGTAGAAATAATGCAGATACTGCTGTCAAAGTATCATACATAACATATGACATACCAGAATATTCTATCACTGTTAAGTCTACTATCAATATTAAAATATGCCGAATCATGAGTCCGGTATCATGCCAACATGTATGATGTTTGCAGACAAAACCTGTGAAAATCAGTTTTGTATTCAGCGAGTTCTGATTGATGAAATGCGCTGACACTTCACTGCTCCGGCAGACAGATACACTGAGTGGAGCGGGTCACCGGTCCAACATGGCGGCCCCACGGCTCGACAGCGCCAAGAGGCAGCAAATGTCTCTTTGTTGCTCTGTTCCTTTTCTATGTTTGTTGTTTCCATGCCAACCACTGAGCCAATCATAAGTTGTCACTGAACTCACCCGCTGTGATGTCATAGCGGCTAATGGGTCAGACATCCTGCTTTAAAGTTAGTGGGTTACCATGTTGATATCGAACACTGGCATATCCATAGTCGGTGGAGACAGGCTCTAAGACGCTGAGAAGGGGGCGTGGCTCAGGCGGAGGTCAGAGGTCATCTTGGAGCTTGAGTAGAGTGCTGCTGCTTCCTGAGAGGAACACTATTGGTGAGCATCTGTGGAGACACAGACCCTGCACTGTGATTGGGTGAAGGCATAAATAACCTTTACCTTCTAGAATGTGCTGCAGCTTCGATCATAATGTTTTATTTCATATTCTTTTAGATTTATTTACAGGAAACTGGTCAAACACACTGTGGGATCAGGACCAGAAGAAGAGGACCGGAGAGTTTACCTGGACAGCAGACTGAACTTCTTAAATAACGTGTCTGCAGCAAGATGTTTCATATCTTCAATCAGTCTGTGGTGGTCACCATTGAAATTTAAAAAGTAAAGCAATACTGAGGCTTTCAAAGTATTTTCCTTAAAAGTGGAGCTAAATTCTTAAGGTCTTTGTCTTATAAAGCCAACTGAGCTTTATTCAAACATCACAGTAGCAGCAGAAACTGTGTGAACTACTGAGACACATCAGAGGTCATCTGAGGCTCATCTACTTTATCACCACAGTAACTCAGCTGTTGTTTTTGCTCTGATTCAGATGAACTGTTGTTAAAACAGCTCAGCCCATTCCCTGATTCTGGTCCTAATGATCTCCCAGCAAACTCAGAGCGACACATTTAAAGAGCTTCATTTATGCTGATCAGGAACTCACAGGAAGTCAGTCATTCAGAGTTTAATCTGTAAAACCTCTGAGTCACTAAAGATGCTGCAGTTACAGTGCAATAACATGGGGGCTGTGCTCAGTTTATCAAAGCGCCATCAGGACAGGATGACATCACCCACCAGGCGCAGGCGGTGTGCATACAGAGGCTCTGGTTCGTCGGGTTTCCTGGTCGGCACGGTGACACACCAACGCTGCAACTCCACCATCATCTCTGCCGGACTGAAAAGGACTGCTGGATCAGCACCGCAACGGTTGATCAACCCCACCAAATGCTCCTTATAATGCAACCTGTCAGGAAAAGTGGAGACACCTGAGACTAACAGCAATACACCTGGACAACTGGGTTAAACTGGAATTCATCATTTACACAGAAATAATCTGTTTGAAGAGTTTCAGTCAGGA
The DNA here is from genome assembly GCF_036924035.1 of Leuresthes tenuis. Taxonomy (NCBI): domain Eukaryota; kingdom Metazoa; phylum Chordata; class Actinopteri; order Atheriniformes; family Atherinopsidae; genus Leuresthes; species Leuresthes tenuis. The sequence goes on along the minus strand of NW_027325368.1, from coordinate 176,454 downwards.
TTCAGAGTGCATCATAGCACAGAAACAGCACTGGTGAAAGTTCCCAATGATCTCCTGTTAGCCTCTGATAGCGGACTTGTTTCTTGTCCTGTTGGATCTCAGTGCTGCATTTGATACGATCGATCACAGCATTCTGTTACAGAGACTTGAACATGTTATTGGGATTAAAGGAACTGCATTAGGCTGGTTTGAATCATATTTATCTGATAGATTCCAGCTTGTTCTTGTCAATGAAGAATCATGGAGTTCCTCAGGGTTCTGTGCTTGGACCGATTCTTTTCTCTTTATACATGCTTCCATTAGGTAACATTATCAGACAGCATGGCATGAATTTCCATTGTTATGCTGATGATACTCAGCTGTACTTATCTATGAAACCAGATGAAACCAACAGGTTGGTCAGACTACAAGCCTGTCTTAAAGACATAAAGACCTGGATGACTCAGAACTTTCTGCTTTTAAATTCAGACAAAACTGAAGTTGTTCTCTTTGGACCTGAGCGCTTCAGGGAGAAATTGTCTAGTTATATAGTTACTCTAGATGGTATTTCCTTGGCTTCTAGTTCTACCTTGGAGTTATTTTTGACCAGGATCTGTCCTTTGACTCTCATATAAAGCTCTTAATGACCGAGCTCCATCATATCTTAAAGATCTCACAGTTGGATATTTCCCCAACAGAGCACTTTGCTCTCAGGCTGCAGGTTTCCTTGTGGTTCCCAGAGTCTCTAAAAGCAGAATGGGAGGCAGAGCCTTCAGTTATCAGGCCCCTAAAAGCAGAATGGGAGGCAGAGCCTTCAGTTATCAGGCCCCTAAAAGCAGAATGGGAGGCAGAGCCTTCAGTTATCAGGCCCCTCTCTGTGGAACCAGCTGCCAGTTTGGCTTCAGGAAGCAGACACCCTCTCTACCTTTAAGATCAGGCTGAAACTCTCCTTTCTGATGAAGCTGATAGTTAGGGATGGCTCAGGTGAGCCTGAAACATCCCATAGTTCTGCTGCTATAGGCCAACCATCAAGTTAATCAAGCTCAAACCACCATCATCAGCTGCATCACTGACAACGATGAGGCAGCCTACAAAGAGGAGGTTGAAGCACTAAAGTCATGGCACAAAGCCAACAACTTCCTGCTCAACGTCAGCAAGGCCGAAGAGCTGATCGTGGACTTTGGGAGGCTACCGAGAGAAGGACACCATTCACACCAAGGGAGCAGCAGTGGAGAGTTAGCTACTTCAGGTTCCTGGGGATCAACATCAGCGAGGACCTCAGCTGGTCACACTATATTTACATCATCATCAGGTCGGCGAGACAGCGTCTCTTCTTCCTGCGTCAAGAGCATTCGCACCCAAACCAGCAGGTTCAGAGACAGCTTCCACCCACAAGCCGTCAGGCTTGTGAACTGCTGATGTCACACCCCCCCTCCCAATTTTGCACACAACCAGAGCTGTATTGACTTTATTTTATTTTATCTTTATTCTATTCTAATGTTTTGCTTAGCTGTGCAGACTGAGCTGACACCAAGCAAAACACCGCCAGTAATGGATCGGACTGGACTCTAACTGGGATTGGACTGGACTCTAACTGGGATTGGACTGGACTCTAACTTGGATAATACTGGACTCTAACTGGGATTGGACTGGACTCTAACTGGGATTGGACTGGACTCTAACTGGGATTGGACTGGACTCTAACTTGGATAATACTGGACTCTAACTGGGATTGGACTGGACTCTAACTGGGATTGGACTGGACTCTAACTGGGATAATACTGGACTCTAACTGGGATTGAACTGGACTCTAACTGGGATTGGATTGGACTCTAACTGGGATAATACTGGACTCTAACTGGGATTGGACTGGACTCTAACTGGGATTGGACTGGACTCTAACTGGGATTGGACTGGACTCTAACTGGGATAATACTGGACTCTAACTGGGATTGGACTGGACTCTAACTGGGATTGAACTGGACTCTAACTGGGATTGGACTGGATTCTAACTGGGATAATACTGGACTCTAACTGGGATTGGACTGGACTCTAACTGGGATTGGACTGGACTCTAACTGGGATAATACTGGACTCTAACTGGGATTGGACTGGACTCTAACTGGGATTGGATTGTACTCTAACTGGGATAATACTGGACTCTAACTGGGATTGGACTGGACTCTAACTGGGATAACACTGGACTCTAACTGGGATAACACTGGACTCTAACTGGGATTGGACTGGACTCTAACTGGGATTGGACTGGACTCTAACTGGGATTGGACTGGACTCTAACTGGGATTGGACTGGACTCTAACTGGGATAACACTGGACTCTAACTGGGATTGGACTGGACTCTAACTGGGATAATACTGGACTCTAACTGGGATAACACTGGACTCTAACTGGGATTGGACTGGACTCTAACTGGGATAACACTGGACTCTAACTGGGATAACACTGGACTCTAACTGGGATAACACTGGACTCTAACTGGGATTGGACTGGACTCTAACTGGGATTGGACTAGACTCTAACTGGGATAATACTGGACTCTAACTGGGATAACACTGGACTCTAACTGGGATAATACTGGACTCTAACTGGGATAATACTGGACTCCAACTGGGATTGAACTGGACTCTAACTGGGATTGGACTGGACTCTAACTGGGATAACACTGGACTCTAACTGGGATAATACTGGACTCTAACTGGGATAACACTGGACTCTAACTGGGATTGGACTGGACTCTAACTGGGATAATACTGGACTCTAACTGGGATAATACTGGACTCTAACTGGGATAATACTGGACTCTAACTGGGATAATACTGGACTCCAACTGGGATTGAACTGGACTCTAACTGGGATTGGACTGGACTCTAACTGGGATAACACTGGACTCTAACTGGGATAACACTGGACTCTAACTGGGATAACACTGGACTCTAACTGGGATTGGACTGGACTCTAACTGGGATAACACTGGACTCTAACTGGGATTGGACTGGACTCTAACTGGGATAATACTGGACTCTAACTGGGATAATACTGGACTCTAACTGGGATAATACTGGACTCTAACTGGGATAATACTGGACTCCAACTGGGATTGAACTGGACTCTAACTGGGATTGGACTGGACTCTAACTGGGATAACACTGGACTCTAACTGGGATTGGACTGGACTCTAACTGGGATAATACTGGACTCTAACTGGGATAACACTGGACTCTAACTGGGATAATACTGGACTCTAACTGGGATAATACTGGGATAATACTGGACTCCAACTGGGATTGAACTGGACTCTAACTGGGATAATACTGGACTCTAACTGGGATAATACTGGGATAATACTGGACTCCAACTGGGATTGAACTGGACTCTAACTGGGATAATACTGGACTCTAACTGGGATAATACTGGACTCTAACTGGGATAATACTGGACTCTAACTGGGATAATACTGGACTCCAACTGGGATTGGACTGGACTCTTAACAGGGATCAGACTGAGATCAGACTGGGATTGAACTGGACTCTAACTGGGATTGGACTAGACTCTAACTGGGATTGAACTGGACTCTAACTGGGATTGGACTGGACTCTAACTGGGATAATACTGGACTCTAACTGGGATAATACTGGACTCTAACTGGGATAATACTGGACTCCAACTGGGATAATACTGGACTCTAACTGGGATAATACTGGACTCCAACTGGGATTGAACTGGACTCTAACTGGGATTGGACTAGACTCTAACTGGGATTGGACTGGACTCTAACTGGGATAATACTGGACTCCAACTGGGATTGAACTGGACTCTAACTGGGATTGGACTGGACTCTAACTGGGATAATACTGGACTCTAACTGGGATAACACTGGACTCTAACTGGGATAATACTGGACTCTAACTGGGATAATACTGGGATAATACTGGACTCCAATTGGGATTGAACTGGACTCTAACTGGGATTGGACTGGACTCTTAACAGGGATCAGACGGAGATCAGACTGGGATAACACTGGACTCTAACTGGGATAATACTGGACTCCAACTGGGATTGAACTGGACTCTAACTGGGATTGGACTGGACTCTTAACAGGGATCAGACTGAGATCAGACTGGGAGCATCGGTCTTACTGGCAGTATCCTCTGTATTCAGACAGTGCAGGGCGTCCACATGGCTCCTCCTCCTTGCTGCTGTCGTCTCTGAGCTCCAACACTGAACACTCTGCTGGAACATGGACACTGCTGTCAATTAAACTGGGAGACAGATTCCACCAGATGAGCAGAGAGAGGTCTCACCTGTCTGACTGGTATCAGGTGAGCTGGCATTGGCTGGTTCCAACCAGGAAGGAGACACTCTGTAATGCTGAAAGACACCACGACATAAGCACTGAGCATGTGGTGCATCCTAGCATGCAGGTGTTGCTTACCTGTAGCAGCAGGTGCAGACGCGTCACGCTCCAGTCTCTCAGGTGGTACAGGCAGTCTCTGGGGTGGTGAGCATGAAGACCTTTGCTTCCACACTCAGCAGAGAAGCTGCAGGCCTGAGGACATCACACAGAGCAGCAGTTGGAAAATTATCTGGTAAACTCACAGGTGAACATTCAAGCAACCAAACTGAAGCTGCAGCCCGTCAGGAGAGCCGGCGGTCTCTGAGGAGGCTCCTGAGAGGAACACAGTGGTCCATCAGGAAGCCCGTATGACTGAGTTTAAACATCTGCTCTAACACACCTGAGCAACACTGGCCCGTTCTACCAGGACAGAGGTTCTGACTGGGCTTCAGTGTGGATCCTCAATGAGAACATTTAAAACTAACAAAGACAAAGAGACAGACTTACAGGTCCCACAGCGAAGCGCTGACTGCAGCCACCACAGAACTGATGGCCACACTGACTGCAGGTGAGGTGGAGACAGCCTCCTTTAGACCAGCTGAAGACCAGCATGCATCGAGGGCACTCTGAAGACAAACGGACATCTTTAGCCTCAGGTTCTGATCCGCACAGGACAACACACAAACAGCAGAAACCGCCCTGAACAGGACCCTGACCAGGACAAGAGCCCAGACTAGGACCTTGATCAGGCCAGACCTCCATACAAGCTCTGAGTTCAGGTTCTGCAGAGAAACGGGGCTTTGGGTGACAGCATTTCAGGTGTATTTGTACCTGTTGTGGCCATTATAGTCGAATCATACATTCCCCAAGTCCTAAACGTTTTATGACCTGTTCTGAATGTGTAAATAAAGAATTAAATGAATGTAGGATTTATGTGTGTAATTTAGTTATTTATGTATTTCATTTGTAAATGTTAAAACGCTCTTCACTTCACGTAGGCTGGGGAGGCTGAACACGATTCTTTGACCACTTTTACTATGTAGAAAGTTCTTTTTTGTTTATTTCAAAGTCTATCTGGAATTATTGATTAGTTTTGGTCAATCTTTTTTGGAGAAAAAAAATGTTATTATGATATAAATATTTTGGGAACATAGAGTCGGATGTGTGTCTGACATGACCACCTGTTCATGGCCAATACAGTACCGATGCTGTTGTGGAGAAGAGGTGCACTGCGACAGTCCGGCTGGTTCTGCTGCTGCCAGACTCTGAACTGCTTACAGGAGAGTCCCTGATGCTGAGGGGACCACTGCAGGGAACACAGACTGAGGTCAGGTTCTGGTACAGGTTCTACAGAGAGGAGTCTGAGGCTCAGTGTCTCCATGAGGACACCTGGACGGACAAGTGAGGCTGACCTGTGTGTGTATGTATGTCTTACAGGTGATCTGCACTGGGAGCAGGTGCTCTTCCTACAGCTGGGACAGTCCATCCTCAACCGGTCGGCCTCATGGAGCATCCCGAACGAACACTGGAACACACAACGCAGCATTTATGTCGCAGTGGGTCACAGACCCGGACTCAAACTTAGTCCTCCACCCAACCCAGTCTGGTCCATCAGTCAGCAATTTATCACTTATCACTGTAACCTCTGCCAGAGGTTTCTTCCTGTTAAAAGGGAGTTTTTTCTGTCCACAGTCGCCTTCTGCATGCTCAGGATGGGAGATTGGACCGAAGAGAAGACTAGGAAATTGTTTTTGAATTGGCTCTGTATGAATGAATTGGATTGATTTTAAATTGAATTACCGTAAATTCCGAACTATAAGCCGCTACTTTTTTCCCAGGCTTTGAGCCCCGCGGCTTATAATACGGTGCTGCTAATATATGATTTTTTCTTTTTTTTTCATGCCGCCTTTTGACATTAGACCAGTAAAATGAACGAATAGTTCACAGTGGTCCAATGAAATTGTACGATAAATCGAACACACTTACACTGCTATATTATTGTAAATTGGTCATTTGTACTCACCCTCAACATGGAAAACAAACAAAGAGATGCATATGATGCAGCTTTAAAATTAAAGGCAATCAATCTGAGATGAGATTGTGAGAGCGACAACAAAGAGACTGAAGTGAGTGACGAAGTTCTGAGGCTTTTCAATTCGGATGCTGAAGAAGATGACTGATGTTTTTAGTGTGCAGGAGGAAGATGAAGAAGGCGATCAATGACTTTTCCTGGTAGGCTACTGTTTTTTTTTTTTTTTTTTACCAGCCGTGTTACAGGCACTGTTCGGGAAAAAAAGCATTTGCAGCATGTATTTGTTCATGTTACCATACGCAGTTAATTAAAAGTTTAAAAATCCTCACGTGTAACATCTTTCTGTGTAAATATCTCATATTACAATGTGAAAACCCGCGGCTTATAATCCGGTGTGGCCTATACATGTACAAAATGGATTTTCTTTTTAAGATTGCAGGGTACGGCTTATATTCAGGTGCGCTCTATAGTCCAGAATTTACGGTAACTGGATTTTGTTTGGATTATGAATACAATGAATTGAACTTCAATCGGCTTGAATTGGACTATATTATCGAAGTGCTTTGAGATGACATTTGTTGTAATTTGGCTCTTTACAAATAAAACTAAATTTAATGGAACAGGCCTAACACAACAACTGCTGAAAACAAGTTACACCTGACACAAGTGGACATAAGGGACTGGCTCTGAGAAGTCCTGGTCTGAAACGTCCTGGTCCTGATAAGAAAAGTCCTGATCCTCATCTGAGATGTTCCAGTCCTGGTCTGAGAAGTCCTGGTCCTGATCTGGGTCTGAAATGTCTTGGTCTGGGTCAGAGAAGTCCTGGTCTGAAATGTTCTGGTCCTGGTCTGAGGTGTCCTGGTTTCAGGGGGTCTTACATGAGCACACCAGCAGAAGCTGGGCATTTCCTGCAGGGCTCGGTCTCTGAGTTTTCTCTGGAAGAGTTCGTGGATCTGAGGAGGCAGGAAGTGACGGATCTGACAAAAACACAAAGAAGCGATGAGATGAGGGATGCCAACAAAAACCTTTCACCTGTGAGTGTCTCTCTCACCTGCATGTCTACGCCAAAATCGTTTCATATTGCGGGGTTGGTCCCCCGTTCACGCGCACGTTCATGTGTGAGCACACGGAACATTCATGCGTTTTTTTGGCGCTCATATGAAGATGATAGAAAATGTTTAATGTTTAACTAAAATATGTAGTCGCTAGGTGTTGTGTGATTACAGGCGTGCAGCAGTGCTCACGCGTGAACGTGCGCATGAACGGGGGACCATTATAAGTCAATGAGGACACTACATTACACGTCAGGCGCGGTTTGCTGCACATGCGTCAAAGCACATGTGAGTGACATGTTCAGTTGATTGTTGCGCATACAATTTGAAACAATTCTCGCGTCTCTCGCCTACGCGTCTCTCGCCTGCGCCGTCTCTCGCCTGCGCGTCTCTCGCCTGCGCGTCTCTCGCCTGCGCGTCTCTCGCCTACGCGTCTCTCTCCTGCGCCGTCTCTCCTGCGCCGTCTCTCTCCTGCGCCGTCTCTCCTGCGCCGTCTCTCGCCTGCGCGTCTCTCGCCTGCGCGTCTCTCGCCTGCGCGTCTCTCGCCTGCGCGTCTCTCGCCTGCTCCGTCTCTCGCCTGCGCGTCTCTCGCCTGCTCCGTCTCTCGCCTGCGCGTCTCTCGCCTGCGCGTCTCTCGCCTGCGCGTGTCTCGCCTGCTCCGTCTCTCGCCTGCGCGTCTTTCGCCTGCGCGTCTCTCGCCTGCGCGTCTCTCGCCTGCGCGTCTCTCTCCTGCGCGTCTCTCTCGCCTGCGCCGTCTCTCGCCTGCGCGTCTTTCGCCTGCGCGTCTCTCGCCTGCGCGTCTCTCGCCTGCGCGTCTCTCTCCTGCGCGTCTCTCTCGCCTGCGCCGTCTCTCGCCTGCGCGTCTCTCTCCTGCGCGTCTCTCGCCTGCGCGTCTCTCGCCTGCGCGTCTCTCTCCTGCGCGTCTCTCGCCTACGCGTCTCTCTCGCCTGCGCCGTCTCTCGCCTGCGCGTCTCTCGCCTGCGCGTCTCTCGCCTGCGCGTCTCTCTCCTGCGCCGTCTCTCGCCTGCGCGTCTCTCTCCTGCTCGTGTCTCTCCTGCGCGTCTCTCTCCTGCGCGTCTCTCGCCTGCGCCGTCTCTCGCCTGCGCCGTCTCTCGCCTGCTCCGTCTCTCGCCTGCGCGTCTCTCGCCTGCGCCGTCTCTCGCCTGCGCGTCTCTCGCCTGCTCGTCTCTCGCCTGCGCCGTCTCTCGCCTGCGCGTCTCTCGCCTGCGCGTCTCTCGCCTGCTCCGTCTCTCGCCTGCGCGTCTCTCGCCTGCGCGTCTCTCGCCTGCTCCGTCTCTCGCCTGCGCGTCTCTCGCCTGCTCCGTCTCTCGCCTGCGCGTCTCTCGCCTGCGCGTCTCTCGCCTGCGCGTGTCTCGCCTGCTCCGTCTCTCGCCTGCGCGTCTTTCGCCTGCGCGTCTCTCGCCTGCGCGTCTCTCGCCTGCGCGTCTCTCTCCTGCGCGTCTCTCTCGCCTGCGCCGTCTCTCGCCTGCGCGTCTCTCTCCTGCGCGTCTCTCGCCTGCGCGTCTCTCTCCTGCGCGTCTCTCGCCTACGCGTCTCTCTCGCCTGCGCCGTCTCTCGCCTGCGCGTCTCTCGCCTGCGCGTCTCTCGCCTGCTCGTCTCTCGCCTGCGTGTCTCTCGCCTGCTCGTCTCTCGCCTGCGCGTGTCTCGCCTGCGCGTCTCTCGCCTGCGTGTCTCTCTCCTGCGCGTCTCTCTCCTGCGCGTCTCTCTCCTGCGCGTCTCTCGCCTGCGCGTCTCTCGCCTGCTCGTCTCTCGCCTGCGCGTGTCTCGCCTGCGCGTGTCTCGCCTGCGCCGTGTCTCGCCTGCTCGTCTCTCGCCTGCGTGTCTCTCTCCTGCGCGTCTCTCGCCTGCGCGTCTCTCGCCTGCTCGTCTCTCGCCTGCGCGTCTCTCGCCTGCGTCTCTCACCTGTGTGTCCAGGAGGCTGAAGTAGTCCATGGACTCTTCCAGTCCTCCCTGACCTCTGACCTCTGGTCGGCCACACTGAGGGCAGACCAGCTGCTCGATGCCTCGCTCCTTGATGGCCACGGAGAAAAATGCCGTGAAACACGTACAACACAGGAAACAGGAGCAGTGGGTCATGGTGATGATCTGCAGGAATACAGGCACAGAAAAAGAACAAGCAGGAAGTACAGGCAGCGACCCATGTGTGCCCTGATCGGCTGGCTCTGGCGATACCTCTCACCTTGCTGAAAGACACCTGGTCATGACAGATGGGGCAGGTGTGAGTCAGGAACCTGAGGGCTGATGGAAAATCTCTGTTGAGCTGGACGGCCTCTATGACATCAGCTGGACTGAAGCTCCGCCCCTGCAGCATCATCAGAGCCAGGAAGACCCCTGCCTGGTCCGGTGGAAGCCGGGCTGCGAGCTGCGGAATGAACAGAAGTCTGAGTTCCCCTGAGGACAACCTGACCAGATAGTGTGGCGTCACGTTCTGGCTGCAACGCCATCTTGTTCTGTTAATAACTGAGCCGGAGCAGGGGTGAGTAATGAAGAGGTGGAGCGCCTTGAGGTACAGAGCTGTCAAGATTCAACCTGAGTTAAACCTCTGTGGTTCATGTTGGAGTTTCATTGGGTCAGAACTTTTTCAACTGGGTCTGAAGTCTCTGAACAGGCAGGTACTGCATTTACAACCTTCTCAGAAACTTTAGAGATCTCAAAATTTATGCTGAGCTTCTGAAACTCACCACGCTGCTTTCAGCAGGAGGTGGAATACATTTAAAACACATCTGGGTGCGTCTCACCTTGTTGAGCTCTGCTCCAGGTTCTGGTCCTGACTGAGGCCTCAGAGGATACATGTCCTGCCGGGGGCTATCACCCGTGAACGGTCCGCCTGGTTTTGACTGAACGCTCTGCACCGGGGAGTCACCCTGCTGGTCTCTGTTGAACCCTCCATCCAGCCTCAGAACCGCCATCATCCTACTGAGGGGGTCTGCAGGGGGGGCACCTATGGGGACCAGAACCATGTGGATCAGGTCTACTTCTCCAGTCCAAAAACAGACAGGACATCTGAACAGGCAGTGTAAAGCTCACCCTTTGCAGGTGAAAGTAATGAAACGTGCTGAACACAGCTGATGGGAGGAGTCTGCAGACTGAGCGTACTCCTGGGCTCAGCCGGTACCTGTCCTGTCTCACCTGAGGAGGAAGAAGAAGGAGAGCCGAAGTCGATCCCCAGCAGCTCCTCTGTGTACGACGTCCTCTGCCTCACCTCCCTGCGCTGCTCTAAATGGCTGGCTGGAATAGAGGGGGAGGGGCTTAGTCGTCCAGGTAAGTGGGCACATGAACCCGACAGACACTCGCACACACTCCAAGGACAGAACCAGGAGCCATAAAGCTGCAGCTCCACGACTGAACTGTGGCAGAAACGTGAACGCCCAGGTCTATAAGACCGAGTGCTCGTACGGTTCTGTTATAAACCTCCCTAACACCCCCTGATGTGTCATTTCCACATAAAGACGGCGTTTGTTCCACAGCTGAACACACCTGATGATGGGCGCAGCCGCTCAGACTGAGAATAAAGTGCGACCCTCCTCAGAGGAAATCTTCTGATTGATCTGTGATCAGAAACATGGAAACTGTGTGACTCTGATGCATCATGGGAGGTCTACTCCAGCAGCCCTCTACGTGCACGGCTGCAGTCATCCTCAGGGAGCTCTGTGGTCATTTAGGGTTATGCTGCTGTAAGAATGTGCATGAGTGTGTGAGCTGTGCACATTGGTCGTTTATGAAAACTTGCTTGTGTGGGTGTGTGTGGTTTAAAGCAGTTTGGTTTTTATAGAATTAATAAAAAAAATGGATTTCTTTTCATAATTTTCACCATTGGAGTCATTTTTATCTGCGTCACAGACATGAGAGAAACTTTCTGCGAGTCCGGTTCAGCATAGATGGTGTTTGAGAGTCCGGTCAGCTGAGGTAACCCAGAACAGAACAGTGCATGTGAACAGAGGCAGACTGAAGGCCTTCATTTGATGAAGACATTTCACATATCAGAGCTGGACTCGGTCTCAGGTCTAAAATATGGAGGCCTTTCTCAGAGCTGGACCACCAACATCACCCGTCTCCAAGACCTCACAGAGTCAGCCTGAAAGACATAACTAGCCCCATGTTTTTGTCCTCATTTCTCTTTACCTCACTTCTGTTCACAGCTCCTATCATCGACAGTATTCCCAAAAAGGCTGCAGCAAACCATTGTCTGGGTAGTCAATAGTCCATTGATTAATCAACTAATCAGATAAAAATACTTTTGCAATAATAACTATGTAAAAGAGAAAAGTGATAAACTTTACAAACCAGCTTTTAGGCACAGTTATTGGCACTGAGTGATATGACCAAAAAAGGTGTTTAAATAAAAATATTCCTCCTCCTGATACTGATAATAGGACCACAGAACAGCAGCTATTAGCTTTATAGCTAACATGTAGCTGTGTTAACATCTGTTAGCTTCTCTCCTGCTTTCATAAACTGTATTTTAATGCAGCTGAAATCCTAACAAAGCCTATTTTTTCCTGTTCTATTGTCTGTTATCAGACATCACAGTGACTCAGAATAACAGCAGTTAACACCTTAACCAGCAGCCTCAGATGTTACAGATACAACACGGTCTGATAAAATGAGCTGTTTTTATTCTGGTTGGACTTTGATGTGATTCAGAATATTAGTTTATATTAACAGCTTCCAGGCTGAAGCTGCTCTGATGGGCACATTAAGGACAATATGATGTGTGCTTGTGCTGGCAGGGTAGTTCTGGTGACATTTCAACAGAAATTAGCCACTATTTGAACAACACAATCAACACAAGGTTAGAGCCTCAGCTTCCTTCTGTTCTCTGCTTGCGTCCTTCTCAGCTAACAAGGCGACTAAATTCCATTAAAATACTAACGTTCCCTTGTGTTTGTTCCACAGTGGAACTCGATATGTGAACTGGCTGCTTTCTGCTGAGATGTTGTAGCATTGACGTTGTGCTATCGTGCTAAGCTAACTGGTTCTCAAGTCTCGCGCATTGAGCATGACAGTCACGCTTTTCGGTCTTTTGTCACGCACCCCGCCACACATTGTATTTTTCACGCTGAAAAATTTTTTAAAGATAAATTTCTCTGGTCCGTCACTATGGAAATGGCAGGAAACAAGCATGTCTCCCATGAGTCTGAGCAGAGCAGTTCTTGATAACACTAAAAACCTGCTGTACAGTATGTTCTCTTTTATTTTCAGACACTCAGTTACATTCATAGTTTGCTACAGCTGAACCAGTCCATCTAACTGGACCGATATTCTTGTCGCAGTATACCTGCACAGCAGCAGAGCCTTGTTATTAAAACCTTTCAGACATCCTGCTGCCTCTAACTTCCTCTGTGGCATATCATGGTACATGTAAGTACAGCTGACTTCACTGCACAGATCTTTTCAGTCTGACTGACATGTTAACATGTGTTTTAAATGTCCAGTTCTGGTCAGACTGACACAATAAGTCAGTTCTTTCTCTGTCATACTCACTTGGCCCATATAAAGAACAGATACAGTTATCATTATTACAGTTAGCATGCTAACAAGGTAGCATTTAGTTTAGTAGCTTACCTGTCTGACCACACCGGCGAGAGTCGGTGGAAGGCAGACGATGGTTCTGAGGGGTGGAGGGGACAGTGTGCTTCTGGCTGCTGCAGGAGAAAGTAATTAGCATCAGTCTGTGTTCATGGAGTTTGAAGGGTGACATCACGCTACAGCTGGTGGGGGTGGCCATGTTGTGAGGTCACTGCTGTTGTTGTGGCAACAACTTCAGAGCTGTTCATTAATGATGTACAGATTGTTGGAGTAAAGCAGACCCACTTCCTGTGTCAGAGAGCAAATGTCAGGTCAGCTGACACCTGCTGCAGATTTTTCATCTGGCTGAGAGTTAAATTATCTCAGGCTCCGTCTTGTAGACGTTAAATTCAGTGCCGACGGATGCCATAGTCATTTTTACCTGTAATAACTATGTAGTGGGCGTGTTTGTCTCGGGCATGATGGTGTTAGAAGGAGGTGTGCGCAGGTTTTTGTGTGTGGTTTTCTGAAATAAAGGTATAAAAATGTGTATTAGTTACTGTGTACAACTCTATACAGCCTACACAATATAATGGATTAACAACCTAGTCTAATCCAGCTAGCAATAACATTAAATGATCAGTAAATGGCACAAATAGAATTAACCTCAACATGTATAAGTTCACATATAGACTTACAACAGGTTACTACTAAACAGGAAATGGACTACAAAAACAGTGACGCTAACGTTCACGTGTAACTACCGCTATTTCAGTAAACCTTTGCATAAAACAAATGACACAATACACAAATTGGCTGAGCTACTGACTTACGTAGTATGTCGTGGACCGTGTGTTAACGTATTATAACACAAACTACATTCATGGGAAGCAAAGGGACTATTAAACATACATCACTCCTGTAAACACAATACTTACATGGCAAGAATGCACACAGTATTCATACACACAGGAATACCAATATGAGTCGCACCTCCAATACACCTGTTAATCTGCGCAACTCCGCACTGAACTAACAGCGACCGGAACTACAACTGAGGTGCATCATGGGTAAGTCTACAAAATACAGTTGAACTCGGGACTTTTATCAGAATCATGTATTTTGCCAAATGTACAATGTACACAGGAATTTGACCTGGTAACAGTGCCACAGAGCAATAAAATAACAAATTAGGAATAACAATAAAAAATATGTTAAGTACAATATGTACAATTTGAATGAATGGAATTTTCAGAATGAATTACAGTTAGTTGACCAGGAGTATGTACAGGATGGCAGGAATGAATGTTATAATTAAGTGATCTTGAAGTGTCTGTGGAAGTGGCTGGGTGGCTGACATGTCCTTATTTAAGAGGGTGGGGGAAAAAAATGTTCAAGTGCCTGGTGGTTTTGGTTCTGATGGACCTGAACCTGCAACCTGATGGGAATCTGCAAATCTGCCGGGATCTGCCATCATGCAGCACACACAGAACCTGTGTCTGTTCTGCACTCCTGTTCTAGGCCCGTAAGATGGCTTGCTGTTCGCACAATGCGCTCCAGTCTGTTCTTGGTGTGGGCAGAGGATGCAGGGTACCACATGGTGATGGAGGAGGTGAGGACACTCTCAATGGTGGCTCTGTAGAAGTGGGAGCGAACCTTTGGGGAGACATTCATCTAGCGTAGCAGTCTGAGGAAGAACATCCTCTGGTGCGCCCGCTTGATGACCTTGGAGGAGTGTGTCTTCCACTTAAGGTTGCTGGTGATGGTGGTGTCCAAGAGCTTCACAGAGCTCACCACCTGAACTGTGGAGCTGTTGATGAGAAGTGGGGGGTGGGAGGGTGGGTGTCTCCAGAAGTCCATGACCATCTCCACCGTCTTGTTGCTGTTGAGCTCCTTTTAACTGCTGCCCCTGTATTTGCATGCAAATACACTCATCCTAAAGTCCTTTCCGATTTGAATCAGTGTCACTTGAGTCCTAGGGAAATTCCGGGAGTTCCATCAGTTTGCTTACAGGGCGAATGCAAGTACTGTCTCTAACCTTGACCTCGACAGCTTGGACAATACCATCTGTCCCCGGGAAGACTTGTGCCCACAGGTCATAGACATCTAGGCAGATTAGAGTCCACAATCATGACAATTTGTCCCACTGTAACATTGTTAGTGGAATTCTTCCACTTCTGTTGCAGTTGTAGTCCTCGGAGGTAGTGACCGCTTCCAGAAGTGGTCACTGATGGCCTGACTGTGTCTCCATCTTCTGATTGTAAGAGCACCTTGGGGGCCATAAACCGCCTGACGTAGTGCCGAAACACGCCGCAACATCAAGAGAAGATTTGAAGTGATGGGATCTGGGTCAGCTGCATCAGCAGTTGTACAGTCGATCGGTTCATTATTCAAATGAATGGCTCCTTATCAGGCCACTGCAGAGCTTGATGACGAGCTGATCATTTCAATCAGGTGTGGTGGAGGAGGGAAACATTGAAAACATGCAGGGCAGTGAGTCCCGAGGACCACGGTTGAAGAACCCTGGTTTAGAGTTCAAAATGCCCTCAAACTCTATAAGGGCAGTAAGTAGAACTTCTTCTACAACTTGATCCTTAAGGACGACTTGCAGAGCTGACTTCACCGATCTAATTTCCCTTTCCCAGGCTCCCCCGAAATGAGGAGCGTGTGGTGGATTAAAGTAGAAATCGATTGTCTGCCTTTACGAGTTGCTGCTCGAGTTCAGGCTCCATGTTTTCAAAGGCAGTCTGGAGTTCTTTGTGACCACCCTTGAAATTAGTTTATCGGTTTGACCACAGTTCATACTAGGGCTGCACTTTTAAATTATTAAATTAAAATATATAAAATCATCTTAAGTGTTGGGCGTGTTTCGTCTCCACCGTGTTAGTGTTGGGCGTGTTTCGTCTCTATCCTGTTAGTGTTGGGCGTGTTCGTCTCCATCCTGTTAGTGTTGGGCGTGTTCGTCTCCATCTTGTTAGTGTTGGGCGTGTTTCGTCTCTATCCTGTTAGTGTTGGGCGTGTTCGTCTCTATCCTGTTAGTGTTGGGCGTGTTCGTCTCTATCCTGTTAGTGTTGGGCGTGTTCGTCTCCACCGTGTTAGTGTTGGGCGTGTTTCGTCTCTATCTTGTTAGTGTTGGGCGTGTTCGTCTCTATCCTGTTAGTGTTGGGCGTGTTTCGTCTCTATCTTGTTAGTGTTGGGCGTGTTCGTCTCTATCCTGTTAGTGTTGGGCGTGTTCGTCTCCATCCTGTTAGTGTTGGGCGTGTTTCGTCTCTATCCTGTTAGTGTTGGGCGTGTTCGTTTCCATCGTGTTAGTGTTGGGCGTGTTCGTCTCCACCGTGTTAGTGTTGGGCGTGTTTCGTCTCTATCTTGTTAGTGTTGGGCGTGTTCGTCTCTATCCTGTTAGTGTTGGGCGTGTTTCGTCTCTATCTTGTTAGTGTTGGGCGTGTTTCGTCTCCACCGTGTTAGTGTTGGGCGTGTTTCGTCTCTATCTTGTTAGTGTTGGGCGTGTTCGTCTCTATCCTGTTAGTGTTGGGCGTGTTCGTCTCCATCCTGTTAGTGTTGGGCGTGTTTCGTCTCTATCCTGTTAGTGTTGGGCGTGTTCGTTTCCATCGTGTTAGTGTTGGGCGTGTTCGTCTCCACCGTGTTAGTGTTGGGCGTGTTCGTTTCCACCGTGTTAGTGTTGGGCGTGTTTCGTCTCCACCGTGTTAGTGTTGGGCGTGTTTCGTCTCTATCCTGTTAGTGTTGGGCGTGTTTCGTCTCTATCCTGTTAGTGTTGGGCGTGTTTCGTCTCTATCCTGTTAGTGTTGGGCGTGTTTCGTCTCTATCCTGTTAGTGTTGGGCGTGTTTCGTCTCTATCCTGTTAGTGTTGGGCGTGTTCGTCTCTATCGTGTTAGTGTTGGGCGTGTTTCGTCTCTATCCTGTTAGTGTTGGGTGTGTTCGTTTCCATCGTGTTAGTGTTGGGCGTGTTTCGTCTCCACCGTGTTAGTGTTGGGCGTGTTTCGTCTCTATCCTGTTAGTGTTGGGCGTGTTTCTTCTCTATCCTGTTAGTGTTGGGCGTGTTCGTCTCTATCCTGTTAGTGTTGGGCGTGTTCGTCTCTATCCTGTTAGTGTTGGGCGTGTTTCGTCTCCATCCTGTTAGTGTTGGGCGTGTTTCGTCTCTATCTTGTTAGTGTTGGGCGTGTTTCTTCTCTATCCTGTTAGTGTTGGGCGTGTTCGTCTCTATCCTGTTAGTGTTGGGCGTGTTCGTCTCTATCCTGTTAGTGTTGGGCGTGTTTCTTCTCTATCCTGTTAGTGTTGGGCGTGTTTCGTCTCTATCTTGTTAGTGTTGGGCGTGTTCGTCTCCATCCTGTTAGTGTTGGGCGTGTTCGTCTCCATCTTGTTAGTATTGGGCGTGTTTCGTCTCTATCCTGTTAGTGTTGGGCGTGTTTCGTCTCTATCCTGTTAGTGTTTGGCGTGTTCTTCTCCATCGTGTTAGTGTTGGGCGTGTTTCGTTTCACGGTGGAGGGCGAACACGGTGTTGGGCGTGTTCGTCTCCATCTTGTTAGTATTGGGCGTGTTTCGTCTCTATCCTGTTAGTGTTGGGCGTGTTCGTCTCTATCCTGTTAGTGTTGGGCGTGTTTCTTCTCTATCCTGTTAGTGTTGGGCGTGTTCGTCTCTATCCTGTTAGTGTTGGGCGTGTTCGTCTCTATCCTGTTAGTGTTGGGCGTGTTTCTTCTCTATCCTGTTAGTGTTGGGCGTGTTTCGTCTCTATCTTGTTAGTGTTGGGCGTGTTCGTCTCCATCCTGTTAGTGTTGGGCGTGTTCGTCTCCATCTTGTTAGTATTGGGCGTGTTTCGTCTCTATCCTGTTAGTGTTGGGCGTGTTTCGTCTCTATCCTGTTAGTGTTTGGCGTGTTCTTCTCCATCGTGTTAGTGTTGGGCGTGTTCGTTTCACGGTGGAGGGCGAACACGGTGTTGGGCGTGTTCGTCTCCATCGTGTTAGTGCTGGGCGTGTTCGTCTCTATCCTGTTAGTGTTGGGCGTGTTCGTCTCCACCGTGTTAGTGTTGGGCGTGTTAGTCTCCATCGTGTTAGTGTTGGCCGTGTTCGTCTCTATCCTGTTAGTGTTGGCCGTGTTCGTCTCTATCCTGTTAGTGTTTGGCGTGTTCGTCTCCATCGTGTTAGTGTTGGGCGTGTTCGTCTCTATCCTGTTAGTGTTTGGCGTGTTCGTCTCCATCGTGTTAGTGTTGGGCGTGTTCGTCTCTATCCTGTTAGTGTTGGGCGTGTTAGTCTCTATCCTGTTAGTGTTGGGTGTGTTCGTCTCCACCGTGTTAGTGTTGGGCGTGTTCGTCTCCACCGTGTTAGTGTTGGGCGTGTTCGTCTCCATCCTGTTAGTGTTGGGCGTGTTTCGTCTCTATCCTGTTAGTGTTGGGCGTGTTCGTCTCCACCGTGTTAGTGTTGGGCGTGTTACGTCTCTATCCTGTTAGTGTTGGGCGTGTTTCGTCTCCATCCTGTTAGTGTTGGGCGTGTTAGTCTCTATCCTGTTAGTGCTGGGCGTGTTTCGTCTCCACTGTGTTAGTGTTGGGCGTGTTTCGTCTCTATCCTGTTAGTGTTGGGCGTGTTCGTCTCCACCGTGTTAGTGTTGGAGGTGTTAGTCTCTATCCTGTTAGTGTTGGGCGTGTTTCGTCTCCATCCTGTTAGTGTTGGGCGTGTTAGTCTCTATCCTGTTAGTGTTGGGCGTGTTTCGTTTCACGGTGGAGGGCGAACACGGTGTTGGGCGTGTTCGTCTCCATCTTGTTAGTATTGGGCGTGTTTCGTCTCTATCCTGTTAGTGTTGGGCGTGTTCGTCTCTATCCTGTTAGTGTTGGGCGTGTTTCTTCTCTATCCTGTTAGTGTTGGGCGTGTTCGTCTCTATCCTGTTAGTGTTGGGCGTGTTCGTCTCTATCCTGTTAGTGTTGGGCGTGTTTCTTCTCTATCCTGTTAGTGTTGGGCGTGTTTCGTCTCTATCTTGTTAGTGTTGGGCGTGTTCGTCTCCATCCTGTTAGTGTTGGGCGTGTTCGTCTCCATCTTGTTAGTATTGGGCGTGTTTCGTCTCTATCCTGTTAGTGTTGGGCGTGTTTCGTCTCTATCCTGTTAGTGTTTGGCGTGTTCTTCTCCATCGTGTTAGTGTTGGGCGTGTTCGTTTCACGGTGGAGGGCGAACACGGTGTTGGGCGTGTTCGTCTCCATCGTGTTAGTGCTGGGCGTGTTCGTCTCTATCCTGTTAGTGTTGGGCGTGTTCGTCTCCACCGTGTTAGTGTTGGGCGTGTTAGTCTCCATCGTGTTAGTGTTGGCCGTGTTCGTCTCTATCCTGTTAGTGTTGGCCGTGTTCGTCTCTATCCTGTTAGTGTTTGGCGTGTTCGTCTCCATCGTGTTAGTGTTGGGCGTGTTCGTCTCTATCCTGTTAGTGTTTGGCGTGTTCGTCTCCATCGTGTTAGTGTTGGGCGTGTTCGTCTCTATCCTGTTAGTGTTGGGCGTGTTAGTCTCTATCCTGTTAGTGTTGGGTGTGTTCGTCTCCACCGTGTTAGTGTTGGGCGTGTTCGTCTCCACCGTGTTAGTGTTGGGCGTGTTCGTCTCCATCCTGTTAGTGTTGGGCGTGTTTCGTCTCTATCCTGTTAGTGTTGGGCGTGTTCGTCTCCACCGTGTTAGTGTTGGGCGTGTTACGTCTCTATCCTGTTAGTGTTGGGCGTGTTTCGTCTCCATCCTGTTAGTGTTGGGCGTGTTAGTCTCTATCCTGTTAGTGCTGGGCGTGTTTCGTCTCCACTGTGTTAGTGTTGGGCGTGTTTCGTCTCTATCCTGTTAGTGTTGGGCGTGTTCGTCTCCACCGTGTTAGTGTTGGAGGTGTTAGTCTCTATCCTGTTAGTGTTGGGCGTGTTTCGTCTCCATCCTGTTAGTGTTGGGCGTGTTAGTCTCTATCCTGTTAGTGTTGGGCGTGTTTCGTCTCCACTGTGTTAGTGTTGGGCGTGTTAGTCTCTATCCTGTTAGTGTTGGGCGTGTTTCGTCTCTATCCTGTTAGTGTTGGGCGTGTTCGTCTCTATCCTGTTAGTGTTGGGCGTGTTCGTCTCTATCCTGTTAGTGTTGGGCGTGTTCGTCTCTATCCTGTTAGTGTTGGGCGTGTTCGTCTCTATCCTGTTAGTGTTGGGCGTGTTCGTCTCCATCCTGTTAGTGTTGGGCGTGTTCGTCTCCATCCTGTTAGTGTTGGGCGTGTTCGTCTCCACCGTGTTAGTGTTGGGCGTGTTCGTCTCCACCGTGTTAGTGTTGGGCGTGTTTCGTCTCCACCGTGTTAGTGTTGGGCGTGTTCGTTTCCATCGTGTTAGTGTTGGCCGTGTTCGTTTCCACCGTGTTAGTGTTGGGCGTGTTTCGTCTCCACCGTGTTAGTGTTGGGCGTGTTTCGTCTCTATCCTGTTAGTGTTGGGCGTGTTTCGTCTCTATCCTGTTAGTGTTGGGCGTGTTTCGTCTCTATCCTGTTAGTGTTGGGCGTGTTTCGTCTCTATCCTGTTAGTGTTGGGCGTGTTTCGTCTCTATCCTGTTAGTGTTGGGCGTGTTTCGTCTCTATCCTGTTAGTGTTGGGCGTGTTTCGTCTCTATCCTGTTAGTGTTGGGCGTGTTTCGTCTCTATCCTGTTAGTGTTGGGCGTGTTTCGTCTCTATCCTGTTAGTGTTGGGCGTGTTTCGTCTCTATCCTGTTAGTGTTGGGCGTGTTCGTCTCTATCGTGTTAGTGTTGGGCGTGTTCGTCTCTATCCTGTTAGTGTTGGGCGTGTTTCGTCTCTATCCTGTTAGTGTTGGGCGTGTTTCGTCTCTATCCTGTTAGTGTTGGGCGTGTTTCGTCTCTATCCTGTTAGCGTTGGGCGTGTTTCGTCTCTATCCTGTTAGCGTTGGGCGTGTTTCGTCTCTATCCTGTTAGTGTTGGGCGTGTTCGTCTCTATCCTGTTAGTGTTGGGTGTGTTCGTTTCCATCGTGTTAGTGTTGGGCGTGTTTCGTCTCCACCGTGTTAGTGTTGGGCGTGTTTTGTCTCCATCCTGTTAGTGTTGGGCGTGTTTCGTCTCTATCCTGTTAGTGTTGGGCGTGTTTCTTCTCTATCCTGTTAGTGTTGGGCGTGTTCGTCTCTATCCTGTTAGTGTTGGGCGTGTTCGTCTCTATCCTGTTAGTGTTGGGCGTGTTTCTTCTCTATCCTGTTAGTGTTGGGCGTGTTTCGTCTCTATCTTGTTAGTGTTGGGCGTGTTCGTCTCCATCCTGTTAGTGTTGGGCGTGTTCGTCTCTATCCTGTTAGTGTTGGGCGTGTTTCGTCTCTATCCTGTTAGTGTTTGGCGTGTTCTTCTCCATCGTGTTAGTGTTGGGCGTGTTCGTTTCACGGTGGAGGGCGAACACGGTGTTGGGCGTGTTCGTCTCCATCTTGTTAGTATTGGGCGTGTTTCGTCTCTATCCTGTTAGTGTTTGGCGTGTTCTTCTCCATCGTGTTAGTGTTGGGCGTGTTCGTTTCACGGTGGAGGGCGAACACGGTGTTGGGCGTGTTCGTCTCTATCCTGTTAGTGTTGGGCGTGTTCGTCTCTATCCTGTTAGTGTTGGGCGTGTTCGTCTCCACCGTGTTAGTGTTGGGCGTGTTAGTCTCCATCGTGTTAGTGTTGGGCGTGTTCGTTTCACGGTGGAGGGCGAACACGGTGTTGGGCGTGTTCGTCTCCATCGTGTTAGTGCTGGGCGTGTTCGTCTCTATCCTGTTAGTGTTGGGCGTGTTCGTCTCCACCGTGTTAGTGTTGGGCGTGTTAGTCTCCATCGTGTTAGTGTTGGCCGTGTTCGTCTCTATCCTGTTAGTGTTGGCCGTGTTCGTCTCTATCCTGTTAGTGTTTGGCGTGTTCGTCTCCATTGTGTTAGTGTTGGGCGTGTTCGTCTCTATCCTGTTAGTGTTGGCCGTGTTCGTCTCTATCCTGTTAGTGTTGGGCGTGTTAGTCTCCATCGTGTTAGTGTTGGCCGTGTTCGTCTCTATCCTGTTAGTGTTTGGCGTGTTCGTCTCCATTGTGTTAGTGTTGGGCGTGTTCGTCTCTATCCTGTTAGTGTTGGGCGTGTTTCGTCTCCACTGTGTTAGTGTTGGGCGTGTTAGTCTCTATCCTGTTAGTGTTGGGCGTGTTCGTCTCCACCGTGTTAGTGTTGGGCGTGTTTCGTCTCTATCCTGTTAGTGTTGGGCGTGTTCGTCTCCATCCTGTTAGTGTTGGGCGTGTTTCGTCTCTATCCTGTTAGTGTTGGGCGTGTTTCGTCTCCATCCTGTTAGTGTTGGGCGTGTTAGTCTCTATCCTGTTAGTGTTGGGCGTGTTTCGTCTCCATCCTGTTAGTGTTGGGCGTGTTAGTCTCTATCCTCTTAGTGCTGGGCGTGTTTCGTCTCCACTGTGTTAGTGTTGGGCGTGTTTCGTCTCTATCCTGTTAGTGTTGGGCGTGTTCGTCTCCACCGTGTTAGTGTTGGGCGTGTTAGTCTCTATCCTGTTAGTGTTGGGCGTGTTTCGTCTCCATCCTGTTAGTGTTGGGCGTGTTAGTCTCTATCCTGTTAGTGTTGGGCGTGTTTCGTCTCCACTGTGTTAGTGTTGGGCGTGTTTCGTCTCCATCCTGTTAGTGTTGGGCGTGTTAGTCTCTATCCTGTTAGTGTTGGGCGTGTTTCGTCTCCACTGTGTTAGTGTTGGGCGTGTTAGTCTCTATCCTGTTAGTGTTGGGCGTGTTTCGTCTCCACTGTGTTAGTGTTGGGCGTGTTCGTCTCTATCCTGTTAGTGTTGGGCGTGTTTCGTCTCTATCCTGTTAGTGTTGGGCGTGTTCGTCTCCACCGTGTTAGTGTTGGGCGTGTTAGTCTCTATCCTGTTAGTGTTGGGCGTGTTTCGTCTCCATCCTGTTAGTGTTGGGCGTGTTCGTCTCTATCCTGTTAGTGTTGGGCGTGTTTCGTCTCCACTGTGTTAGTGTTGGGCGTGTTCGTCTCTATCCTGTTAGTGTTGGGCGTGTTCGTCTCCATCCTGTTAGTGTTGGGCGTGTTCGTCTCCACCGTGTTAGTGTTGGGCGTGTTAGTCTCTATCCTGTTAGTGTTGGGCGTGTTCGTCTCTATCCTGTTAGTGTTGGGCGTGTTTCGTCTCCACCGTGTTAGTGTTGGGCGTGTTTCGTCTCCACCGTGTTAGTGTTGGGCGTGTTCGTCTCTATCCTATTAGTGCTGGGCGTGTTCGTCTCTATCCTGTTAGTGTTGGGCGTGTTCGTCTCCATCCTGTTAGTGTTGGGCGTGTTCGTCTCCACCGTGTTAGTGTTGGGCGTGTTAGTCTCTATCCTGTTAGTGTTGGGCGTGTTTCGTCTCCATCCTGTTAGTGTTGGGCGTGTTCGTCTCTATCCTGTTAGTGCTGGGCGTGTTTCGTCTCCACTGTGTTAGTGTTGGGCGTGTTCGTCTCCATCCTGTTAGTGTTGGGCGTGTTCGTCTCCACCGTGTTAGTGTTGGGCGTGTTCGTCTCTATCCTGTTAGTGTTGGGCGTGTTTCGTCTCCACTGTGTTAGTGTTGGGCGTGTTCGTCTCCATCCTGTTAGTGTTGGGCGTGTTAGTCTCCACCGTGTTAGTGTTGGGCGTGTTCGTCTCTATCCTGTTAGTGTTGGGCGTGTTCGTCTCCACCGTGTTAGTGTTGGGCGTGTTAGTCTCTATCCTGTTAGTGTTGGGCGTGTTTCGTCTCCATCCTGTTAGTGTTGGGCGTGTTCGTCTCTATCCTGTTAGTGCTGGGCGTGTTTCGTCTCCACTGTGTTAGTGTTGGGCGTGTTCGTCTCCATCCTGTTAGTGTTGGGCGTGTTAGTCTCTATCCTGTTAGTGTTGGGCGTGTTCGTCTCTATCCTGTTAGTGCTGGGCGTGTTTCGTCTCCACTGTGTTAGTGTTGGGCGTGTTCGTCTCCACCGTGTTAGTGTTGGGCGTGTTTCGTCTCCATCCTGTTAGTGTTGGGCGTGTTCGTTTCCATCGTGTTAGTGTTGGGCGTGTTCGTCTCCATCCTGTTAGTGTTGGGCGTGTTCGTCTCTATCCTGTTAGTGTTGGGCGTGTTCGTCTCCACCGTGTTAGTGTTGGGCGTGCTTTTCTCGGGAGTGTTGGTGTGGCCATTTTTGGGTTTTCATATCAGGTATCTTAACACTGGGCATGTTGATGAAGGCCAGCACAGTCTTTGTGTTGGTTTGTGGCATCAGCTGACAGAACAAAAACAGGGACTGACCTTCCAGCTGACTGCACCACCATCACAGCTGTAGGAGGAGGAGCTTGTCCTGAACATCTGGCATATAGGGGCGTGTCCTCCTGGAAGGCCTGTCTCATCTCCGACACTAGCTGTGAAAGGTTGGACAAGCCCTAACAGGAAGTGACAAACATGCTATCAACATGAACCTTATCAGGTCTAATGAGCCCAGCCTGTTTTAGTATACTCAATGCGTCTTACCTGAGTCCAGTTTCTGAGTCCGTCCAGATTGACGTTTCCAGAGGTGTCCACGCACGGACAAGATGGGTTTATCATCATGGAGACCGATGGACAAACGTAACAGCGAGGACGGGACGCTGGGTGGGTCTCATGAAGCCAGATGCACACTGGGATATTATACTCACTTCCTGTGGAGAAACGGTCCAAAAGAACCATCAGATTGGTCCAGATCAGAACCATTCACACCCAACTAATCTGGATCCGGTCAGCCTTTATCTCAAGCTTTGATTGTGGGCTGGGCGAATAATACATTTTATTGATTTTAGTATTTTAGAAAGGAAATCTGATTTTCTCATTAACTTCCACCACCCGCCGCTCCCCCTGGGCTCCCGTAGTTCAGGCTCCGCCCTCCCTCACTTCCCCCACACAGCAGGAGGCGGAAAAGGTAATCCCAGTCATAGCTGTATTTACAAATGGGAAAATTACACATTCTGTTTATTACTCAGACTCAGGACGTGGACAAAGGCACTGTCACAGATCTGGTTCCTTTAACGTCATTATTTCCCTGGATTGGTCAATTTTCAGTTTAAGGCCATTCAAATAAAATTGGTTTTAATAATTCCTGTCATTTGTAGACTGTTGCTTGAATGAAGGAAAACAGAAAATCACAAAAACTGAAAGCTGAGTTTGGTGGAAAAACATCCGATTTTTGTATTTATTTATTTATTTATTTTTTAAATCGCTGCACCCCGTGTTAATGTGAACAGGAAAAGAAACAAAATGGCTGACAGTCTGACCTTCATAGTGAACAGGAAGTGTCCCAGCCAGAAAAACCAACTTCTTCTTCTCCTTGTTTGGAAAACCTGTCAGAGACACAACCCTTCAGCTGGACTGATCACCAATCATGACCAACAGACTCATCTGAAGTGCTCATGTACTGTCAGTCATGTGACCACACAGCATGAACAATTAAGTTTTCATTTAAAAACATTTAAAGGTGTGTAATTTAAAAATGAAAGGAAGGAAAATGACAAATCTGACATATGGAATCATGAAGAAGAACAATGAGCATTAAGAAGGAATAAAGAAAAAAGTTAGGGTGCTGGCCCGACCCAAATCCGGTCATATTTTCATTAAGGACCGTGTAAAGTGAAAATAAATATGTGTTTTGAGTTTGTCAGACTAAATAACAAAGTGTTATTAACCACCCAGCCAAGCTTGTGGTGGCAGAAGGAACTTTGTTTCCTCCTGAGAGAGGTGACATGTTTTTATTTCTTGAAGTTTCAGATCTGATAGAATTTACTTTGATTTGACCCTTATTCATGATAAACAGAACCGTTCTGGCATTTTGGTTCATCTGTGCTGTGTTTCGATGTGAAACTGCAGTTCATTGGTAACAGTTTGTACTCACAGTAAAAGTCGACATAAAGACGAAGATCTGGAAACTGTGACCGAACCGCCTGAAGGTCCAGCAGGGTTTCTCCTGGATAACGGTACCGACACTGTGGAGGAGGAACAGGTATCAGACACATCCCTCTGTGGTGCTAGCATGATAGCATGTAACTAACTGAGCCACTTCTTCTTCTTTTCTAGAGGTAAACCAAAGTGCAGGTGCATATCGGAGTCTGTTTGGTACCTGGGGTTTAACGGCATCTACTGAGCCACACACGGTACGATCACCAGCCCTAAACCTCTGTAAACTAAACTGGATATATCACATTATTATGGGAACATCTTATCTATCTGATTCAAGGCTGACTTTAACAACCAAGTCTGATCCTGAGAACATTACCTCTCAAAGATTCCCCACCAGCGGATTTCTGTACGTCATAGTAATGTATTCCTGAAGCATCTGTGTCCCACTTCCTTTCCTGAATGAATCGGCCTCTCTCTACCAAAGGAAACGGTCAGTACTTCATTCCGTTCAACGCTCTCTTCGCAGTTCTGTCGGCCTTCTCAGAGGGTGACCTACGTTAAAGCAACTGTTGAACATTAAGGCTCCTACATATGCCTCCATCAGGTTTACATGCTCCCCACAGCCACCTGTAAAAGTCTGCATACATTTAGAGTAATTTCGCTTTATGAACCCACCTTGCCATCAGCTCCAATGGGAGGATCCCTGTAGCCCCAATTTGACACAGGTCCAGATTGCCTCCCCACTGAATTCATATTCCAAACAAACCTCTTTCCTTCACTCCCTACAATCCAGCAGCTCATGAGTTGCAGCCTGCCTTTCACCCACCCAGTGAGAGCTGTTCCAGCAGCTCATGAGTTGCAGCCTGCCTTTCACCCAGTGAGAGCTGTTCCAGCAGCTCATGAGTTGCAGCCTGCCTTTCACCCAGTGAGAGCTGTTCCAGCAGCTCATGAGTTGCAGCCTTTCACCCAGTGAGAGCTGTTCCAGCAGCTCATGAGTTGCAGCCTGCCTTTCACCCAGTGAGAGCTGTTCCAGCAGCTCATGAGTTGCAGCCTGCCTTTCACCCAGTGAGAGCTGTTCCAGCAGCTCATGAGTTGCAGCCTTTCACCCAGTGAGAGCTGTTCCAGCAGCTCATGAGTTGCAGCCTGCCTTTCACCCAGTGAGAGCTGTTCCAGCAGCTCATGAGTTGCAGCCTGCCTTTCACCCAGTGAGAGCTGTTCCAGCAGCTCATGGGTTGCAGCCTGCCTTTCACCCAGTGAGAGCTGTTCCAGCAGCTCATGAGTTGCAGCCTGCCTTTCACCCAGTGAGAGCTGTTCCAGCAGCTCATGAGTTGCAGCCTGCCTTTCACCCAGTGAGAGCTGTTCCAGCAGCTCATGAGTTGCAGCCTGCCTTTCACCCAGTGAGAGCTGTTCCAGCAGCTCATGAGTTGCAGCCTGCCTTTCACCCAGTGAGAGCTGTTCCAGCAGCTCATGTGTTGCAGCCTGCCTTTCACCCAGTGAGAGCTGTTCCAGCAGCTCATGAGTTGCAGCCTGCCTTTCACCCACCCAGTGAGAGCTGTTCCAGCAGCTCATGGGTTGCAGCCTGCCTTTCACCCAGTGAGAGCTGTTCCAGCAGCTCATGAGTTGCAGCCTGCCTTTCACCCAGTGAGAGCTGTTCCAGCAGCTCATGAGTTGCAGCCTTTCACCCACCCAGTGAGAGCTGTTCCAGCAGCTCATGGGTTGCAGCCTGCCTTTCACCCAGTGAGAGCTGTTCCAGCAGCTCATGAGTTGCAGCCTGCCTTTCACCCAGTGAGAGCTGTTCCAGCAGCTCATGAGTTGCAGCCTGCCTTTCACCCAGTGAGAGCTGTTCCAGCAGCTCATGAGTTGCAGCCTGCCTTTCACCCAGTGAGAGCTGTTCCAGCAGCTCATGAGTTGCAGCCTTTCACCCAGTGAGAGCTGTTCCAGCAGCTCATGAGTTGCAGCCTGCCTTTCACCCAGTGAGAGCTGTTCC
Source organism: Leuresthes tenuis (assembly GCF_036924035.1). NCBI lineage: Eukaryota > Metazoa > Chordata > Actinopteri > Atheriniformes > Atherinopsidae > Leuresthes > Leuresthes tenuis. Next base: position 148,695 of record NW_027325368.1, on the reverse strand, counting down.
AGCAGCTCATGAGTTGCAGCCTGCCTTTCACCCAGTGAGAGCTGTTCCAGCAGCTCATGAGTTGCAGCCTTTCACCCACCCAGTGAGAGCTGTTCCAGCAGCTCATGAGTTGCAGCCTGCCTTTCACCCAGTGAGAGCTGTTCCAGCAGCTCATGGGTTGCAGCCTGCCTTTCACCCAGTGAGAGCTGTTCCAGCAGCTCATGAGTTGCAGCCTGCCTTTCACCCAGTGAGAGCTGTTCCAGCAGCTCATGAGTTGCAGCCTGCCTTTCACCCAGTGAGAGCTGTTCCAGCAGCTCATGAGTTGCAGCCTTTCACCCAGTGAGAGCTGTTCCAGCAGCTCATGAGTTGCAGCCTGCCTTTCACCCAGTGAGAGCTGTTCCAGCAGCTCATGTGTTGCAGCCTGCCTTTCACCCAGTGAGAGCTGTTCCAGCAGCTCATGAGTTGCAGCCTGCCTTTCACCCAGTGAGAGCTGTTCCAGCAGCTCATGAGTTGCAGCCTGCCTTTCACCCAGTGAGAGCTGTTCCAGCAGCTCATGAGTTGCAGCCTGCCTTTCACCCACCCAGTGAGAGCTGTTCCAGCAGCTCATGTGTTGCAGCCTTTCACCCAGTGAGAGCTGTTCCAGCAGCTCCAACACTGCAGTCACATGACCACCTGTAGCAGCTCCCAATAACCCAACACCTCCTCCGACATCATCATCATGATCCGACTAATCCATCTAAACTTTCCTTCTACTGTCCAGTGTTGCTCACATTTCAACCATCTCACAGTGAGGCTGGCTTTAACTCAGAACCTGAACAGCCAGCTCTCATACAGAACATTTTCAGGCTCTTTCCTTTCTGTTGTTATCAGAAGTCCGTTCAGAGTACAGGAACATCATCTCTGAGGTGCAGAACAAGGTTCTGGGATCGGGGTCTGATCCTCCGTTCTCATAACTCATATCTCATCAGAAGCTTCTTTTTTCTCAGATTTTTGGGACTCTCTATCTTTGCTCTCACTTGCAGCTTCAGTTTTTTCTGGTCCGGACATCTTCCAGAACCACCTCCTCAGTCTGACCTTCCTTCTGTTACCTTCACCAGGCAGCTGTCGCTTCCTCCTCCACAACGTTTCGCTACCGACCTGTCAGCCCGCTTTCACAGAACCGAACCGAACCGGCGAATGCACCTGAGCTAAAGCCTCTGGATAGATCTAATGGAGACCGTTAGCATCTCTGTCTGCGGCGCCGATTCTTTCTGAATTAAAGTGTGAAGTTTAATTCTCACCTCCGTCAGAGTCCGCAGCTCCACCTCTGCTCCAACTCTCTGCATTTTCAAAAGGAGTTTAAACCCCTCACTGCCGGCGCCACATGCTAACAGGCTAACATGCTAACATGCTAACAGGCTAACATGCTAACAGCTCCGTTCGGTGCCATTCGTTCAAACCCGGAACTCCACTTCCGCCTTACGATTTCAAAGTAAAAACACAGACATTTAAGGCCGGAAATTACTATTATTTTCTGATATAAATTGAATGTATGTGTGGTGTGTTCAAACGGCTGGATTTATATCCATGTGATCAATAGCAGTTATTGTGAATGATTACTGAAAGGTGTTGCTTTCCCTGAAAAAAGACAGGTGAGCAGGAAGTGCCTGAGATTCTTTATTGATCTTTGATTTCAGATCATCCAACAGAAACAAAAAGCAGCAGTCAGCTGATCAACAATAACACAAACAGGACTCAACTTTACAAACTCCCATCAGCCCCTGCTCCTCAGATGGGCGTGGCCCTCCATTCTTTTCCCTGCGTCAGGGCTCTCGGTTGGTGGATGAACACGCTGTAATGAACGCCCTGATTGGCCGCCGCCCTGACAAAGCGGCTGTTTGCCGTCATGGTGACAGCTCTCAGGGAGTCTCCGGTGCCGAAGATCGTGAGCGAGCGCTGGTTGATCTTGGCACTGGGCGTGAGGCGCAGGGTGCGCTCTGACGGCTGGTCATCCACCAGCTGCAGGCGGGCGAGCAGCTTCTGAGCACGCTCCTTCTCACCCGGTCCGCCCAGCGTGTCCAGAATCACCTGGAAGTCGTGGACGGCGGCGTGGCAGGCGAACAGCTCCTTCCCCTCCATGAAGGCGTCGAGCTGCGGCAGCACCTGCTGTCGGCGCTCCTGGGCCGCCTGCTCTGTCAGAACCGGCTCTCGAAATGTGAAGTGGCAGCGACCGTGACTCAGCGATGACACGTAGGTGATGAGCGTGGTGATGTCCAGATTCACCCGCCGACACTCCTCCTCCTGAACCTGTGCCGGGAACGCTAGGCTGGCAACCACCGTGTCACAGTCCACCCGGGTCAGCTCGGATGCCTCCTCTTCAGCCGACTCCGCCCCCCCCCCGTCCGTTTCCTCCTTTTCCGGCACCACGGCGTTGACGGCCACGATGTCCCCCCGCACAGACACACCCATGTCTCTGAGGCGCTCAGCCATGGGGCAGGAGACGCCGTTGTAGAAGGCGAAGACGACATGGGGGAGCTTGTAGTGGAGGGGCTGCTGTTGACTGGCCTGCAGGAAATCCTCCGCCTGCCGGATGACGCTCTTGTCACCATACTGGCCCCGCCCCTGCCAGATGTTGTGCAGCGCCTCTGCCTTCCTGCCCACAGCCTTCACCCAAGTGTGTCCCCCGTTCGCGACCACGTCCACTACCAGCGTCTGGCGACGGCCCGAGGCGTCCTGGTAAGCGAAGACGTGCAGCAGGGCCACCACGTCCTCCAGACTCTGCGCCGAGTCCACGATGGCGGTGAGGTGGGTCAGGTTGGTGCTGTGCAGGTGGGACTCTTTCACCCGCAGGTCTCCAGCCTCCACTCTCTGCAGAAAGCGGAGCTCAGCCCGCAGTTTGCTGCAGAGCTTTTGGTGCCCCTCCACACCTGGACAGAGCTGCTCCGCCCGCTGCAGCAGCTCCTGGGCGGAGCTAATCCTTTGCTTCAGCATCACCTCCATGGCACCTGCATCACACCTGGAGACACAGGTCGTACGATGTTTTAATGCATCGTCAGATCATTTCAACATAAAAACCCACAGCTGTCACACCTCTTCTCATGAATCATGGACAGGATATGTTCCTCAGACTTTTAAGGCTGCTGTAATTAAACCTTTACTTAAAAAACCTACTCTTGATCCAGAAGTGTTGGCTAATTATCGACCTATATCCAATCTCCCTTTTTGTCTAAAGTTCAACTTTGTGATCATTTCCACAGAAATAATCTGAAGAGTTTCAGTCAGGATTCAGAGTGCATCATAGCACAGAAACAGCACTGGTGAAAGTTACCAATGATCTCCTGTTAGCCTCTGATAGCGGACTTGTTTCTTGTCCTGTTGGATCTCAGAGCTGCATTTGATCCGATCGATCACAGCATTCTGTTACAGACACTTGAACATGTTATTGGGATTAAAGGAACTGCATTAGGCTGGTTTAAGGCATATTTATATGATAGTGGCATTTTTCTGTTAAATAAGATGACAAAAAACCTAAATGCAAAAATAGGGTAGGTATAAATTCTTGTTTGGTTACAGAAAACTGAGCAGAGGGCAGAAAAAACAGCATCTGAGGTAGCTTGCACCGTGATAAATTAGCCTCTTTAATGAACTGGCGCAAGCTAGATTACAATTTACATGCATTTAGCAGTTAGCTGTATGAAAACATTTTGATTTAATCATTGCTGGTTAAACTTTAACACTACAGATAAAATACATGTACCTCATAATATCATTAAAACTTAGTCGACTTCATGTAGTCTTTGGGCTAAAATGTGTGGCTTCAATAGTCTGATCTGTGGGCTCGAAAGCGGAACTTTAGTAGCTCAGAATTCTTGAAATAATCTGTACAAGTGATGATTGAATGGTGTAGATACTCAACTGTATTTGCATGATTGTTTTAGCCAAGATTATGCTCATTTTTTCCAACTATATTTAGGTTTCCAGCGTTTAGTTTAGAAAATTTCCAGTTTCTTCCTGTTAATTCCCATGGAAAATTTCCAATTTTGAAAATTCCGATAATTTTGGATCAGTAACCAGAAGCAATGACCGGGAGGAACAACAGACAACAACAACATTGAGGAAAGACCAGTAGCAACAACCAATTATCAGACATTCAGACTGCAGAACCGAACAGTTTTCTAACAAACATCCAAGTTTGTGTTTTCTGGGATTTCACCAGGAGTCAGACTGTAAATATTTAAAGCTCCAGATCCATCGCTGTGATTGGCCTGCTGGTTTTGACTCCGCCTCTTTTACCTGAACCCGTACATATCAACTCAGATCACCCTGGTCCAAGAGTGTGTTTCAGAACCTTCCTGACTGAGTGAAATGACCTTGAAATATGTCAGTCGCAGCCATGATCAGAGCTGCCTGAATCCTCCAAATACCAAGGAAAGGAGCTCCGACGCTTCCTTAAGGATCTCCTTTAGGAAACACCGGACCGTCCTTCATGAGAGAAAGGAGCTCCGACGCTTCCTTAAGGATCTCCTTTAGGAAACACCGGACCGTCCTTCATGAGAGAAAGGAGCTCCGACGCTTCCTTAAGGATCTCCTTTAGGAAACACCGGACCGTCCTTCATGAGAGAAAGGAGCTCCGACGCTTCCTTAAGGATCTCCTTTAGGAAACACCGGACCGTCCTTCATGAGAGAAAGGAGCTCCGACGCTTCCTTAAGGATCTCCTTTAGGAAACACCGGACCGTCCTTCCTGAGAGAAAGGAGCTCCGACGCTTCCTTAAGGATCTCCTTTAGGAAACACCGGACCGTCCTTCCTGAGAGAAAGGAGCTCCGACGCTTCCTTAAGGATCTCCTTTAGGAAACACCGGACCGTCCTTCCTGAGAGAAAGGAGCTCCGACGCTTCCTTAAGGATCTCCTTTAGGAAACACCGGACCGTCCTTCATGAGAGAAAGGAGCTCCGACGCTTCCTTAAGGATCTCCTTTAGGAAACACCGGACCGTCCTCCAGGAGAGAAAGGAGCTCCGACGCTTCCTTAAGGATCTCCTTTAGGAAACACCGGACCGTCCTTCCTGAGAGAAAGGAGCTCCGACGCTTCCTTAAGGATCTCCTTTAGGAAACACCGGACCGTCCTTCAGGAGAGAAAGGAGCTCCGACGCTTCCTTAAGGATCTCCTTTAGGAAACACCGGACCGTCCTTCCTGAGAGAAAGGAGCTCCGACGCTTCCTTAAGGATCTCCTTTAGGAAACACCGGACCGTCCTTCAGGAGAGAAAGGAGCTCCGACGCTTCCTTAAGGATCTCCTTTAGGAAACACCGGACCGTCCTTCATGAGAGAAAGGAGCTCCGACGCTTCCTTAAGGATCTCCTTTAGGAAACACCGGACCGTCCTTCATGAGAGAAAGGAGCTCCGACGCTTCCTTAAGGATCTCCTTTAGGAAACACCGGACCGTCCTTCATGAGAGAAAGGAGCTCCGACGCTTCCTTAAGGATCTCCTTTAGGAAACACCGGACCGTCCTTCCTGAGAGAAAGGAGCTCCGACGCTTCCTTAAGGATCTCCTTTAGGAAACACCGGACCGTCCTTCCTGAGAGAAAGGAGCTCCGACGCTTCCTTAAGGATCTCCTTTAGGAAACACCGGACCGTCCTTCCTGAGAGAAAGGAGCTCCGACGCTTCCTTAAGGATCTCCTTTAGGAAACACCGGACCGTCCTTCATGAGAGAAAGGAGCTCCGACGCTTCCTTAAGGATCTCCTTTAGGAAACACCGGACCGTCCTCCAGGAGAGAAAGGAGCTCCGACGCTTCCTTAAGGATCTCCTTTAGGAAACACCGGACCGTCCTTCCTGAGAGAAAGGAGCTCCGACGCTTCCTTAAGGATCTCCTTTAGGAAACACCGGACCGTCCTTCCTGAGAGAAAGGAGCTCCGACGCTTCCTTAAGGATCTCCTTTAGGAAACACCGGACCGTCCTCCAGGAGAGAAAGGAGCTCCGACGCTTCCTTAAGGATCTCCTTTAGGAAACACCGGACCGTCCTTCATGAGAGAAAGGAGCTCCGACGCTTCCTTAAGGATCTCCTTTAGGAAACACCGGACCGTCCTTCCTGAGAGAAAGGAGCTCCGACGCTTCCTTAAGGATCTCCTTTAGGAAACACCGGACCGTCCTTCCTGAGAGAAAGGAGCTCCGACGCTTCCTTAAGGATCTCCTTTAGGAAACACCGGACCGTCCTTCCTGAGAGAAAGGAGCTCCGACGCTTCCTTAAGGATCTCCTTTAGGAAACACCGGACCGTCCTTCCTGAGAGAAAGGAGCTCAGACGCTTCCTTAAGGATCTCCTTTAGGAAACACCGGACCGTCCTTCCTGAGAGAAAGGAGCTCCGACGCTTCCTTAAGGATCTCCTTTAGGAAACACCGGACCGTCCTTCCTGAGAGAAAGGAGCTCCGACGCTTCCTTAAGGATCTCCTTTAGGAAACACCGGACCGTCCTTCCTGAGAGAAAGGAGCTCCGACGCTTCCTTAAGGATCTCCTTTAGGAAACACCGGACCGTCCTTCCTGAGAGAAAGGAGCTCCGACGCTTCCTTAAGGATCTCCTTTAGGAAACACCGGACCGTCCTTCAGGAGAGAAAGGAGCTCCGACGCTTCCTTAAGGATCTCCTTTAGGAAACACCGGACCGTCCTTCCTGAGAGAAAGGAGCTCCGACGCTTCCTTAAGGATCTCCTTTAGGAAACACCGGACCGTCCTTCAGGAGAGAAAGGAGCTCCGACGCTTCCTTAAGGATCTCCTTTAGGAAACACCGGACCGTCCTTCATGAGAGAAAGGAGCTCCGACGCTTCCTTAAGGATCTCCTTTAGGAAACACCGGACCGTCCTTCCTGAGAGAAAGGAGCTCCGACGCTTCCTTAAGGATCTCCTTTAGGAAACACCGGACCGTCCTTCAGGAGAGAAAGGAGCTCCGACGCTTCCTTAAGGATCTCCTTTAGGAAACACCGGACCGTCCTTCCTGAGAGAAAGGAGCTCCGACGCTTCCTTAAGGATCTCCTTTAGGAAACACCGGACCGTCCTTCCTGAGAGAAAGGAGCTCCGACGCTTCCTTAAGGATCTCCTTTAGGAAACACCGGACCGTCCTCCAGGAGAGAAAGGAGCTCCGACGCTTCCTTAAGGATCTCCTTTAGGAAACACCGGACCGTCCTTCCTGAGAGAAAGGAGCTCCGACGCTTCCTTAAGGATCTCCTTTAGGAAACACCGGACCGTCCTTCATGAGAGAAAGGAGCTCCGACGCTTCCTTAAGGATCTCCTTTAGGAAACACCGGACCGTCCTTCCTGAGAGAAAGGAGCTCCGACGCTTCCTTAAGGATCTCCTTTAGGAAACACCGGACCGTCCTTCCTGAGAGAAAGGAGCTCCGACGCTTCCTTAAGGATCTCCTTTAGGAAACACCGGACCGTCCTTCCTGAGAGAAAGGAGCTCCGACGCTTCCTTAAGGATCTCCTTTAGGAAACACCGGACCGTCCTTCCTGAGAGAAAGGAGCTCCGACGCTTCCTTAAGGATCTCCTTTAGGAAACACCGGACCGTCCTTCCTGAGAGAAAGGAGCTCCGACGCTTCCTTAAGGATCTCCTTTAGGAAACACCGGACCGTCCTTCCTGAGAGAAGGGAGCTCCGACGCTTCCTTAAGGATCTCCTTTAGGAAACACCGGACCGTCCTTCCTGAGAGAAAGGAGCTCCGACGCTTCCTTAAGGATCTCCTTTAGGAAACACCGGACCGTCCTTCATGAGAGAAAGGAGCTCCGACGCTTCCTTAAGGATCTCCTTTAGGAAACACCGGACCGTCCTTCCTGAGAGAAAGGAGCTCCGACGCTTCCTTAAGGATCTCCTTTAGGAAACACCGGACCGTCCTTCATGAGAGAAAGGAGCTCCGACGCTTCCTTAAGGATCTCCTTTAGGAAACACCGGACCGTCCTTCCTGAGAGAAAGGAGCTCCGACGCTTCCTTAAGGATCTCCTTTAGGAAACACCGGACCGTCCTTTAGGAGAGAAAGGAGCTCCGACGCTTCCTTAAGGATCTCCTTTAGGAAACACCGGACCGTCCTTCCTGAGAGAAAGGAGCTCCGACGCTTCCTTAAGGATCTCCTTTAGGAAACACCGGACCGTCCTTCCTGAGAGAAAGGAGCTCCGACGCTTCCTTAAGGATCTCCTTTAGGAAACACCGGACCGTCCTTCCTGAGAGAAAGGAGCTCCGACGCTTCCTTAACGATCTCCTTTAGGAAACACCGGACCGTCCTTCATGAGAGAAAGGAGCTCCGACGCTTCCTTAAGGATCTCCTTTAGGAAACACCGGACCGTCCTTCATGAGAGAAAGGAGCTCCGACGCTTCCTTAAGGATCTCCTTTAGGAAACACCGGACCGTCCTTTAGGAGAGAAAGGAGCTCCGACGCTTCCTTAAGGATCTCCTTTAGGAAACACCGGACCGTCCTTCCTGAGAGAAAGGAGCTCCGACGCTTCCTTAAGGATCTCCTTTAGGAAACACCGGACCGTCCTTCCTGAGAGAAAGGAGCTCCGACGCTTCCTTAAGGATCTCCTTTAGGAAACACCGGACCGTCCTTTAGGAGAGAAAGGAGCTCCGACGCTTCCTTAAGGATCTCCTTTAGGAAACACCGGACCGTCCTCCAGGAGAGAAAGGAGCTCCGACGCTTCCTTAAGGATCTCCTTTAGGAAACACCGGACCGTCCTTCCTGAGAGAAAGGAGCTCCGACGCTTCCTTAAGGATCTCCTTTAGGAAACACCGGACCGTCCTTCATGAGAGAAAGGAGCTCCAACGCTTCCTTAAGGATCTCCTTTAGGAAACACCGGACCGTCCTTCAGGAGAGAAAGGAGCTCCGACGCTTCCTTAAGGATCTCCTTTAGGAAACACCGGACCGTCCTCCAGGAGAAAAAGGAGCTCATTCTGTCCCATAATTCCTTGCTTTTATAGCGACGCTCCACCATTTTCATCCAGTCGTACTAACTGTGATTCATAAATATGAGGACAGGAGGATGTTTCACTTTTGCTAATATTTATTCATTTTTAAATGATAAACTGTGATGATGAAGTAATATGATCTCTAATAGACAAGTTAATTTCAATGAAAATGTATTTAACATGGATAATTTCAGACCTATGACAGCTCAGTGTCTGCTGCTTATCTTCTGAGTCCTCAGACCATCCTTCCTGGACCTCGTGATGTTTTCCATCAAGGTCAAGTAGAAGAACTTAGCTAAAGATGATAGGAGGTCCTTTCTGAGCATTAGACTGGACCCCTGGTCTACTTACAGATCTGACGACCGGAAGTGTTGAACTGGAAACTGGAAAATAGCTCATGGTCACGTGTGTTCCACTAAAATAAAAGAACCTCGGAACTTCTCTGGTGATGAATCACGTCGCTCCGCTTCTTCGTTCTTTTAATATTGAGGTTTTTTTTACATTTTCTGGTCTAACTGACAGAAACGTGAACTCTGGGCAGTTTAACAAACCTACCTGAACAGTGACGTCAGCCCTTTATAAAGTTATCAAACTGGTTGCTTTACAACGATCAAACGTTAACGTTACTTACGGTAGTGATGACGTATGAACCGCAGCTATTTCTAATGCTAACTGACAACTTCTCCTGCCACGGCTCCGCTCAGCTACAAGGAAACACTACGTCACTTCCGGGGGGATATCCAGAATAAAGGCGTGGCCCCCGTCTGGCTTCATGGTCCATGTCAAGGGGGAATCCTCCGATTAAAACAGAAGGTTTAAATATTGATAGATCGTTTCAAATAATTTTTCAGCAGGTGGCTGCAAAGAAAATTCACAATATGACAAATGGAGCTACTTACCAGCTTAGTCTTTTCCTGTTTGCACAAAAAAACATTAAAACCATTAATCCGATCATTTCATATTCATATGATCAAATGAAAGTAGGAAATAGTTGCAGTGATTTACTGAAACATGGTCAAACATAAATGTAAATACAGAACGTGAGGCAGAAACAGAGTTTGTACCATTCTAAGGAGCTTTAAAGTGAATATTTGGTCTGAGCTCCTTTATTCTCCAACACAGCCTCAACCCTCTTAGACAATCTTTCTGTCATTTCACCTTGTTAGCTGCAGAAATCCTATTTTCTGTCTGTCAAACTGTGTTTTCTTTGCTGTTTTTCATAGATGCAGCTAAAGAAATGGGAACAAATGATGTGTCTTTGTGACAGGCTGCTGGTAACAAAGAGCCTAAAGATCCAGTTTAAAATGGCTTCTTTGCTAAGTTGTCTGTTCTGTGTCGACACAACACTGGTTCATCCCTTGAGTTAGGAGCCTTTTTTCTGCCTGAATGGGTCAAAGGTCAGAGTTAAGTGGCTGAACTAAGAAAAAACACTGAAAATGCTCAGGAACAAGGACTGAAGATGAGGGAAAAAGCTAAAAAAGGATCTATTTTAGGCCCTTCATTATTCTCACTGTACATGTTGCCCCTTGGATCCATTCTCTGCAAACATAATGTGTCTTTTCATTGTTACGTGGATGATGTTCAGATTTATCTCCCCTTACAAATGAATTGTTGAAACTCTACAAACTCTACTTGCCTGTATAACGGATATCAAGACTTGGATGAGCCTCAGCTTCCTAAACCTAAATGACAGTAAGACAGAAATCACAGAGTTTGGGCGACATGGACTTTGGAGTGATTGTTCTGATGCTCTGCCCCCCTCCCTGGGTTTGAAAAACTGCTCTGTCATGAAGAGCCTTCGTGTCAGGCTCTGTAGTCAAAAGGGCCTTTTTTCAGCCACTTCTGGCCAGGGTCAAACAATACCTCTCTCCTAGTGACCTGGAGAAGGTGATTCATTCCTTTATTTTTTCGAGACTGGATTATTACAACTACACTCTCTGCAACGCCTACAGCTTGTGCAAAATGCTGCTGCTTGTCTTTTAACAGGTACAGAGAAACAGGAACATATAACACAAGTTTTGCCCTCTCTGCACTGGCTTCCTGTCTGGTTCAGAATTGATTTTAAGATCCTGATGTTTGTTGTTAAAGTTTTGAATGGTTTGGCCCCAGAGTATTTCGCTGAGCTCATCCATGTTCTCAGACCAATCAGAGCTCTGATGTCTGCTAACAAACTACCTAGATGTGCCTAAAAGCAGACTAAAAAACTAAAGGTGATCGAGCTTTTGCAGTGGTTGCCCCCAAGCTGTGGAATAGTTTACCGCTGCATATTCGGTTGTCAGAAACTCTGGAAATTTTTTAATCCTCACTTAAACCCCCTCTTCTCCCAGGCTTTCGGACTTGGGTGAGACGAAAGTTGGCTTTGTGTGTCGATTGTATATACCTCTTGCTGAAATTGACTTTATGAAATTTATCTTAGGATTTTATTGTTATTAATTTATTTAAAGTACTTTGGTCAACCTAGGTTGTTATAAGGTGCTCTACAAATAAACGTGACCTTGACCTTGAGAAAATGTCCAGTGTTCTGCTCAGTAGAAGTAGAAAGAAGAGTTGAACTTCAGACTCATTGGGTGTTTTTGGCTATTTTTTGGAAAATGTAATTGTATTGCAACAAGAAGAGGTTGGTAATCTTGTTAGAACACTAGAAGCCACACAAACGTCTTTAGGGTCAGTGTTAAAGAAGTCATCCTGCAGCACCATGCGGATGGAGTCGGTACTAAACTTGATCGGAAACATTCTGTTGAAGCAGCTGTAGACAAACCCAGTAAGAAGACAAATTGTTCTTAAGGATTTGAGCTGAAGAAGTTCAAAGGATAAATACATTTTTTCTTGTTTTTCTAACAGGAAATTATGTCACCACCTGCTTCACCGCCTGTTGATCTTCATACATAAACGTAGATATTTGAAAACTCAGTGAACTGCTGAAAGAAAGGCCTTAGACTGTTTAACAGATACCAGCATACAAACATGATGAGTTTTAATGTTTCTGAGACATTTCAGGGATTTCTTAGTCAGCCTCTTACATTTTTGTTTGTTTGGATTCAAAGTCAGAAGAATTCCAACATTAAGGTAGTGATTTGAAGGTGAAACAGGCAGAAGCTGAGCATAAACTGTTTTCAGTTTTCAAACGTTGGAACAGTTTAAGACACCAAACAAAAACAAGTTGATCGATATTGATCCTAAATAAATCAATAACACAAACGGAGGCAAGTGAAACATAAACAGTTGATTTTATTAAACAAAAGTTGTTGATGTTTTCATTCCTTTTGTAAACAAAAACATCACTGAATAAATACTGTTTATTGATCAGTGAACACACATTGATTGGCAACATGCTGAAATGACCTAAGGCACAAGAAGCTAAGAGGTCAGAGGTCATATGACCAGCACTCATAAAATATACCTGAGCAGGTGACATAAAACCACACGCTATGTATCAGTCCAGTCAGTAGGCAGATCACCTGATCATTCACCTGTCAGGAGGGGGTGGAGTCAGGAGCACAACCTTTCATCAGCTCTTTGCCTGTTTCCTCTTCTGTACCAGTTCGGCCAACATCTTGTAACGAATCATACACTCCTCCTGGATCAATACACACAGTAAGGTCAGATCATCGATCAGGAATCAATCCGTCATCAATAACACAAACAGGTCATCGATCAGGAATCAATCCGTCATCAATAACACAAACAGGTCATCGATCAGGAATCAATCCGTCATCAATAACACAAACAGGTCATCGATCAGGAATCAATCCGTCATCAATAACACACACAGGTCATCGATCAGGAATCAATCCGTCATCAATAACACACACAGGTCATCGATCAGGAATCAATCCGTCATCAATAACACAAACAGGTCATCGATCAGGAATCAATCCGTCATCAATAACACAAACAGGTCATCGATCAGGAATCAATCCGTCATCAATAACACAAACAGGTCATCGATCAGGAATCAATCCGTCATCAATAACACACACAGGTCATCGATCAGGAATCAATCCGTCATCAATAACACACACAGGTCATCGATCAGGAATCAATCCGTCATCAATAACACAAACAGGTCATCGATCAGGAATCAATCCGTCATCAATAACACAAACAGGTCATCGATCAGGAATCAATCCGTCATCAATAACACACACAGGTCATCGATCAGGAATCAATCCGTCATCAATAACACACACAGGTCATCGATCAGGAATCAATCCGTCATCAATAACACACACAGGTCATCGATCAGGAATCAATCCGTCATCAATAACACAAACAGGTCATCGATCAGGAATCAATCCGTCATCAATAACACAAACAGGTCATCGATCAGGAATCAATCCGTCATCAATAACACACACAGGTCATCGATCAGGAATCAATCCGTCATCAATAACACAAACAGGTCATCGATCAGGAATCAATCCGTCATCAATAACACAAACAGGTCATCGATCAGGAATCAATCCGTCATCAATAACACATACAGGTCATCGATCAGGAATCAATCCGTCATCAATAACACATACAGGTCATCGATCAGGAATCAATCCGTCATCAATAACACACACAGGTCATCGATCAGGAATCAATCCGTCATCAATAACACACACAGGTCATCGATCAGGAATCAATCCGTCATCAATAACACAAACAGGTCATCGATCAGGAATCAATCCGTCATCAATAACACAAACAGGTCATCGATCAGGAATCAATCCGTCATCAATAACACACACAGGTCATCGATCAGGAATCAATCCGTCATCAATAACACAAACAGGTCATCGATCAGGAATCAATCCGTCATCAATAACACAAACAGGTCATCGATCAGGAATCAATCCGTCATCAATAACACACACAGGTCATCGATCAGGAATCAATCCGTCATCAATAACACAAACAGGTCATCGATCAGGAATCAATCCGTCATCAATAACACAAACAGGTCATCGATCAGGAATCAATCCGTCATCAATAACACAAACAGGTCATCGATCAGGAATCAATCCGTCATCAATAACACATACAGGTCATCGATCAGGAATCAATCCGTCATCAATAACACACACAGGTCATCGATCAGGAATCAATCCGTCATCAATAACACACACAGGTCATCGATCAGGAATCAATCCGTCATCAATAACACACACAGGTCATCGATCAGGAATCAATCCGTCATCAATAACACACACAGGTCATCGATCATCAGCTAGTTTGACACAGTTTTGTTCTCAGGGTTCCTAAAAGTTCTGAGGGTCAGATCTGGACCAGCGGTTCTGGGGAGTCTCAGTCCGGCTCACCTTGGTCTTGCCTGGGACCACCTTGGCTATGCGGTCCCAGCGTTCTGCGGTTCCTCGCGGGAACTGTTGGAGGGCGAGTTCCAGCAGTTTCTGTTGGTTCTGAGTCCAGGTGGAGGGATTCACCTTTTCTCTGTTCTCCTGTGGCTCCGCCTCCTCGTCCACTGCAGTTGGGTCGAAGTCCTGCTGCCGACGCCCTCGGACCTTCATCTCCCCTCCATCTACTGCTGAACTCTTCTTGCTTCTCCTGCGGACGGCAGAGACTGGAGCCGCCTCTTCTTCCTCCTCCTCCTGTTCCTCGTCACAGGCCCCGCCCATCTTCTGGGACGTCACAATGTCATCAACAGGAAGTGAACTGAGAGGAAGCGGAGATCCTTTTAAGTCTGACAGTTTCACCAAACCTGAAATAGAAGACATAGAGCATCACCTGCACATCACAGCAGAACCTCAAAACCGGATTCTGACAGCAGAACCCTACTGATACCAACACCTAACAGTAGAACTATGGAACACAAAACCAGTTTACCTGAGGTATGGCTCACGCTGTCTTTCACCTGTTTGACTTTAGTTGTCACCTGTCAAAGAGAGGGCATTCAGTATGAGGTATTTAAGGTTCTGAGATGGAGGTCTGGTTCATAAGTCCAGATAATACAGTCCAGAACAAGCAGAAGGACCAGGAACAGTCCAGAAGGTCCACAGAACTATGTAAAACAAACTTACATCACTCACTGATCGTCCCAGTTCATGAGCAATCTTGTCCCATCGGCCTGGAGTTCCACCTGGGACTTTTACCATCAACCTGCTGAGGAGGCTCAACTCATCCTCGTTCCAGTCTGCAGCCTGAGAGCAGAAGGGAGATGGGCTTCGGACAGGGGAACATCTAAGAACACTGACATAAAGAACTACTTTACGTTAACTCTAATGTTAAGTATAAGCCCGGAACAGGTACCCCCACTAACCCTGACCCCCCAGGTATGGGGGAGCTCACTGACGAGGGGCTCATACCGAAGAAGCAACAGGATGCCACTTCCATGTGGGCCCAACATTCACAGGGAGAAAATTCAAGGTTGAGTGCCTTGTGAGCTGAACAGCAAAGTGGTTCTGGAACTGGTGTGGAACATCACCTCATAGGCAGGAAAGAGCCTGTGTCTAAGGTGGAGTGGTACCAACTAGATATAGTTGGGCTCACCTCCACACACAGCATGGGCTCTGAAACCAAACTCCTGGAGAGGGCCTGGACTCTCATACTCTGGAGTTGCCCATGGAGAGAGGCATTGGCAGGTGTGGGAATACTCACGAGCCTTTGGCTGTTCTTCAGGGGGACTCCAATGTTTATGTGGGCAATAATGCAGTGATCTGAAGGGACATAATTAGGAGGAACCGGCTCCCTGATCAGAACCCAGGCAGCGTTGTGTTTTTTCACTTCTGTGCTAGTCTTGGATTGTCTATTACAAACACCATGTTTGGACATAAGGTGGTTCATAAGTATCTGGTACCAGGCTACCTTAGGCCCAAGATGGATGATACTAACTTTGTAGTAGTGTCATCAGACCTGCGGATGTATGTCTTGGACGGGCAGAGCTGTCAACCGATAGCCACGTGGTGGCGAGTTATCTGGATTTGCTTTTCAGGGAAGGCCGCCGTACAGACCTGGTAAGCCCAAACGGGCAATGGGGATGAACTAGGAATGTGTGGTGGAGACCCATATCCATTAGCTCTTCAGCAACCACCTCTGGGAGAATTTTTCTCTTCTACTGGGGAGGTTGGGGACATGGAATCAGAATGTACCATGTTTAGGACCTCCATTGTGGATGCGGCTCCCAAAAGCTGTGGCCTGAAGGATGTCTGTGCCTGTCATAGCGGTAACCAGAGGACGAGCAGGTGGATGTCAGCAGTAAGGAAAGCCGCCAAGTTGAAGAAGGAGACCTTTCGTGCTTGGTTGTCCCGTGGGTCACCTGAAGCATCTGACAGGTAGAGAGTGGCTAGAAGGGGTGCAGAATTGTTGGTTTCTAAAACTGGAGAAGCTAAAACTCCGGCAAAGAAAGAATTTGGCGAGAAAGACTTTCGGCTGGCCTCAAGAATGTTCTAGCAAACCATTCGGTGACTCAGAAAAGGAAAGTAGGGTGTGTCCTAGGTTGTGCTTGACCTGGCGCGATAACTGCTGACCAGGACCAGGGATATCATCAGGTTACTGTTGTGGCTAAGAGTTGAGCCGGAAAGAGACGCTTTCAGTTTACTGGTCCATCTTTGTTCATGCTGAGGTGGTTCATCTGGTTAGAATGCCTCCTGGTCGCCTCTCTTTGGAGGTTTTTTGGGGTCCGTGGCAGACCCAGAACTCACTGTGAATACGTTGAGATACCCGAAGAGGAGCTGCAGAGCATCCCTGGGGATAGGGATGTCTAGGTTTCCCTAGACCTGTTGCCTCTGCGACTCAACCTCGGATAAGGTAATGGATGAATAGATGGATTTTACCTAGTGCTGCTGATCAATAACTTCAGACCTTTTTCTTGGCTTCTCTGCGGTTCTGTAGCCAGTCATCCATCTGGTCTTCGATCTCCTCAATGGAAGTGGACTGGTCGTAATTCTGGTAGTTCAGATTCTCTGAAGAAGCCTTGTATACAGGAAACTCCACTTTGGGCTTCTTGACCTTGGGTCTCTTTTCCCCTACACAGTTGGAAGCAGCAGAGCAGATCAAAGTGATCAATCAGTTATTGGAACAGACTGATTTACAATCAAACACAAGAAGAGAACTACGGCAGTCTAGAAGAAAAATAGAAGTTTACTTGTGGAAACTTCCTGTTCAGCTTCAGCCTCTTCCTTCTGATGCTGCTTCATCAGCTGGTAGTCCTCATAGTATTGCTTCACCTCCTGGAACACAAAGATCAGAGCTTGCAGTGACACTGAGACAAAAGTCAGAACTAGCCCAGGGTCCAAACTGAGGCCAGGGTAAGTGCTGATCAGAGACCAGGGTCAGGATCTAACAGAGACCAGAGTCAAGACTGATCAGAGACCAGAGTCAAGACTGATCAGAGACCAGGGTCAGGATCTAACAGAGACCAGAGTCAGGATCTAACAGAGACCAGAGTCAAGACTGATCAGAGACCAGAGTCAAGACTGATCAGAGACCAGGATCAGGATCTAACAGAGACCAGAGTCAGGATCTAACAGAGACCAGGGTCAGGATCTAACAGAGACCAGAGTCAAGACTGATCAGAGACCAGAGTCAAGACTGATCAGAGACCAGAGTCAAGACTGATCAGAGACCAGAGTCAGGATCTAACAGAGACCAGGGTCAAGACTGATCAGAGACCAGGGTCAGGATCTAACAGAGACCAGAGTCAAGACTGATCAGAGACCAGGGTCAAGACTGATCAGAGACCAGGGTCAAGACTGATCAGAGACCAGAGTCAAGACTGATCAGAGACCAGGGTCAGGATCTAACAGAGACCAGAGTCAAGACTGATCAGAGACCAGAGTCAAGACTGATCAGAGACCAGAGTCAGGATCTAACAGAGACCAGGGTCAAGACTGATCAGAGACCAGGATCAGGATCTAACAGAGACCAGAGTCAAGACTGATCAGAGACCAGAGTCAGGATCTAACAGAGACCAGAGTCAGGATCTAACAGAGACCAGAGTCAAGACTGATCAGAGACCAGGGTCAAGACTGATCAGAGACCAGGGTCAGGATCTAACAGAGACCAGAGTCAAGACTGATCAGAGACCAGAGTCAAGACTGATCAGAGACCAGGGTCAGGATCTAACAGAGACCAGAGTCAGGATCTAACAGAGACCAGAGTCAAGACTGATCAGAGACCAGGATCAAGACTGATCAGAGACCAGGGTCAGGATCTAACAGAGACCAGAGTCAAGACTGATCAGAGACCAGGGTCAAGACTGATCAGAGACCAGGGTCAAGACTGATCAGAGACCAGGGTCAGGATCTAACAGAGACCAGAGTCAAGACTGATCAGAGACCAGGGTCAAGACTGATCAGAGACCAGGGTCAAGACTGATCAGAGACCAGGGTCAGGATCTAACAGAGACCAGAGTCAAGACTGATCAGAGACCAGGGTCAAGACTGATCAGAGACCAGGGTCAAGACTGATCAGAGACCAGGGTCAGGATCTAACAGAGACCAGAGTCAGGATCTAACAGAGACCAGAGTCAAGACTGATCAGAGACCAGGATCAAGACTGATCAGAGACCAGGGTCAGGATCTAACAGAGACCAGAGTCAAGACTGATCAGAGACCAGGATCAAGACTGATCAGAGACCAGGATCAAGACTGATCAGAGACCAGAGTCAAGACTGATCAGAGACCAGAGTCAAGACTGATCAGAGACCAGGGTCAGGATCTAACAGAGACCAGAGTCAGGATCTAACAGAGACCAGAGTCAAGACTGATCAGAGACCAGGATCAAGACTGATCAGAGACCAGGGTCAGGATCTAACAGAGACCAGAGTCAAGACTGATCAGAGACCAGGGTCAAGACTGATCAGAGACCAGGGTCAAGACTGATCAGAGACCAGGGTCAAGACTGATCAGAGACCAGGATCAGGATCTAACAGAGACCAGAGTCAGGATCTAACAGAGACCAGAGTCAAGACTGATCAGAGACCAGGATCAAGACTGATCAGAGACCAGGGTCAGGATCTAACAGAGACCAGAGTCAAGACTGATCAGAGACCAGGGTCAAGACTGATCAGAGACCAGGGTCAAGACTGATCAGAGACCAGGGTCAGGATCTAACAGAGACCAGAGTCAGGATCTAACAGAGACCAGAGTCAAGACTGATCAGAGACCAGGATCAAGACTGATCAGAGACCAGGGTCAGGATCTAACAGAGACCAGAGTCAAGACTGATCAGAGACCAGGGTCAAGACTGATCAGAGACCAGGGTCAAGACTGATCAGAGACCAGGGTCAGGATCTAACAGAGACCAGAGTCAAGACTGATCAGAGACCAGGGTCAAGACTGATCAGAGACCAGGGTCAAGACTGATCAGAGACCAGGGTCAGGATCTAACAGAGACCAGGGTCAAGACTGATCAGAGACCAGGATCAGGATCTAACAGAGACCAGAGTCAGGATCTAACAGAGACCAGAGTCAAGACTGATCAGAGACCAGGATCAAGACTGATCAGAGACCAGGGTCAGGATCTAACAGAGACCAGAGTCAAGACTGATCAGAGACCAGGGTCAAGACTGATCAGAGACCAGGGTCAAGACTAATCAGAGACCAGGGTCAGGATCTAACAGAGACCAGAGTCAAGACTGATCAGAGACCAGGATCAGGATCTAACAGAGACCAGAGTCAAGACTGATCAGAGACCAGAGTCAGGATCTAACAGAGACCAGAGTCAGGATCTAACAGAGACCAGAGTCAAGACTGATCAGAGACCAGGGTCAAGACTGATCAGAGACCAGGGTCAGGATCTAACAGAGACCAGAGTCAAGACTGATCAGAGACCAGGATCAGGATCTAACAGAGACCAGAGTCAGGATCTAACAGAGACCAGAGTCAAGACTGATCAGAGACCAGAGTCAAGACTGATCAGAGACCAGGGTCAGGATCTAACAGAGACCAGAGTCAAGACTGATCAGAGACCAGGGTCAGGATCTAACAGAGACCAGAGTCAAGACTGATTAGAGACCAGAGTCAAGACTGATCAGAGACCAGGATCAGGATCTAACAGAGACCAGAGTCAAGACTGATCAGAGACCAGGGTCAGGATCTAACAGAGACCAGAGTCAAGACTGATCAGAGACCAGGGTCAGGATCTAACAGAGACCAGAGTCAAGACTGATTAGAGACCAGGGTCAAGACTGATCAGAGACCAGGGTCAGGATCTAACAGAGACCAGAGTCAAGACTGATCAGAGACCAGGGTCAAGACTGATCAGAGACCAGGGTCAAGACTGATCAGAGACCAGGGTCAGGATCTAACAGAGACCAGGGTCAAGACTGATCAGAGACCAGGGTCAGGATCTAACAGAGACCAGAGTCAAGACTGATCAGAGACCAGAGTCAAGACTGATCAGAGACCAGAGTCAAGACTGATCAGAGACCAGGGTCAAGACTGATCAGAGACCAGGGTCAAGACTGATCAGAGACCAGGATCAGGATCTAAGAGACCAGAATAAGGACTGAGATCAGGATGAGGGCTGCTGCTGCCTACCTGGACAGTCTGAGGCAGATTTTTGATGGACAGGTAAAGCCAGATGGTCAGCTTTAGAGGGAGGATGTCCTGCCAGTGAGGTCGCTCCTGATTTCTGAAACAACAAACAAACAGTAACAAACTTAAACAAACAAACAGGAAGTCCAGCAGTGACGATGTTTTATATGTACCTTTCTGTGCGTTCATGACCGATACACCTGATTTCCTCAGCAAGTCTGGAGCTCAGTTTCTTCTTCTTCTCTTTCTTCTTCTTACTCAGCAGCTCATCCTGGAAACAAGCAGTTCAGCTCACGTGACATGCCTTGATCTGATTGGCTATTGGAGCCCTCTCTGTTCTGTTTGGATGTCTCACCAGCTGTTTCTCCAGGTAGATGGACCAGATGACAGCATAGTGTCCCACGGTGAGAATGAGGAAGAGGAGGAAGCCCAGCTCAGTGTTGCTCATCTTCCTCACCCGTTGGTAGTAGAAGACCGGCTGTCGCCAATCAGGGAGTCCATTTACCAGGATGTCGTCATATCTACGAAGACACAGCTGTTGAGCCCTGCAGAGGGACTCTGAGCTCTGAAATAAACAGCTGACACTTACCTGCGCCGCCTCTCCTCGTCCTTTAACACCTCATAAATGGCGACCAGCTGCAAACAAACAAAATGTCTGAGTTTCTGTTGGACTACTTGTTTGGTTTCAGTGTAACAGAATGTTTCTTCCCCCAGGACACTTTTCCATCAGAGCATTTTACTTGTGTGAACAAAGTTTTAATTCAATTCAATTCAATTCAGTTTTATTTATAAAGCGCCAAATTACAACAAATGTCATCTCAAGGCATTTAAGTAATATAGTCCAATTCAAGCCAATTGGAATTCAATTCATTGTAATAATAATCCAATGAAATCCAATTAATTAATCTAAAAATAATCCAGTTCATTCATGTAGAGCCAATTCAAAAACAGTATCCTAGCTAAGGAAACCAACAGATTGGACCGAAACTTGTCTTCAGTCCAATCTCCCGTCCTGAGCCTGAGGGACTGTGGAAAGGAACGACTCCCTTTAACAGGAAGAAACCTCTGGCAGAACCAGAACCAGGAAGAAACCTCTGGCAGAACCAGAACCAGGAAGAAACCTCTGGCAGAACCAGAACCAGGAAGAAACCTCTGGCAGAACCAGAACCAGGAAGAAACCTCTGGCAGAACCAGAACCAGGAAGAAACCTCTGGCAGAACCAGAACCAGGAAGAAACCTCTGGCAGAACCAGAACCAAGAAGAAACCTCTGGCAGAACCAGACTCAGGAAGGGTGGCCATCCGCCTCGACCAGCTGGGGTTTGAGAAGACAGAAAAGAGGGAAAAGAGGAGGAAAAACACGATAACACCATTCAAAGGATACCTGTTGGAACAGGGAAACACAAGTTAATAACCACAATAATGTCACATGGACATAAAATCATTTGAGAAATTAAACAGGGGGAAAAAGAGAGCAAAGTGAGGAAAGGTGTGACAGATGAGCTCCCCCAGCAGTCTAAGCCTATAGCAGCAGAACTATGGGATGTTTCAGGCTCCCCTGAGCCATTCCTAACTATAAGCTTTATCAGAAAGGAGAGTTTCAGCCTAATCTTAAAGGTAGAGAGGGTGTCTGCTTCCTGAAGCCAAACTGGCAGCTGGTTCCACAGAGAGGGGCCTGATAACTGAAGGCTCTGCCTCCCATTCTGCTTTTAGGGGCCTGATAACTGAAGGCTCTGCCTCCCATCCTGCTTTTAGGGGCCTGATAACTGAAGGCTCTGCCTCCCATTCTGCTTTTAGGGGCCTGATAACTGAAGGCTCTGCCTCCCATTCTGCTTTTAGAAACTCTGGGAACCACAAGGAAACCTGCAGCCTGAGAGCAAAGTGCTCTGTTGGGGAAATATCCAACTGTGAGATCTTTAAGATGTGATGGAGCTCGGTCATTAAGAGCTTTATATGTGAGGAGAAGAAGCTTAAATTCTATTCTGAATTTAACAGGGAGCCAATGAAGAGAAGCTAAAACTGGAGAAACATGATCTCTGCTGTTAGATCTCATCAGAACTCTGGCTGCAGGGTTTTGGATCAGCTGGAGGCTTTCAGAGAATCTGTGGGACAGAACAATAATAAGGAATTACAGTAGTTCAGTCCTGAAGGAACAGATGCATGGAGCAGTTTCTCTGCATCACCCTGAGACAGGATGTTCCTGATTTTAATGATATTACGAAGGTGAAAGAAGGCAGAAACCTGTTTTATATGAGAGTCAGAGGATAGATCCTGGTCAGAAATAACTCCAAGGTTCCTCACTGTAGGACCAGAAGCCAAGGAAATACCATCTAGAGTAACTATATAACTAGACAGTTTCTCCCTGAAGCGCTCAGGTCCAAAGAGAACAACTTCAGTTTGTCTGAATTTAGAAGCAGAAAGTTCTGAGTCATCCAGGTCTTTATGTCTTTAAGACAGGCTTGTAGTCTGACCAACCTGTTGGTTTCATCTGGTTTCATAGATAAGTACAGCTGAGTATCATCAGCATAACAATGGAACTTTATGCCATGCTGTCTAATAATGTTACCTAATGGAAGCATGTATAAAGTAAAAAGAATCGGTCCAAGCACAGAACCCTGAGGAACTCCATGACTTACTCTGGTGTGTGAGGAAGATTCTTCATTTACAAGAACAAACTGGAATCTATCAGAAAAATATGACTTAAACCAGCCTAATACAGTTCCTTACTGTTGTTAGCTCAGAGAGATCGACTGGACAGAAGCCGCCTAAATACAAGGTCAGGTTCTAAAGACAGACAGACATACAGACAGATTTAAGTACAGCCACTTTAGAAGTATCTTTACTTGATGATACATAAGTGGGAAGGATTCCATAAATCTTCTCTTGAATTGCAGTCTGCTTTAAAGCAGCTGTGAATTATACCAAGGAGCCAACCTCTTCTGACTGATTACCTTCCTTTTCAGAGGGGCAACATTGTTCATCATCATTGATGCCTCATAATCCTCTGTGTTATTCACCCTTGTCTCACAGGTGTAAACGAAGCAGAGCAAACAATCCCAACCGTCAACACCAACGTCAGTATGGGTTTAAGTCCAAAGACACACGTCTAAATGTATGGATCAGTATGGATTTAAGTCCAAAGACACACGTCTAAATGTATGTATCAGTATGGATTTAAGTCCAAAGACACATGCTTTAATGTATATATCAGTATGGATTTAAGTCCAAAGACACACGTCTAAATGTATGTATCAGTATGGATTTAAGTACAAAGACACACGCTTTAATGTATATATCAGTATGGATTTAAGTCCAAAGACACACGCTTTAATGTATATATCAGTATGGATTTAAGTACAAAGACACACGTCTAAATGTATGTATCAGTATGGATTTAAGTCCAAAGACACACGTCTAAATGTATATATCAGTATGGATTTAAGTACAAAGACACTCGTCTAAATGTATATATCAGTATGGATTTAAGTACAAAGACACACGCTTTAATGTATATATCAGTATGGATTTAAGTACAAAGACACACGTCTAAATGTATGTATCAGTATGGATTTAAGTCCAAAGACACACGTCTAAATATATGTATCAGTATGGATTTAAGTCCAAAGACACACGTCTAAATGTATATATCAGTATGGATTTAAGTACAAAGACACACGCTTTAATGTATATATCAGTATGGATTTAAGTCCAGCTCCCTCCTGAGCTGTCACCTTATCGTGGTGGGGGAGTTTGCGTGCCCCAATGAGTCTGGGAGCTATGTTGCCCGGGGCTTTAAGCCCCTGGTAGGGTCACCCAAGGCAAACAGATCCTAGATGAGGGACCAGACAAAGAACAGCTCAAAAGACCCCTTATGATGAACAAAAAATTTGGACCTCGTGATCCCTGGCCCGGATGTGGGACACCGGGGCCTCCCCCCGGAGCCAGGCCCGGGGGTGGGGCCCGGCAGCGGGCGCCTGGTGGCCGGGTCTGTGCCCATGGGGCTCGGTCGGGCATAGCCCGAAATGATGACGTGGGTCCCCCTTCCGACGGGCTCACCACCCGTGGGAGGGGCCAAGGGGGTCGGGTGCGATGTGAGCTGGGTAGCGGCCGAAGGCAGAGGCCTTGGCGGTCTGATCCTCGGCTACTGAAGCTAGCTCTTGGGACGTGGAATGTCACCTCTCTGTTGGGGAAGGAGCCGGAGCTGGTGCGCGAGGCTGAGCGGTTCCGGCTAGATATAGTCGGACTCACCTCGACGCACGGCTTGGGCTCTGGAACCAGTCCTCTTGAGAGGGGTTGGACTCTCTTCCACTCTGGAGTTGCCCGTGGTGAGAGGCGCAGAGCAGGTGTGGGCATACTTATTGCCCCCCAGCTGTGTGCCAGTACATTGGGGTTTACCCCAGTGAACGAGAGGGTAGCCTCCCTCCGCCTTCGGGTGGGGGGACGAGTCCTGACTGTTGTTTGTGCCTATGCGCCAAACAGCAGTTCAGAGTACCCACCCTTTTTGGAGTCTCTGGGGGAGGCACTGGAGAATGCTCCTACCGGAGACTCCCTCGTTCTGCTGGGGGACTTCAATGCTCACGTGGGCAATGACAGTGAGACCTGGAGGGGTGTGATTGGGAGGAACGGCCCCCCCGATCTTAACCAGAGTGGTGTTATGTTGTTGGACTTCTGTGCTGGTCATGGACTGTCCATAACGAACACCATGTTCAGACATAAGGGTGTCCATATGTGCACTTGGCACCAGGACACCCTTGGCCGCAGTTCGATGATCGACTTTGTGGTTGTATCATCGGACTTGCGGCCGTATGTCCTGGACACTCGGGCGAAGAGAGGGGCGGAGCTGTCAACTGATCACCACCTGGTGGTGAGTTGGCTCCGCTGGTGGGGGAGGATGCCGATCAGACCTGGCAGGCCCAAACGTATTGTGAGGGTCTGCTGGGAGCGTTTGTCAGAATCCCCCGTCAGAAGGAGCTTTAACTCCCACCTCCGGCAGAGCTTCAACCATATCCCGGGGGAGGTGGGGGACATTGAGTCCGAATGGGCCATGTTCCGTGACTCCATTGCCGAGGCAGCTGATCGGAGTTGTGGCCGTAAGGTGGTCGGTGCCTGTCGTGGCGGCAACCCTCGAACCTGCTGGTGGACACCAGTGGTGAGGGAAGCCGTCAAGCTGAAGAAGGAGTCCTATCGGGCCTTTTTGGCCAGTGGGACCCTTGAAGCAGCTGATAGGTACCGGCAGGCCAGACGGGCTGCGGCTTCGGCGGTTGCTGAGGCAAAAACTCGGGCCTGGGAGGAGTTCGGTGAGACCATGGAGAACGATTTCCGGACGGCCTCGAAGAGATTCTGGTCCACCATCCGGCGTCTCAGGGGGGGGAAGCGGCTCACAGTCAACACTGTTTACAGTGGGGACGGGGCTTTGCTGACCTCAACTAGGGATGTTGTGAGTCGGTGGGGGGAGTACTTCGAGGAACTCCTCAATCCTACCAACACGTGCTCGGAAGAGGCAGAGTCGGAGAGCTCGGAGACGGGGCCTCCCATTTCTGGGGCTGAGGTTGCCGAGGTGGTCAAAAAGCTCCTCGGTGGCAAGGCCCCGGGGGTGGATGAGGTCCGTCCTGAGTTTCTCAAGGCTCTGGATGTTGTAGGGCTGTCTTGGCTGACACGCCTCTGCAGCATCGCGTGGACATCGGGGACAGTGCCTCTGGACTGGCAGATCGGGGTGGTGGTCCCCCTCTTTAAAAAGGGGGACCGGAGGGTGTGTTCCAACTATAGGGGTATCACACTCCTCAGCCTCCCTGGTAAGGTCTATTCGGGGGTATTGGAGAGGAGGATCCGTCGGATAATCGAGCCTCGGATTCAGGAGATGCAGTGTGGCTTTCGTCCTGGCCGTGGAACAGTGGACCAGCTCTATACCCTCGGCAGGATCCTGGAGGGTGCATGGGAGTTCGCCCAACCAGTCTACATGTGTTTTGTGGACTTGGAGAAAGCGTTCGACCGTGTCCCTCGTGGAGTCCTGTGGGGGGTGCTCCGGGAATATGGAGTGCCGGACCCCTTGATAGGGTCCGTTCGGTCTCTGTATGACCGGTGCCAGAGTTTGGGCCGCATTGCCGGCAGTAAGTCGGATACGTTTCCGGTGAGAGTTGGACTCCGTCAGGGCTGCCCTTTGTCACCGATTCTGTTCCTAACTTTTATGGACAGAATTTCTAGGCGCAGCCAGGGCGTTGAGGGTGTCCGATTTGGCGACCTCAGAATCGGGTCTCTGCTTTTTGCAGATGATGTGGTTCTGTTAGCGTCGTCAGGCCGTGACCTTCAGCTCTCACTGGAGCGATTCGCAGCCGAGTGTGAAGCGGCTGGGATGAGAATCAGCGCCTCCAAATCCAAGACTATGGTTCTCAGCCGGAAAAGGGTGGAATGCTCTCTCCGGGTCGGGAATGAGATCCTTCCCCAAGTGGAGGAGTTCAAGTATCTCGGGGTCTTGTTCACGAGTGAGGGACGAATGGAGCGGGAGATTGACGGGCGGATCGGTGCGGCGTCTGCAGTGTTGCGGGCTCTGCACCGACCCGTCGTTGTGAAGAGGGAGCTGAGCCAGAAGGCGAAGCTCTCTACTTACTGGTTAATCTACGTTCCCATCCTCACCTATGGTCACGAGTTGTGGGTAGTGACCGAAAGAACAAGATCGCGAATACAAGCGGCCGAAATGGGTTTCCTCCGCAGGGTGTCTGGGCTCTCCCTTAGAGATAGGGTGAGAAGCTCAGTCATCCGGGAGGGGCTCGGAGTAGAACCGCTGCTCCTCCGCATTGAGAGGAGTCAGATGAGGTGGCTCGGGCATCTGGTTAGGATGCCCCCTGGGCGCCTCCCTGGGGAGGTGTTCCGGGCACGTCCCACTGGGAGGAGACCCCGGGGAAGACCCAGGACACGCTGGAGAGACTATGTCTCTCGGCTGGCCTGGGAACGCCTCGGGGTCCCCCCGGAAGAGCTGGAAGAAGTGGCCGGGGACAGAGACGTCTGGGTTTCTCTGCTCAAGCTGCTGCCCCCGCGACCCGACCCCCGGATAAGCGGCAGATGATGGATGGATGGATGGATTTAAGTCCAAAGACACACGTCTAAATGTATGTATCAGTATGGATTTAAGTACAAAGACACATGCTTTAATGTATATATCAGTATGGATTTAAGTACAAAGACACACGTCTAAATGTATATATCAGTATGGATTTAAGTCCAAAGACACACGTCTAAATGTATATATCAGTATGGATTTAAGTACAAAGACACACGTCTAAATGTATGTATCAGTATGGATTTAAGTCCAAAGACACACGTCTAAATGTATGTATCAGTATGGATTTAAGTACAAAGACACACGTCTAAATGTATATATGAGTATGGATTTAAGTCCAAAGACACACGTCTAAATGTATATATCAGTATGGATTTAAGTCCAAAGACACACGTCTAAATGTATGTATCAGTATGGATTTAAGTCCAAAGACACACGTCTAAATGTATATATCAGTATGGATTTAAGTCCAAAGACACACGTCTAAATGTATGGATCAGTATGGATTTAAGTACAAAGACACACGTCTAAATGTATGGATCAGTATGGATTTAAGTACAAAGACACACGTCTAAATGTATGTATCAGTATGGATTTAAGTCCAAAGACACACGTCTAAATGTATGGATCAGTATGGATTTAAGTCCAAAGACACATGCTTTAATGTATATATCAGTATGGATTTAAGTCCAAAGACACATGCTTTAATGTATGTATCAGTATGGATTTAAGTCCAAAGACACACGTCTAAATGTATGGATCAGTATGGATTTAAGTCCAAAGACACACGTCTAAATGTATGTATCAGTATGGATTTAAGTACAAAGACACACGTCTAAATGTATGTATCAGTATGGATTTAAGTCCAAAGACACACGTCTAAATGTATGGATCAGTATGGATTTAAGTCCAAAGACACACGTCTAAATGTATGGATCAGTATGGATTTAAGTACAAAGACACACGTCTAAATGTATGTATCAGTACGGATTTAAGTACAAAGACACACGCTTTAATGTATATATCAGTATGGATTTAAGTACAAAGACACACGTCTAAATGTATGGATCAGTATGGATTTAAGTCCAAAGACACACGTCTAAATGTATGGATCAGTATGGATTTAAGTCCAAAGACACATGCTTTAATGTATATATCAGTATGGATTTAAGTCCAAAGACACATGCTTTAATGTATATATCAGTATGGATTTAAGTCCAAAGACACATGCTTTAATGTATATATCAGTATGGATTTAAGTCCAAAGACACACGTCTAAATGTATATATCAGTATGGATTTAAGTCCAAAGACACACGCTTTAATGTATATATCAGTATGGATTTAAGTACAAAGACACACGTCTAAATGTATGGATCAGTATGGATTTAAGTACAAAGACACACGTCTAAATGTATGTATCAGTATGGATTTAAGTACAAAGACACACGCTTTAATGTATATATCAGTATGGATTTAAGTCCAAAGACACACGTCTAAATGTATGTATCAGTATGGATTTAAGTACAAAGACACATGCTTTAATGTATATATCAGTATGGATTTAAGTACAAAGACACACGTCTAAATGTATATATCAGTATGGATTTAAGTACAAAGACACACGTCTAAATGTATATATCAGTATGGATTTAAGTACAAAGACACACGTCTAAATGTATGTATCAGTATGGATTTAAGTCCAAAGACACACGTCTAAATGTATGTATCAGTATGGATTTAAGTACAAAGACACACGTCTAAATGTATATATGAGTATGGATTTAAGTCCAAAGACACACGTCTAAATGTATATATCAGTATGGATTTAAGTCCAAAGACACACGTCTAAATGTATATATCAGTATGGATTTAAGTCCAAAGACACACGTCTAAATGTATATATCAGTATGGATTTAAGTCCAAAGACACACGTCTAAATGTATGGATCAGTATGGATTTAACTCCAAAGACACACGTCTAAATGTATGGATCAGTATGGATTTAAGTCCAAAGACACATGCTTTAATGTATATATCAGTATGGATTTAAGTCCAAAGACACATGCTTTAATGTATGTATCAGTATGGATTTAAGTCCAAAGACACACGTCTAAATGTATGTATCAGTATGGATTTAAGTACAAAGACGCACGTCTAAATGTATGTATCAGTATGGATTTAAGTCCAAAGACACACGTCTAAATGTATGGATCAGTATGGATTTAAGTCCAAAGACACACGTCTAAATGTATGTATCAGTATGGATTTAAGTACAAAGACACACGTCTAAATGTATGTATCAGTATGGATTTAAGTCCAAAGACACACGTCTAAATGTATGGATCAGTATGGATTTAAGTCCAAAGACACACGTCTAAATGTATGTATCAGTATGGATTTAAGTCCAAAGACACACGTCTAAATGTATGGATCAGTATGGATTTAAGTACAAAGACACACGTCTAAATGTATGGATCAGTATGGATTTAAGTCCAAAGACACACGTCTAAATGTATGTATCAGTATGGATTTAAGTCCAAAGACACACGTCTAAATGTATGGATCAGTATGGATTTAAGTACAAAGACACACGTCTAAATGTATGTATCAGTACGGATTTAAGTACAAAGACACACGCTTTAATGTATATATCAGTATGGATTTAAGTCCAAAGACACACGTCTAAATGTATGGATCAGTATGGATTTAAGTCCAAAGACACATGCTTTAATGTATATATCAGTATGGATTTAAGTCCAAAGACACATGCTTTAATGTATATATCAGTATGGATTTAAGTCCAAAGACACATGCTTTAATGTATATATCAGTATGGATTTAAGTCCAAAGACACATGCTTTAATGTATATATCAGTATGGATTTAAGTACAAAGACACACGTCTAAATGTATGGATCAGTATGGATTTAAGTCCAAAGACACACGTCTAAATGTATGGATCAGTATGGATTTAAGTCCAAAGACACATGCTTTAATGTATATATCAGTATGGATTTAAGTCCAAAGACACATGCTTTAATGTATATATCAGTATGGATTTAAGTCCAAAGACACATGCTTTAATGTATATATCAGTATGGATTTAAGTCCAAAGACACATGCTTTAATGTATATATCAGTATGGATTTAAGTCCAAAGACACACGTCTAAATGTATGTATCAGTATGGATTTAAGTCCAAAGACACATGCTTTAATGTATATATCAGTATGGATTTAAGTCCAAAGACACACGTCTAAATGTATGGATCAGTATGGATTTAAGTACAAAGACACACGTCTAAATGTATGGATCAGTATGGATTTAAGTACAAAGACACACGTCTAAATGTATGGATCAGTATGGATTTAAGTCCAAAGACACATGCTTTAATGTATATATCAGTATGGATTTAAGTCCAAAGACACACGTCTAAATGTATGGATCAGTACGGATTTAAGTCCAAAGACACACGTCTAAATGTATGGATCAGTATGGATTTAAGTCCAAAGACACACGCTTTAATGTATATATCAGTATGGATTTAAGTCCAAAGACACACGCTTTAATGTATATATCAGTATGGATTTAAGTACAAAGACACACGTCTAAATGTATATATCAGTATGGATTTAAGTCCAAAGACACACGCTTTAATGTATATATCAGTATGGATTTAAGTACAAAGACACACGTCTAAATGTATGGATCAGTATGGATTTAAGTCCAAAGACACACGCTTTAATGTATATATCAGTATGGATTTAAGTACAAAGACACACGTCTAAATGTATGGATCAGTATGGATTTAAGTCCAAAGACACACGCTTTAATGTATATATCAGTATGGATTTAAGTCCAAAGACACACGCTTTAATGTATATATCAGTATGGATTTAAGTACAAAGACACACGTCTAAATGTATGGATCAGTATGGATTTAAGTCCAAAGACACACGCTTTAATGTATATATCAGTATGGATTTAAGTACAAAGACACACGTCTAAATGTATATATCAGTATGGATTTAAGTCCAAAGACACACGTCTAAATGTATGGATCAGTATGGATTTAAGTCCAAAGACACACGCTTTAATGTATATATCAGTATGGATTTAAGTCCAAACACACATGCTGTAATGTATATATCAGTATGGATTTAAGTCCAAAGACACACGTCTAAATGTATGGATCAGTATGGATTTAAGTCCAAAGACACACGCTTTAATGTATATATCAGTATGGATTTAAGTCCAAAGACACACGCTTTAATGTATATATCAGTATGGATTTAAGTCCAAACACACATGCTGTAATGTATATATCAGTATGGATTTAAGTCCAAAGACACACGCTTTAATGTATGGATCAGTATGGATTTAAGTCCAAAGACACACGCTTTAATGTATATATCAGTATGGATTTAAGTACAAAGACACACGTCTAAATGTATGGATCAGTATGGATTTAAGTACAAAGACACACGTCTAAATGTATGTATCAGTATGGATTTAAGTCCAAAGACACACGTCTAAATGTATGGATCAGTATGGATTTAAGTCCAAAGACACACGCTTTAATGTATATATCAGTATGGATTTAAGTCCAAACACACATGCTGTAATGTATATATCAGTATGGATTTAAGTCCAAAGGCACACGTCTAAATGTATATATCAGTATGGATTTAAGTCCAAAGACACACGTCTAAATGTATGGATCAGTATGGATTTAAGTCCAAAGACACATGCTTTAATGTATGTATCAGTATGGATTTAAGTACAAAGACACACGTCTAAATGTATGGATCAGTATGGATTTAAGTCCAAAGACACACGCTTTAATGTATGTATCAGTATGGATTTAAGTCCAAAGACACACGCTTTAATGTATGTATCAGTATGGATTTAAGTACAAAGACACACGTCTAAATGTATGGATCAGTATGGATTTAAGTCCAAAGACACATGCTTTAATGTATATATCAGTATGGATTTAAGTCCAAAGACACATGCTTTAATGTATATATCACGTTGAACTAGTTTGAAGGAAAAACAGCGCTGAGATAAAAAAGCTCTTGGAAGAAGAAACATCCTTTATCTGACCAGTCGGGTTTAGATTGTAATTTCTGCAAGGATCATGTTGTTGTACTGTTGTGGTGTCATTGTTGTGTTTGATTTTTCCAACCTGTCTGAACTGAGTTTCAGCATTTTCATCTTTGTTCTTGTCAGGATGCAGAGAGAGGGACAGCCGGCGGTAAGCCTTCTTTATGTCTGCTGCTGATGCATCCTGGGAGGCAGACAGATGAGAGACAGGTCAGAGACAGACAGGTGACAGACAGACAGGTCAGAGACAGACAGGTCAGAGACAGACAGGTCAGAGAAGGACAGGTGACAGACAGACAGGTCAGAGACAGACAGGTCAGAGACAGACAGGTCAGAGAAGGACAGGTGACAGACAGACAGGTCAGAGAAGGACAGGTAAGAGACAGACAGGTGACAGACAGACAGGTCAGAGAAGGACAGGTCAGAGACAGACAGGTGAGAGGCAGACAAGTCAGAGAAAGACAGGTCAGACACAGACAGGTCAGAGACAGACAGACAGACATGTCAGAGACAGACACGTGACAGACACACAGGTCAGAGAGAGACAGGTCAGAGACAGACAGGTCAGAGACAGAGGTGACAGACAGAAAGGTCAGAGAGAGACAGACAGACAGGTCAGAGACAGACAGACAGGTCAGAGATAGACAGGTGACAGACAGACAGGTGACAGACAGACAGGTCAGAGACAGACAGTTCAGAGACAAACAGACAGGTGACAGACAGACAGGTCAGAGACAGACAGACAGTTCAGAGACAAACAGACAGACAGGTCAGAGACAGACAGTTCAGATACAAACAGGTAGGTGACAGACAGACAGGTCAGAGACAGACAGACAGTTCAGAGACAAACAGACAGGTGAGAGACAGACAGGTCAGAGAAGGAAAGGTGACAGACAGGTCAGAGACAGACAGACAGGTGACAGACAGACAGTTCAGAGACAAACAGACAGACAGACTGACAGGCCAGAGACAGACAGACAGTTCAGAGACAAACAGACAGGTGACAGACAGACAGTTTAGAGACAAACAGACAGGTGACAGACAGACAGTTCAGAGTCAAACAGACAGGTGACAGACAGACAGGTCAGAGACAGACAGTTCAGAGTCAAACAGACAGGTGACAGACAGACAGTTCAGAGACAAAAAGACAGACAGTTCAGAGACAAACAGACAGACATGTCAGAGACAGACAGGTGACAGATCAGAGACAAACAGACAGGTGAGAGACAGATAGACAGGTGAGAGACAGACAGTTCAGAGACAAACAGGTATGTGACAGACAGAATGACAGGTCAGAGACAGACAGGTCAGAGACAGACAGTTCAGAGACAAACAGACAGGTCAGAGACAAACAGACAGGTCAGAGACAGACAGACAGGTCAGACACAAACAGACAGGTGACAGACAGACAGGTCAGACACAAACAGACAGGTGACAGACAGACAGGTCAGAGACAAACAGACAGGTGACAGACACACAGGTCAGAGAGAGACAGGTCAGAGACAGACAGGTCAGAGACAGAGGTGACAGATAGAAAGGTCAGAGAGAGACAGACAGGTGACAGAGAGACAGGTCAGAGAAGGAAAGGTGACAGACAGGTCAGAGACAGACAGACAGGTGACAGACAGACAGGTCAGAGACAGACAGGTGACAGACAGACAGACAGTTCAGAGACAAACAGACAGGTCAGAGACAGACAGACAGGTCAGAGACAGACAGGTGACAGACAGACAGGTCAGAGACAGACAGGTGACAGACAGACAGGTCAGAGACAGACAGACAGTTCAGAGACAGACAGGTGACAGACAGACAGGTCAGAGACAGACAGTTCAGAGACAAACAGACAGGTCAGAGACAGACAGACAGTTCAGAGACAAACAGGTAGGTGACAGACAGACATGTCAGAGACAGACAGGTGACAGAGAAACAGATCAGAGACAAACAGACAGGTGAGAGACCGACAGACAGGTCAGAGACAGACAGAGAGTTCAGAGACAAATAGACAGGTGACAGACAGACAGGTCAGAGACAGACAGGTCAGAGACAAACAGACAGGTCAGTGACAAACAGACAGGTCAGAGACAAACAGACAGGTGACAGACAGACAGGTCAGAGACAGGCAGACAGGTCAGAGACAGACAGACAGGTCAGAGACAGACAGGTCAGAGACAGGCAGACAGGTCAGAGACAGGCAGACAGGTCAGAGACAGACAGACGACAGGTCAGAGACAGACAGACGACAGGTCAGAGACAGACAGGTCAGAGACAGACAGACAGGTGACAGACAGACAGGTCAGAGACAGACAGGTCAGAGACAGGCAGACAGGTCAGAGACAGACAGGTCAGAGACAGACAGTTCAGAGACAAACAGACAGGTCAGAGACAGACAGACAGGTCAGACACAAACAGACAGGTGACAGACAGACAGGTCAGAGACAGACAGACAGGTCAGAGACAAACAGACAGGTGACAGACACACAGGTCAGAGAGAGACAGGTCAGAGACAGACAGGTCAGAGACAGAGGTGACAGATAGAAAGGTCAGAGAGAGACAGACAGGTGACAGAGAGACAGGTCAGAGAAGGAAAGGTGACAGACAGGTCAGAGACAGACAGACAGGTCAGAGATAGACAGGTGACAGACAGACAGGTCAGAGACAGATACGTGACAGACAGACAGACAGTTCAGAGACAAACAGACAGGTCAGAGACAGACAGACAGGTCAGAGACAGACAGACAGGTCAGAGACAGACAGGTGACAGACAGACAGTTCAGAGACAGACAGGTGACAGACAGACAGGTCAGAGACAGACAGTTCAGAGACAAACAGACAGGTCAGAGACAGACAGACAGTTCAGAGACAAACAGGTAGGTGACAAACAGACATGTCAGAGACAGACAGGTGACAGAGAAACAGATCAGAGACAAACAGACAGGTGAGAGACCGACAGACAGGTCAGAGACAGACAGAGAGTTCAGAGACAAATAGACAGGTGACAGACAGACAGGTCAGAGACAGACAGATCAGAGACAAACAGACAGGTGACAGACAGACAGGTGAGAGACAGACAGGTCAGAGACAAACAGACAGGTGACAGACAGACAGGTCAGAGACAGACAGACAGGTCAGAGACAGGCAGACAGGTCAGAGACAGGCAGACAGGTCAGAGACAGACAGGTCAGAGACAGACAGACAGGTCAGAGACAGGCAGACAGGTCAGAGACAGACAGACGACAGGTCAGAGACAGACAGGTCAGAGACAGACAGGTCAGAGACAGACGACAGGTCAGAGACAGACAGGTCAGAGAAGGACAGGTGACAGACAGACAGGTCAGAGAAGGACAGGTGAGAGGCCGACAGGTCAGAGACAGACAGGTCAGAGAAGGACAAGTCAGAGACAGACAGGTGGCAGACAGGTGGAAGACAGACAGGTAAGAGACAGATATTGGGGAAATGAGGGTCATGTATTTGTATATTTCCTCCAAACACTGTGGCCTCTCGTGTTCTTCCTGTTTCGTGTCTTGCTGTGACCCATAAACCTGAACATTCTGCCGTCCATTAAACTCTCCGCAGTCTTCAATTGGAACTGGATCGGACTCACGATGATCCAGATCTACCGCTCCGTTTTCGGTTCCAACACCATCTCAGTATGTGTACGTGGCGTTAAGGTATGAGTACCAACCTGATCCAGGTTGAGGAACCGGTAGAAGGTCTGCGGGATCTCCTCCACCAGGTCCAGCAGCTCCAGATCCGCGTCCCAGGCGGCCAGAGGGGGGACCAGCAGCACCAGAGAGATCAGCAGGGACCCACAGAGACCCGCACAGACCCCCATCACCGAGAAACCACAACAAAATCCGGAGGAAACAAACACGACTGGGACAGGTCTGTGAGACAATTCCAAGAGAAGTGAGACCGGAAACACGTCCAAATCTGGCCTCTTCTTCTGTTTGTATTCACACGGCAGTCGTAGACCTCATTA
This sequence comes from Leuresthes tenuis, assembly GCF_036924035.1. Taxonomy (NCBI): domain Eukaryota; kingdom Metazoa; phylum Chordata; class Actinopteri; order Atheriniformes; family Atherinopsidae; genus Leuresthes; species Leuresthes tenuis. The sequence continues at coordinate 112,184 of NW_027325368.1, read as the reverse complement.
CCGCCCCTGGTGGTCGGCTGCTATTACTGCAGCAGTTTACAGCCTAACTAAAAACAATATTCATTCTTTTTTTACTCAAAAGTTTGCACTTTATATTTAGGCTTCTTTACATTCAGTTAAAACCACTCTTCTCTCCAGCGTTTCTTCAGTTAATTGAGGTTTGCAGCATTGGTTTATGCACAGCTCTCTTAAGGTCCCACCACAGACTCGAGAATACAGGCACAGTCCTCAGGTGTGGATGTTTGTGGTCAGGTGTGTTCTCTACCTCCATCTCCTCAAGGAGAAAATAGGAACGCTGCCCCACTTGATGCATCAGTCAGTGAATAACAGCACTATCAACAATGAAATGAAGAGAGAAAACTATTCATGAGAAAATCAGGTTAAAAAAAAAGAGCTGTTGGCCGAATTCACATTACAGCTGGGAAGCTCCCTGATTTAGTTTTCGAGTTCTAAAATGGCTATAGCTGTGTAAATGAAGCTGTGCATGTTTTTGCAGATGTGTGTGTTCAGTCTGATGGTCTCTGGTGATGCATGCACATCCTCAGGGTGCCAGGTCTGGGATGTCCTGTGCTCTTCTGATAAGGTGCTGCAGGTGCAGGCTGCTGAGCAGTTTTCCCTGAATAATATCAGAAAGTGTAGCCTCTGCTGCACCTTCCTTCAGGAATTTGAAGGTGTGCACCTCTCTATGCAGTCACCATCAATGAGTAAAGGGGATGTTCACTGCTCTGCTTCTTCCTGAACTCCAGGATCATTTCTTTGGGCTTTCTGTGTACTGAAAGGATGTTCACCAAACACAAAATAGTGTTCCCTGTCCTCAGTGGTGTCATCTTCTGACTTGGTGACATGTTGGAGGGTGTGGTGTCATGGGTGTACAGCCAGTACAGCTACAAGCTGAATGCGAGGTGTAGGAGAGGTGGGGGCCGAGTCGGCGGTAATGACATCCGGTTACACCAATCGGAGTCACTAAAAATAATGTTAAATTGCTATAATTTTGCCAAAACAATGTTAGGACTCCATAGTTTTCTCTTGACCACATGCCAAAGTAATTTCAGATCCACAGAAAGTGGATAGAAAGCACTTCTAAAACAGCTTTACAAACATAAATATGACAAACTAAACTCATTTATTTCAATACACTTATAGCTTGCAGAAGTTCACCTGATGTGCACAGATCAGGTCACGGATCACCTTGAGTGTGGAGTTTTCGAACTACAACTCAGCTCAGCAATGATCCATGAATACATGTTGTGTTTAAGTGCTGCTGGAGAACTCGGCCGTCATCTCCATCTATGGAAAATATGTTTTTCTGAGGAGACACGACAGCTCATCATCACTATGTTGCAACATTAAAGCCTATCTATATTTATTTTTATAGACTCTAAAAATGCTACTTTAGACACAGATGCAATCATGGGCTGCATAAAATATAAATATCAGAGCTTCACAACAGAAATCTGGAACATAAAAACTAAAGTATAAACCAAAACCCCCCAAAAAACAGCCTAAAAAGCTGTTTTTTAAAGTCCTCAGATCTCAGATTATCAAAGTCCAAACCAGGATCTTAAAATGAACTTTGACGTTAGTGGACAGATCATAAAACACAGATTTATTCCAATAACAGAAACACGAGCTTTGTAGAAACAGAATAAAATCACAGCGAAACTTGCTGGCAGAAGAAAACCAGCAGGCTGAGTGGAGCAGCTCAGAAGGGGCAGGTTCGGGAAAAACTCAGGCAGAAACACGATCTGGCACCAGGGGAAGGGCAAGTGAGGCTTACATAGTTAGACTTTGAGAGGTGGAGACAAAAGGAATCACATAGACGCAGGACAGGTGTGGACTCACAAAGGAGGAAGTAAAGTAACCTGAAAGAAAAAAAGGATGTGAGTGTACAACATAAAAGTTAGCAAAAATAACTGAAATGTGAAAACAAGACATAACTTAAACAGGAGCAGAGTTGTGGGCTGTGATGGTGCAGCTGAATTATTGATGGTGTGACAGTACTTGGTGGCCTTAGTTAGGAGTCTCAGGGCAGCGTTCTGAACAATCTGTAGACGTTCCAAGAAGTTTTCCATCACACGAGGCCAACCGTCAGCTCACTGATTCACTCTTTAACAAAGACATCTGATAAAAGACAGAAAAACAAAACAACTTTCCTGTCCTCTCAGCCCCAGCTGGGCCAGGCAGATGGACCCTTCCTGGTCCTGGTTCTGATGGAGGTTTCTTCCTGTTAAAGGGAGTTTTTCTCTCCACAGTCGCCTCGTGCAGCTCAGGACGGGGATTGGATCAAAGAGAAGTTTCAGTGCAGTCTGTTGGTTTCCTTAGCTGGGAAATTGATTTTTGAATTGGCTCTGATTGAATGAATTGGACTAATTTTGAATTTAATTGATTGGATCATGATTACAATGAATTAGACTCAAATTGGCTTGAATTGGACTGTATTAATGAAGTGCCTTGAGAAGACATTTGTTGTTATGTGGTGCTTTATAAATAAAGGTCTCCTGATGGTCAGCAGCAGTTTCTAATTGGATGACCATGCGGAGGATCATGGAGCAGGGTGGACGCTGCTCATGGCAGAGATGCATGCTGGGAAGCATGAACCATCTCGCCAGCGGCTGATCTGAGGACTCAGTTGTGATCCTGATCCAGTTCAGAGAGCTCAGGTTCTGGTCAAAGAGCACCAGCCCCTTCACAGGTGGTCTGAGGATTAGGAAATGCCCCTCCCTCACAGTGTCCATAGAGGTCGGCAAGCTTGTCAAACCTCGGCCCCCAACCCTGCTCAGAATCTGAAGTCCAGTGAGTCTAAAGAGCTGAGCGACTCAGCTGCTGACTTGCTGCCCTCGAAGGTGTAGGTCTGCAGGGAGTCGAAGGGGGGCACCGCAGGGTCCAGGTCCGCCTCCAGGAGGCGGTCCCTGATAAACTCCTGGAACAACCTGTTTTCATACGTCTTGGACTTCGGTGGTTCTATGGCCAGATCCATGGTCAGTTTGATCTGGTTCAGATGTCTCAGAGCAGACATGTCGAAAGCCTCGGTGTCCTCTTCTCCGCCTCCTTCATCGTCATAACGAACAGTGTTCTCTCGAATGTCTCGCTCTTCATCCATCATCACAGGCTCTTCTCTCCTGCATCTGATGACAGCAGTTACCATGACAACACCTGAGGAGACATTATTCACAATGTTAATAGAGTTCCGTTTGAAAATTAAATTTCTTTTATTCAATGCTGGAGGTGAGAAAAGATGAATCTGTAAAGACTGAATCTCATCTACTACGGACTGGTCATGTGGAAAAGAAGCTACACCCTCTTTCAGTTCTCAGGTTGTATGAATCAGAGCACCAAAACACTACCTGGTTCACAGCAGGTGTTAAAATTCTGTCAATCCAACCTCAACCGCAAGAATTAAGAGGGTAAGAAGCAGCCAGGTGCTGCTGATCAATGCTCTGATTAACTGATCAATGCTCTGATTAACTGATCAATGCTCTGATTAACTGATCAATGCTCTGATTAACTGATCAATGCTCTGATTAACTGATCAATGCTCTGATTAACTGATCAATGCTCTGATTCACTGATCAATGCTCTGATTAACTGATCAATGCTCTGATTAACTGATCAATGCTCTGATTAACTGATCAATGCTCTGATTAACTGATCAATGCTCTGATTAACTGATCAATGCTCTTTAACACGATGCCAAGGAGGAAAGACACCAGCAATGATCTCAGAGAAGCAGCTGCTGCTGCCCATCAGTCTGGGAAGGGTTATAAGGCCATTTCCAGACTATCTGGAGTCCATCATTCTACAGAGAGAAAGATTATTCACAAGTGGAAAACATTCAGGACAGCTGTCAATCTTCCCAGGAGTGGACGTCCCAGCAAGGTCACCCCAAGGTGAAGAAGCCCAGAGCTACATCTCAGACTCTACAGGCCTCAGTTAGCATGTTAAAGGTTAAAGGTCACCCCAAGGTGAAGAAGCCCAGAGCTACATCTCAGACTCTACAGGCCTCAGTTAGCATGTTAAAGGTTAAAGGTCACCCCAAGGTGAAGAAGCCCAGAGCTACATCTCAGACTCTACAGGCCACAGTTAGCATGCTAAAGGTTAAAGGTCACCCCAAGGTGAAAAAGCCCAGAGCTACATCTCAGACTCTACAGGCCTCAGTTAGCATGTTAAAGGTTAAAGGTCACCCCAAGGTGAAAAATCCCAGAGCTACATCTCAGACTCTACAGGCCTCAGTTAGCATGTTAAAGGTTAAAGGTCATGGCAGCACAGTTAGAAAAAGACTGAACAAGGATGGCTTGTTTGGAAGGGCTGCAGGAGAAAGCCTCTTCTCTCTAAAAAGAACATGGCAGCACAGCTTAGGTTTGCAAAGCTGCATCTGAACAAAGCTCAAGACTTCTGGAACAATGTCCTTTGGACAGACCAGAGCAAAGTGGAGATGTTTGGTCCTAATGCACAGCAGCAGGTTTGGAGGAAACCAAACACAGCAGATCAGCACAAACACCTCATACCAGCTGTCAAGCACGGTGGTGGAGGGCTGATGATCTGGGCTGGTTCTGCAGCCACAGGACCTGGGCACCTTGCAGTCATTGAGTCCACCATGAACTCCTCTGGATACCAAAGTATTCTAGAGTCAGATGTGAGGCCATCTGTCCCCCAGCTAAAGCTGGGCTGAAACTGGCTCATCAACAGGACAAAGATCCCAAACACAGCAGCAGATCTACAGCAGAATGTGGGAAAAAGAGAAGAATCAAGGTGTTGCAACGGTCCAGTCAGAGTCCAGACCTCAGCCTGACTGAGATGCTGTGGTGGGACCTTAAGAGAGCTGTGCAGAAACCAAAGCTGCAAACCTCAATGAGCTGAAGCACCGCTGCAGAGAAGAGGGCCGAGATTCCTCCAGAACCATGAGAGAGACTGAGAACGTCCCACAGGAAACCATCACTGCAGCTCACTGCTGCTGAAGCTGCTGGATCAGGGGTTCACTTAGTTTTACACTCACTGCTGCTGAAGCTGCTGGATCAGGGGTTCACTTAGTTTTACACTCACTGCTGCTGAAGCTGCTGGATCTACTCTGAAACAGGTTCAACATATTCAGGTTATCTTCTAGTTATCTAGTTTAATGAACCCTCACACCAACAGATCTCAGTAAGCTGGCTTTCACCTCCTCACAGCAGATGTTTCCTGAACTGAATGTGCTGCAGGTGGATCGTTGTCAGGAAGTTTTCAGTCAGATAGTTTAAAGGCTCTTCGTAGCAAATAAAGAACAAAAAGAAACGTACAGACATCATCTAACTCTGACCTCAGCAGGAAACTGCTGTGAATCATTGATCATTCACAGATTATTAGGATCAATAATGTTTAAAAGTGATCAGGAAGAAGTTTCAGAGGAATCAGCATCAGTTTTCTCTCCTGCTGACGGATCTTCAAGAAGGTCAGACAGAGACTCCCTGATGTCTTTATCTTTTCTACGACAGTTGATTGGCCGGGAGACAGAGCCTCTACATGTGACAACCTCTTGTCTTATTTCCAGCAACAGTTACCATGGTGATACACCTTTTTAAGAGGTGAAACAGCGTCATGATGCTGAAACCTGACGTTTCTGACTGGGACTTTGATCCTGGTCCAGAGCAGAGGCCCCTGGTTCTGCAGATTAGACTTAGACTCAACTTTATTTATCCCTTGGGATGACTCCTTCAGGGAAATTCAAGAATTACCGCAGCTCTGGGGTTAGACTTCCTGTCTGAACATAAAGAATGGAAGTGGCCAGCCCCGTGTCCATACCCAGCAGTGTGAGGACACAGGTGAGGATGGTGGCTGTGGTGCTGAGGCAGTCCAGCAGCAGTGATGTCCCCTGGCTGCAGCGGTTTTCATGGAGGTCGCATTCACAAACAGTGATGGTGAGCATGTTGGTGCTGCTGAGAGGTGGGTTGTCACCATCTGAGATCACCACTGGCAGGAAGTGGATGGGCTGATCCCGCAGCAGGAAACCAGCTCGCCGAGTCAGGATGGAAGCAGTGTTATCTGAAGAAGAGTGAAAAAGGTTTTCTCTGGTTCTTCACAATAAGAAGGCAGACTGCAGTACATGTTGTGTTCAGGTGGACATTACCATTGTTGTCTTTCAGCGTGAAGCTGTGGTTCGCAGCAGCCCCAGCTGTCAGAGAGAACAGGAAGTGATGTCCACTCTCTGGTTCATCTGGATCCACGGCACTCAGCGTCTCAATAACCTGAAGACCACAGATCAGACAGAGGTCAGCTGAGTCACAATGAACAAATTAATTCACATGACGGATTCCAGTCTGATAGCAGCCTCTTGGTGCGACCACCAGAGAGTTATGGTTGGAAAAGTAATGTAAGAAGCCACGGTCATCTTTAAGATGTTTGCCTGTATTGCGGTGATTATCTTACCTGTTGAGATGGCTAGTGACCAAAGAATATTTCTCAGAGGTCTCAAGTTTGTCTCTTTCTGCCTGAGAGGCAGGATTTTTAAAATACTGAAGCAAGAACACAAAGTATTTTTACAAGATTGCTATAAAGTCACAGCTGCAGTCAAACCCTGTGTTGATGGATACAGTAAAACCAAAAAGATTTCTCAGTAAAATATCACTGTTGTGGAGAGATGTTTACTAGACCATGTTCTCAGTAGAAAATGGCAAACAGCTGTCCATCAGCTCAGATTTACCCTGCAGGGGCAGAGTTATGAAGCACTAGTGCTTCCAAGTGGTGTCTGAATGATCAATAGCTGTCTGCTACCGTTGATCAGTACGCCACTGACGCCACTACATGGTGATTACTGTGAGCAACTAAGGCCACAGTCCCAGGACAGCTACAGTTCAAGGACAGCCACAGTCCCAGGACAGCCACAGTCCCAGGATTGTCCCTGGACAGCCACGGTCCCTGGACAGCCACAGTCCCTGGATTGTCCCTGGACGGCCACAGTCCCAAGACAGTTCCAGGACAGCTACAGTCCCAGGATAGCTCAAACCTTGAGAGGCATCAGTCACAATTCTATGCTCGATCAGGAGCCCTGTGCATTTCATCATCAGGGAACAGCTCAACAGCTCTTGTTCTTCTTTCGCAGTAGGAAGTGACACGTCAGCTGCTCCAAAAATAAAAGGAAGCATCTTCTGAAGATTTGCGTTATCTCAGAAGTCAAGGAGGAGTAGGGGGGAATACGCCTGACATCCCAACATGCCACTTATATTTAACTTCATGACTTTCTTTGTTTACTTGTCTTTCTTCACATCCTATGCTCCACTGCTGAAACACCTTGATACTCGTTAAAAGCATTTCATTAATGTTACGAATTTTAAGTACTTGGTTTGGTTTCAGCAGGCATGTTCACAAGTAATTTTTTCCAAGTCCAAGTCAAGTCGCAAGTCTTTGAGGACCAATAACAAGTCAAGTCTCAAATGACTGAAGAAATTGTAACCTATATTACGTTTTAAATAAACACTTGGGCAGCTAAATGTGGATGAGAACTCGTCAACATGGAATTTTCATCAGGTGTCCCTGAAATTGTAAAAGTAGGCTATTTTAAAACAGCAATTAGATTAACGTTAAGCTAAATCCACGAAGACTTGGCTCAGCAATTAATTCTGTAACTGTTAACCGAGGCTTCTTAACTTAAGCTGCTGCAGATAAATCAGCAGCCTGTGTAGTGAACAATGAAGCTATGATCTGCATTTAGTTTACAACACTGTTTACTTTGATTAGTTTCCCTTTGACATTACAAAGAGACTGACCTCTCCTTGTGTTTTCAGGTGCCTGATGAAGTTGGACGTAGTTGAGCCGCCATCATTTATCCTGATAACACACACTTTGCAAGTGGCCTTTCGCTTGTTTGCTGAACGCTTTATAACCAAATGTGACAACATATGGCACAGTTCCAGATGAGCTTGACGTTGCCATGGTTACAGTGGTTTTGATATCAGTGGCTGTACTCATGTGTGAGGCTGTGTTGCACGCATTGTTTCTGAAATAAAGATCAGAAACAATAATTTCATGAAATGAAGATTGTTTAGTCCCAAACCTCGAGTCCAAGTCAAGTCTCAAATCTTTTGAGGTGTAGCCAAATTATATATCGCCGGCACACCAACAATATATATTTATAGCAGACACAATAAGCCTTATTTTACCTCGTTTTAGGCACCACCTTCAATCGAAGGAAAAAGACAGAATCTTACGGTTCTGGTATGTTGAATTAATAATCAATTATTAATTAATAATTAATAAATTCCAGTCTCATGTAGTCGCCACTCATGAACCTTAAGACAACAGGAGAAATGCTTTGAATATGGATGATTATATAAGAAACACTTAGTGAATTGAAAAGAACTAAGGGGGGGATGGATGGATACCGGAATCATTCAAATAGTCGAGCTTTGTTACTATTTGAATTTAAAGGCTAACAGCTTGGGTTCATTTATCATCTTAACAGCAAATTCTTTCGACACCCACCGCATACCGTCTGAAATGTAAGAACAGGACAGATCTTACGGTCAGGTCGGCTCCGAACCACAGGTAAAGCCAGCGGGTCCCACTGGGTCTCTCTCGGTTCCGCGTCTCACAGCCTTCGTTGTGGTTGACTTTCAGGGACTGGACCGGTCGCTCTCCTGCGCTGGAGGGCTTCTGGTTGCTTGAAGACGAACGGGTGGTGTGTCAGAATTCACCGCAAATAATGATAAAACTGTCCAAGGGTGGAGCTGGTTTTGGTTGCTGACCAACTCTGATGAGGTGAACTTAAATTCACCAAAGATTGACAAAAAGGTTGACAAACTTAACACTGGCTCCTTTTGGTGATCAAAAATAGGTGAGGAGGCTGCAGCAGCAGAGTTTAAAACGTGCTATAGAAAGGAGACAGGATGACGGACGAACAAAAACGCAAAATGTATCTTTCTACTACATTCTTCTCTTTCTGTTTTGTTCGGACCTTCTTCTTCCATCTCATCTTCTTCTCCTGCCATTTCCAAAGACTCTCCGCCAGACTCTCATTCCATCAATCTTAAAACTCTCTGCTCTTCATCTTCTCTACTGATCTCGACTCTTTTGGACCTTTAATATTCTCTCATCTCCATTCTTTATCCTGACTTTTCCTCGTGGTTTCCGGAGTTTGATTCGCGGAGGCGGGGCATAACGTAGGCCTATGCTACATTTTCAGCCAATGGTATGCCTGAAACTGTTGTGACGTCTGCCTGGGCGTATTTTGTAAGGCGACCTGCAAAGAGGGAGCCTCAAAGCAACTCGACTCCTGCATTCCTCCATCTCATAAACATTTGTTCAGAGGATTCTAAAAACACCATAACTTGTTAAGATATAAAGGGTAAAGATATAGCATAAACTTAGGATATAAAGACACAAAAACAACATAACATAACATGATGATTATGAGTCTCAACATTCAGATGGATATCTGTAAAGTTATGACGTATGAATAACGAACCAACCAATGTTATTTTCCTGTGTTAAACACAGAATACAATAAGAAACAGCTGATTATTGGTTAACAGTTGCATTATTTCATATAAATGTCACATGTCATATGCAAGTTGTTGATTAGTTTGGGTTTAACTATTCAGTACTACGAACCACTCGGGGGCAATGTGGCTCCATAAGCTGATCAGTCATTTTCCAAAATAATATCGTCCGTATCGTTCTACGTGCGATCAAGAAAAAGGTATTAAAATGCAGCTTGTGATATCACTGAGAACATGAAAGAACAACGATACAAAGCACATTTAATACAGTTTCAAGATTCAGCTGAAAGTGAATCTGGGTGAGGTCCTTTTGAGAGGTCCATGCAGCGGCTGTCTCTGGCTTGAGTCAGAGTCAGGGCAAACTGTCACCATTGTTTACTTTGACCCATATAGGGTCAGAAGGGCCCTGTTCTGGTTTTCCCCAATACTCTCCTGAGAGGGTCCGTTTGTTCAGCTTAGTTAGCACAAAGCTATTAATGCATTTACCTAAATTTATGGCTCAGGTCTGTGGAAAGAGGGGCTGAGAAAACTTCCCCAAAATGCTTTTGTGGGCAAGGGTTGTTGTAAATTTCTCTTCTTTGATGTAGAAATCCCTCATCTGGTATTTCCACACTGACCATCGCCACAAAAGAATGCTGCAGTCATTTAAAGTCTTAAGTTTGCATTAAATTCCACACTTGAGTTCGCTACAGAGGGCAAGTCTCAAGTCTTTGTTTGTGCGACTTAAGTGTGACTCGAGTCCCCATATCTGGGTTTCAGCAATCAAGGTTCTTGCCAAAAAAAGTTCATAAAATTTGTTCAGATACATAACCAACACACAGGGGTCCTGACCAAGTGTCAGTCTGTAACGACTAAGAATTAAAGAAATAACTTTTTAACATTTAATTTTTTTCAAATAAATTTCCAACCTACAGACAGCAAAATTAAACATTTTAAACTGTACAATATGGTTTAGTATCCCAATTACGTCAGGGGGACCAGGTAAGGTTCTCCACCAGGCAAGCACCAAAGAAATCGATGCTCTCTACGATGTCCATGAAGAAGGTGTGGAGCTAAGGATGATTATTCTTGCAATCAGTGTCCATCTGTTTTGTTTTGACTACGTTGTTGGTTCTGTGCTGTCTGTTAGCTGCTGTGTTACACCTGTCTACTGTCCTGTATATTCACAGTGAACCTGACTGTAAAATGTGAGGGTCAGACAAAGAGATGAGGCTTACCTGTCCAAGTTGTGCTTTCTCACAGACAAAAGTTTGGTATTCGGTGGCAAAGCTCGGAGCATTGTCGTTAACATCTGTTACAGAGATCAGAACCACACCTTTCCCCACCTGAGACAGGTCCACTGAAACAGAGACACACCTGTCAGGTCCACACAGCAGGTTATCAAGACAAAACCCAGCACATGACGCCATGTGACCTACAGCTCTCTGTGGCGACCACAGTGATGTTGTGCAGAACCCTGTTCTCCCTGTCTAGACGTCTGGTTATCCTGATGACACCTGAGCGGTTGTCAATGTCAAAGTAATGCTCAACATCAGACGTCCTGTCCATGGAGTACCTGCATGCAGACATATGTTCTGTCAGATGTTTAATCAGATAGATGTTTCGTCAGAGGTCGACACAAATGTTTAATCAGAGAGATGTTTAGACAGATGTTCTATAAAATATTTACACAAATGTTCAAACAGATGTTTAATCAGACAAATGTTTAGACAGATGCTCCGTCAGATGTTTGATCAGAGAGATGTTCTGTAAAATATTCAGACAGATGTTGAGTCAGCTGCTCATACTGACATTTAGGTTTTTTGGTTAAAAGTTGATTGTTGTTTTGGTCTCTGCAGGTGCCCCTCATCTCACCTGATTGGACTGTTGGAAACATCTGGGTCATGGGCTGACACTGATCCCACGTAACCTCCCACGGGAGCACCCTCAGAAACCACCATCCGACTCACAGAGGGGGAGAACACTGGGGGCTCGTCCACGTTCTGCACCAGCAATCGAACTGTTGTTATATCTCTGAAGGGACCCACCAACAGGAAACGTGTGTCCACGTGCCGATTGGATGCCTCGATGTGCAAAGTGTAGCTGGACTTTGATTCAAAGTCCAGCATCTGTGAGAGACAAGGGCAAGTGTCACAGCAGGAAACGCTCCACATCTGATCATTGGTAGGTGACCAGTTGCTCACCATCAGGATTCATGATGCTCAAATGAAGATCAAGCACTTCCCTGAATCAGACACGTGACTTTTGGTGGAATCAGACCTACAATTCTTCCCTGGACAGGGGAACTAATGATCTTTTTATCTCTCCAGGCATCATGGCATGAATCTAAATTTAGAGTACTTTCGGCAGCTGCAGGGCAGCAGAGACTCTCCCCAGGAACAGAGATCTGACCCAATGGAGAACTGTGCTGACTAATGAAAGTTGGCTGAAAGCCTATTAATCAGTCTAACTCCAGTATCCAGATGTATAAAACTGTGAAGATTCAAACTAAAACTGAGTATACACACAGAGGTAGAAACGTGAACACAGATGCTATTCTGCAAATTCATGAAACTGTACACAAACCAATAGCTCCTATGGACAAACTAGTACCTGCTAAAGACAAAGCAGTACCTGCTAAAGACAAAGCAGTACCTGCTATGGACAAACCATTACCTTGTGTAGTGTGACTAGTCCTTCCTGTGTATGTGGATCTGTGAGAATCCTAAAGGTTCCCAATCCATCCCCATCCAGGATCCTGTAGTCCACCTCAGCATTTTGACCCTCATCTCGATCGACAGCTTTGATCGTAGCCACCACCGATGACACAAGAACTGACTCTGGAACACTGAACTGGTAACTCTCTGTGGATCACAGGTACGCACAGATTCAGGGCTCAGGTCCAGCTGGTTTCATTGATCAGGTCATTGATGATCTCACCGTATTTATGATCTACGGTGTCTTAATTTCATTGTTTCTGAATTTTGTTGTACTTCTGTGCCATGACAATAAATCTTTATTCATAAGTATGTGGACTCCATGTGGACTGGGGTCCTTAGGCAAGACCCCCTTATCCTATCTGCCTACCTGTAAGTCACTTTGGATAAAAGCGTCTGCTAAATGCATAAACATAAGTAAAGGTCAGGGAACAGACTCACTCCGAGGGAATTGAGGTGGGTTATCGTTGATGTCAGTCAGCGTTACGGTCACTGATGTTGTTCCCGACAAACCTCCCCTCTGACCCATCATGTCTTTGGCCTGTATGACCAGCAGATAGTGATCCCGCATTTCCCGGTCCAGGTCAGGTAAAGCCGTACGTACCACACCTGAGGAACATGAGACATGATCCAGGAGGCTGACCTCACAACTGAACAATGCTGATGATATGGTCTTAGCAAAGTCATCATGCGTGTCATCTGTACCTAGATGCGTGTCACTTGTATCTCGATGAGTGTCACCTGTTTTCTTTCTGCCTTATATGCTGTATTGCTCTATATCTGCTCTATATCTAACCATGTTTCAGTAAACAACTGAAGTTGTTTCCTGTTTTAATGTAATTTTTTTATGTTTCCATCTCTTAATGCCCTGTAACTGACATTCGGCTCACTCTGTGTTCCAAATTTAATGTAGAGTGGCTGCTTCTTATCGTGTCATCACAGTTCTGACTGCAGCTTATCCGTGATCTGAAATAATTCAGGTAAATCAGATGAGAATGGAGGATAACATCTTTAATCTGTTTTAATCACTTTGGATGGGGGTTAATCTAATCTGAATGGGGGAGGGGGTGTCAGCACTCTTCCTTGTTAAACCAATTTCAGGAACGATTACAGCTTAGTATCTGTAAAGATAAACAGGAATAGGAAGGGTGGGCTGTTCTCTGCATGGTTCTCTGAATCCAAAATTTTGACTAGTGCAGCTGGATTAAAGCAAAACTAGTGCCAGAATTAAACTTTGGCCTTTTTATGAATGTACGCGAGTCAAACATTCCTTTTAAAGGCATAATTATGATGGAAGCGCTATTTGTGAGATCAAGCGTATATTTTTGGGGTGCAATTGCCTTTTTTTTTATTGAACAATTGACAAATACATTACAAAAAAAACAAGATAAAGGTAACGACCATTTCACATTTAGGACATTTTTTTTACAGAAAATAAAAGTTAAACATCCCTCCCTAACTGGTCGATATATAAAACAGTATGAGAAATAGGTATTATTAAAAATAAATAAATAAATAAAATTTTACACTAATATATATATATATATATATATATGAATAGAAGAAAGAAAGAAAAACATAACAATAACACAATATTATATATATAAAACAAAATGAATAATAATAAAAAAAAACAATGAAAAAATTCAATTTAAATATAAGATCAGGGGTTTGTAACAAATTGATATCTGATATAATTGCAATCAGTTTGGTTGCAGGGGCTGTATATTATTAATACATTTTTTTAAGAGATTTATAAACAAAGAAAGCTCATTTTTAAATGCTTTCCCAGATGGAAGAGATTTTATAAAGCGACATTTATGAATGTAAAATTTGGTAAACAGTAGAAGATTATTTATCAGATATTCAATGTTTTTATTTTTTATAGAGATACCGTATTTGATCTCTTTCCAAGAAAAATGATCTATTAGAAAAGGTTTGGATGTCAACCAGTTATGTATGTCTTTCCAAAAATTATCTACAATCTCGCATTCAAAAAAACAAATGATCTGTTGATTCCAATGATGTTTTACAAAAATAACATTTCTCCATTTCAAATTTAAATATTTTATAAATCAATTCTTGTGAAGGATAAATTTAGTTTACAATTTTAAAGTGGATTTCTTTAAAAATAGGAGGGATTGGAAATTTCAAAAATGTATTTCTGATTGATCTGATTTCTTGTTTGCTAAAGTTTCTTTTTAACAAATATGTTATTTTAGATGAGCCAGGATAAATCTTGTCAATTATTAATTTTCTCAAAACCAACTTTTTATCTGTAAAATTTAAGTTATTGATTATTGTTTTCTGTAATTTAGGGGTGGGGTCTGATTCAAGTTATTCCTAATTAAATTAATCATGGCAATTGGCATGTTATCAACTACATTTCTGTACTCCTCAGGAGTACAAACTATATTATATTTTTAATAAATTCCTCAAACTTCAAAAGTTGTCCGTTATCATTTATCAAATGCGCAACAGACCAAATTTGATTTTCCTCCCATCCTCTCATGAATATTGATTTTCTTCTCCTTAGAGTCACCCTGTTGTTCCACACCAACCATTATGTGGACTAAAGTTATGTTTGTAAATCATTTTCCAGTAGAACAGAACCTGTTGATGGAAGGCAAAAAGTTTCACTGGTAACTTAGAAACCTCAAACCATCAAACTCGCATGAATAGACTCTTTCGGCTTTTGATTTAAGTATTGTTTCTTATATGAAACAATGAATATGCTCAATTGTTAAATACATAATAGATAATGCCATGAAAGGCTAAGATGTCATGCGTTTCATTGCAATAACAACTTCATGGGCTTTCCTCCAATGGAGTCCATTCATTCGGCGCTCGACTGTCTTGGACTACAAAGATGGCAGAGAGCGGAAACTCGGAAACAGCGAGAAGTGAGTTGTTTAAAATCTTTATTTTAATAGACTTCTTGTACACATAAATGTTACCCACGTTTGGGTTCGCGTGTAGAGACCCAAGTCTTTACATACGGGGAAAATTTTGTGTTGTGGCGAGCCTCCAAGTGTTTTAAAAGTAGCGAGTTTGATGCAACACTTGAGAGTGCCTGATAATGTCCCATTAAAAAGGAAACTGCACCCCAAAAACACACGCTTGATCTCACAAATGGCGCTTCTTTCATAATTATGCTTTTAAAATGAATGTTTGACTCGTGTACATTCACAAAAAGGCTAAAGTTTAATTCTGGTGCTAGTTTTGCTTTAAGCTGGAACTCTGGTGGTCGCTGACCTGCATGCTGAACATGCCAATCATAATTAGGTAGTTTGTTTGTAGCCTTAAATACAACCTATTGGAGCATCTTCCAAACTACCCCCTCTGCAAGTGACAGAAAGGAAATATGACACATATGGGGTTTCCACATTGGAGCAAAGATTACTCTTGTACCTTCTCTTTAACAAACCATAAATCGTTGAAAGGAGGAAAGAGGGTTGGATTGGGCCAGCACATGCAGCACTTCAAACCAGGAAATTATGCCAACTGTCTTTCATGTCCTGGTCACATTTAGGCAAGAAAATGGTTAGGGGGCTAGAAGCCCAAACAACCCGTTAGGGTTAGAAACTGAACTTGGTCGGGGCTTGAACATGACAGCCTCGTATTTAAAGAACGTTTTGCTGGTTCACTGCATGACACTTTACAACCATGTTTGTCACCTCCTGGTTGGCAATAAAACTATGTGGTTGTACTTTGATTACATGCTTAGAGATGATATATATTATTCTTACTACACCACCGTCACGTTCATGCCCACCATTTTTAAACTTCATATGCTGTTGATTTCACAACTTCAAGAAGTTGCAAATTCTTCAAACGTAATTCATAATTTTACCGAACCTGGTACCACAAAATCTGCATGCAGAAGTCCTACTGCATCATTTTCCTCATTCACCCCTCTCGCTCAGAGCAGTGTGTTTAAACTTCTCACATGTAGCCGTCCTACTACATGCCCGTTGGACCCCGTTCCTACTAATCTTTTCCAATCCATTGCTCCTACTGTAACTGCAGCAGTCATACATGTGATTAATGCTTCACTGACATCGGGCACATTTCCTACCACATTCAAGCAAGCTCAGGTTACACCGCTGCTCAAGAAACCTTCGCTCCCTCCAACTCATGTGGAGAATTATCAGCCGGTCTCTCTCCTCCCGTTTCTGTCTAAAATCATTGAAAAGGTCTTTAAGCAGGTCACCGATTACCTCTCACAGAACAACCTCCTTGACCCAAACCAATCTGGGTTTAAAAGTGGACACTCCACCGAAACGGCTCTGTTGGCTGTGACAGAAGCCTTAAAAGAAGCCACAGCAACAGCTAAGTCCTCTGTGCTTATCCTGCTCGACTTATCGGCTGCATTTGACAGTCAACCACAGCATCCTTTTGTCCGTACTCTCTAGCATCACAGGGAGAGCACACTCCTGGTTTGAATCATACCTCACTGGTCGGTCTTTCAAAGTATCCTGGCTTGGTCACACTTCTGCAGCGCACCACCTCGCCACAGGGGTCCCCCAAGGCTCAGTACTGGACCTCTTCTCTTTGCCATATACACAACCTCACTGGGACAGATCATCTGATCACATGGCTTCTCATACCAACGTTATGCTGATGATACCCAGCTCTATCTGTTATTCCCACCTGACGACCACACGGTCTCAGCTGAATCTCAGACTCTCTCTGACATATCAACATGGATGAAAGCCCATCACCTCCAACTTAACCTCCCAAAAACTGAACTGCTGGTCTTCCCAGCCAAACCAACCGTACACCACAGCATCTGCATCCAAACTGAATCTCTTGCTCCATCAAAGGTTGCTAGAAACTTGGGTGCCATGATTGATGACCTTCAAAGATTTAATGCTCTTGCAAAGGCTTCTGTCCCAACTGGGTCCCTCCGTTGGTCCCAGGATTGTCGTCTAGCAGCTCCTACACCACGCCTAAGACGATCCAAACTCTGTTCATGTGTCGTCCCACGATGGTGGAATGAACTACCGAGCGCTACCAGAACAGGGGCGTCCCTGTCTATCTTCAAGAAGCTCCTGAAAACCCAGCTCTTCAGAGAGCATCTCCTATCCCAGCACTTACCTTGTACTTCCCTCCCCCCTCTATCTCTGCACTTTATCTTTCTGCACTTCCTTCTATGCCTGCACCCTATCTCTACTCTTTGTTGTTCCCGACAAACCTCCCCTCTAGGGAGGGTTGCACATCGAGGCATCCAATCGGCACGTGGACACACGTTTCCTGTTGGTGGGTCCCTTCAGAGATATAACAACAGTTCGATTGCTGGTGCAGAACGTGGACGAGCCCCCAGTGTTCTCCCCCTCTGTGAGTCGGATGGTGGTTTCTGAGGGTGCTCCCGTGGGATTCATTCACCGCCATATATACAAGGATAATTATCCTTGCTCAGATAAGGAGCATAACCCAACTATAGCTATAATCGAATTAATCTCATCATGTAGACCCACTGACAGACCCATTCAGCTGCTGTCAGATTATCTGATAGAAGTGCAGTTCTGAGTTAGCTCAACAAAACCCAGACTTGCATCTCAGGTAACAAACTCATAGTTTCCACTAACCTGCTGTCTGGAGCAGATTGTGATCAGGTGTGATCTCACCTGTCTTTGGCTCCACAGAGAAGTATGGCTGACCCTGTAGGATGCTGTAAAGCAGTCTGGCAGAGTTTCCGTAGGTCGGATCATCGGTGTCCGTCGCCACCACCGTCACCACTGACGTACCTGCAGGAAAAACAGGACAGATAAGCTTCCTTTACTCAAAGAGAACCTGACTTGGTGATCTTGGGCTCAGATTTGACATTCAGAGGCATATGAATATGAAGAGCAGCAGACTGTAAAACTGGTCACTGCTGATCTGATGAACATACAGCAGAGGGAACTTAAGTTTGTGGTCAACATGTTCTTTCAGAAACAAAGCAACAGTCTGAAAGGCTGAAATACAACTGTTCAGCTGCTGTTTCATGTTTTACACATGAAGAAGAGTTTGCTTACTTTAACTGTTTGTTAAAACCAAAGAAGAAGGTAAAATCCTTCACTAACTTTCAAAAACAGTTTCAGAGGATCCATCAGACTGGTTCCTGTTCATACCCACCTACAGGGGATCTCTCTGCCACTCGGGCAATATATGGTCCGTCCAGGAATTTAGGTGCATTGTCGTTGATGTCTTGGACTTTGATGATGAACTTTGACTCTGGCTCAACCAGAAGGTTGGTGTTCTGGTCACGAGCCTGAGCTCTCAGGGTGTAGTAGGCTTGCCGTTCCCGGTCCAGCCTCTTGGTGGCATGAATGTCTCCTGTGTTCTCATTGATGGTGAAGACGGACATGGCTCCTTCACCACTCAGGAAGTACTTAACCTGACCGTCACCTTTATCCATGTCAGAGTGGAGCTGCAGGGACCAGAACAGAAACCAGTGAAACCAAAAGAGGAAACCAGGAACCAGTGTCCTAACAGGAACACAACACATGGATTATCCATTACAAACACCATTTTCGAATATAAGGTGGCTCATAAGTATACTATAGGCCAAAGGTCGATGATCAACTCTGTAGTGAAGAGTGAAGGGTGAAGACAGGGGTAAAGGGGCAGAGCAGTCAACTGTTCACCACCTGGTGGTGAGTTGGATGAACTGGGAATGTCTGGATGAGGCCCCTTTACCCCTGTCTTCACCCTTCACCCTATCCGCAAGATCTTTAACTCGCACCTTCAGAAGAAATTCTCTCATATACCTGGGGAGGTTGACATAGAATCTGATTGGAACATGTTCAGGACCTCCATTGTGGATACACTTTCCAAGCGTTGTGGCCTAAAGGTTGTCGGTGTCTGTTGTGGCAGTAAACAGAGGCTGGGGAGCCGCCAAGCTGAAGAAAGAGGTCTTTCGGGTTTTGTTGTCCCGGGGGTCACCTAAAGCAGCTCGGAGTTACCGAGTGGCTAAAAGGGCTGCAGCATTGGTGGTTACTGAAGCTAAAACTCGGGTGTGAGATAAATTCAGGGAGACTATGGAGAAGGACTGCTCAGAAAGGGAAAGTAAGTTTTGCTTGATCTGGGTGGAGAACTTCTGATCTCCTCAATCCGGCTAGCATGTCTTCCATTGAGGAAGCAGAGTCTGAGGACTTGAGAGAAGACTTGTCCATCACCACGGCAGAAGTCAACGAGGTCGTTAAAAAGCTTCCTGGCAGCAAAATGCAGAGGGTGGTCGAGATTTGTCCTTATATGCTAAAGGCTCTGGACATGTTGGGGCTGTATTGGCTGACATGTCTCTTCAATGCCGTATGGAGGTCTGGGACAATGTCTATGGAATGACAGACTTGGGTAGTGGTTGATATTGTTGAGAAAGGGGACAGAAGAGTGTGTTTTAACTACAGGGGCATCACACTATTCAGCCTCCCCGGTAAAGTTTACCCTAGGGTGTTAGAGAGGAGGCTCTGACCAACTATTGAACCTTAGATTCAGGAGGAGCAATGCGGTTTTCCCCCAGGTCATCGAACAGTGGACCAGAAATTTATCCTTGCAGAGTTGCTGAGGGGATCATGGGAGTTTGACCATCCAGTCCACGTGTTTTGTAGACTTGGAAAAGGCTTATGATCGTGTTCCCTATTGGATCCCTGTATCACTAAAGCAAGAGCTGTGTTCCACATTCTTGGCACTAAGTTACAGTGTGTGCTGGGCTCTGCCAGGGCTTCCTATTGTCACCGATCCTGCTCGTGATTTTCATGACAGGATCACAAAGCGTAGTCGTGGAGAGGAGGGTGTCTGGTTTGGGAACCTCAGGGCAACATATTTGCTTTTTGCAGATGATGTGGTTCTGTTGGCTTCTTCAAGCCATGACCTTCAGCTGCACTGGAGTGGTTCACAGCTGAGTGTCAAGCCACCAGGATGAAAGTCAGCTCTTCCAAATCTGAGGCCATGGTTCTAAACTGGAAAAAGGTGGAATGCTCCCTTCGGGTTGGGGATGAGTCTCTGCCTCAGATGGGGATTTTAAGTATCTCTGGCTCTTGTTCTCAGTGATTGTGAGTTGGATTTAGAGATAGAAAGATTGATTGGGGCTTTGTTAGCAGTAATGAGTGCGCTGCTCCGGTCTGTTGTGGTGAAGAGGAAGCTGAGTCAGAAAGCTAAGCTTTCAATTTACTGGTCCATTTTTGCTACAGAGTGTTGCTAGGGGATCAATAAAGTGTCTGTCTGTCTGTCAGTCAGTCAGTCAGTCAGTCAGTCAACCGACAGATTTATCAATACCTTTATCGTTACCTCCTCCCTTGGCCTCTAACTCTGCTCGCTCTGGGACTCAGGTTGGATTCAGGTTTCTGACTGTACTTAACATTCAGAGCTGTTCAGGCTCAAAAACACCCGCAGAGTGAGTGAATGATGCAGCTGTCATTTTGAATCTGTATCTTTCATGGAACAAAAACATGATGAGATTTTGCATCACACTCTGCTAAAGAGAAGCAGGTGTTCCCTGATATTTAGCCTAAAGCCACAAACTGTCCTGTATGTACTGTATTATATTTATTATAATTTTCTCTCTCCTAATTATTATTATAAAATTATAATTTTAACTCTCCTTCAGTTTCACCTGAAAGTTTTCTGATACATCCACATTTGGGATTTAGTTTCTCTCACCTTTCCAATGTACAGAGGCTCGTCCCCTGTGAACTCCTCCAGGACGAAGAACTGGTTCCACACCCAGCTCTTCCTCCTCCTCTGGAGCCAGTGGACTCCTCCTCTTGCTATTTCACTTGACACCTGGCAGAGGAGGACTGAGCTAAGTGTCATTGCCCCACAGCCTGACTCCTCCCACAGGGACAAGACAAATAAACTGAGCACGCCCAGACATTGGGGACAGCTCATCTCTGAGGAGGAAGATGCTCAAAATCAAGAAACCTTCAAACGGTCCGACAAACTGTTGTCAATCCGTTAAACAGAAACTTCTGACTTCTGACAAATGATGGAACAGAAGGATGACAGACTGTGCATCATAAACATCTCACTGTCATCTCGCTGTCTAATAAAAGATGTCAGAGTGTCCGATAAGACAACCGTCCTGTCTGTCCAGACTGCCCCACACTTCCAGATACACATCCAGTCAGCTCCTGTGGGACAAACAGACAAACGATCTCAGAGCCAACATCCTGCTCATAGTCCAGAGGAGATCAGAACTTTTCAGTTTCCTCTCAGATATCTGGCACAAATATCTGACCAGTCCACAGAGAAATATGATAAAGATGAGTCTCTAACATAAAATCTGACTTATGGATATGAAAGAATGCATACGTGAACATCACTAATCTGACCAAAATTAGCTCTTTCTCTACTAACCTGGATGAGTCCCTTTAAAGGTTGAAGGTGGTTTATTTTTGCTCTCTTCACAGCAACCGGCAACTCCACGTATGCTCCTAAATCTGTGTTCTGGTAGTTTACATATAGTTTTTATGTAAAAGTGACAGCAGGAATTAGGCTTTGATCCCACTATGTCACATTTACAGGATGTTCACAGTTGGATTCTCGAGTTAATCTGATTATAAAGCTGCAGCTCATCCACTTACATCTGCTCCAGTAACCACAGGAAACCTGTGAGGTGCTGAGCACACATTTAAACACTGATGATGATAAAGTCCTACCGTACAGCTGCTGACCTGAGTCCTCTGGAGCCCTGCAGTGCTGGCCATTGATCACTTCTCACAGACTGTTGGTCATAGATGACATGAAGATGAAACCAGCAGCACTTCAGAGATGTGTCTGTTGGTCACCTGATGTTGCCAGAGAATTCCTGTGTGGTGGGGGTGGTGTGGAAATGAGGGCTGAGCTCCCGCTCCATGAGCAGGAGAGGGGGGTGGTCACATGTCATCAAAAAAAGGAGAGCACCCGGGATCATTTAGCAGAACTCTGTTATATGTAGTAACATATATGCTTATTAACTGGTTTAACTAACCAACACTAACTGGTTAATAATAATAATAATAACAATAATAATAATAATAATAATAATACATTTTATTTGTATTGCACTTTATATTTAAAATCTCAAAGTAAACATAAAAGATATTTTAGCGGTAAGCTTTCTTAAAAAGGTGAGTTTTTAGGTCACGTTTAAAAGCCTCTGCAGTCTGTGGGGCCCTCAGATGGTCGGGGAGGGCAGCCTCGGAGCTGCAGAGGAAAAGGCCCGATCGCCCATAGTGTGGAGCTTGGTTCTGGGGATTTGGAGGGTGTTTTTATTTTCAGAACGGAGGGTGCAATGGAGGGTGCATGAGGAAGTCTGGAGGGTGAGTAGTTATTTTAGGTATTGGGGGGCATGTTCGTAAATGCACTGATGAGGTAGGAGGGAGAGCTTGTACCCAATTCTGAGTGGGATGGGGAGCCAGTGTAATGATTTCAGATGTGGTCGTATTTGCGTACTCTTAACAGGATCCTGGCAGTGCTGTTTTGAATATGTTGCAGTCTCTGGATGTTCTTGTTGGATATTCCGACTAGGAGAGCATTGTAGTAATTGAGCCTGGAGGAGACAAAGGCATGGACGAGCTTCTCTGCATCTGTCAGGGTGAGTGCTGGACGGAGTTTGGCAATGTTCCTGAGGTGATAGAAAGTTGTCTTGCAGAGGTGAGTTGGGGGTCAATTTTAACACCTAGATTAGTGACAGATGTGGAAAGAAGGATATTTTGACCAGAGAAGCTGATGTGGTGTGCCAACTAGGATGGCTTCTGTTTTTGAGCTGTTTAGCTGAAGAAAACTGAGTTTTATCCACGCCTCTATCTCCTCCAGGCAGGTGGTGAGTGTGGATGTTGAGAGAGAAGCAGGAGAAGTGGAGGTTGTCCTCACGTATAGCTGTGTGTCATCAGCATAGCAGTGATAGGATACCCCATGCCTGCTGATGATATTACCCAGAGGAAGCACATAGAGGGTGAAGAGGGTGGGGCCCAGCACTGAGCCCTGAGGGACACCGCAGGTGACGTTGTGGGTGTATGATTTTGCTTTGCCCAGGGTAACGCATTCCGTTCTGTCGGTCAGATATGAGGTGAACCAGTTATGTATATTATCAGAGAGTTCAATGGTGTATTTCAGATGGTGAAGGAGGATGTTATGGTCAACTGTGTCAAAAGCAGCTGTTAGATCCAGGAGGATGAGTAGAGATGGGGAACCGGTATCTGCTGCCATTATGCGGTCATTGGTGACCCTGACCAAGGTTGTTTCAGTGCCATGGCCAGGGCGGAAACCAGACTGAAACTTCTCAAAAAGGTTGTTTTGTTTGAGGTGATTGTGAAGTTGTGCTGCAAATGGTTCTCAGCTCTGTGAGTGTGGATCTGTGCACATTGATGTAGAACAGGTGGAGGTGAGCTCAGCTGACCAATCAATAAGCTGATTAGTATCTCTGCCAGATGTTGAAACAATAGATGTTGAAAATGACAGCCTTAATTCTATTAATTAACATTAACATTAATTCTATATTAGATTCAATTGGATTTTCTCAGAGTATACACAGACCTACTCTTGCACCATCAAAGGTTGCTAGAAACTTGGGTGTCCTGACTGATGACCAACTAACCTTCAAAGGTCCCATTACCTCGGTTGCTCGTTCGTGCCGCTTTGCATTGCTAAACATAAGAAAGATCAGACCATACCTGACCCAACATGCCCCCCAGCTCCTGGTGCAGGCCATGGTCATCTCCCACCTTCACTACTGCAACGCTCTCCTAACTGGTTTCCTAACTGGTCTCCTAACTGGTTTCCTAACTGGGTTAGGGTTACCCAGGATTGTCGTCTAGCAGCTCCTACACCACGCCTAAGACAATCCAAACTCTGTTCATGTGTCGTCCCACGATGGTGGAATGACCTACCGAGCGCTACCAGAACAGGGGCGTCCCTGTCTATCTTCAAGAAGCTCCTGAAAACCCAGCTCTTAGAGAGCATCTCCTATCCCAGCACTTACCTTGTACTTCCCTCCCCCCTCTATCTCTGCACTTTATCTTTCTGCTCTTCCTTCTATGCCTGCACCCTATCTCTACTCTGTCCCCTCTGACAGAGTCGGACTCCTGGGTTCCTTCTATGGAGCTTATTGTTAGCTTTTATAAAGCTGTTATATCTTCATTTGTAAGTTGGATAAAAGCGTCTGATAAATGCATAAACATAAACAGAAACATAAACCTACTCACTCTCTAAATCATACTCTTGATCTTGTGCTGACTTATGGCATTGAGAGTGAAGAGTGTCTTGCCCACACTTTGTGGTAAGACGTATTGTATCACTACACTAACCCTAACCCCCTGCTCCTCTTGGACTATTAACAAAATCACTCAATTTCTTCTAATACTTGTTCTATTTTAACACTAACTCCTACAGATCTTTGGTGTTTATTTTTACTTTTCAAAAGATGTGTCTGGTTCTCCAGCTTAGCATGGCTACCAGTTCTCTCCCTCCATCTCCTGCTTTCACCTGCTCCATGTGTCAGATGTTTAGTTACTCCTCGGCCTCCTTTAGTGGTAATGGTACATGTTAAATATGTAGTCTTTTTTTATGTTTTAGAGGCAAGGTTACCTGAATTGGAAGCTCAGCTTTTCACCTTTGAAAACCATCCGATATCTAGCCAGGTCCCTGTAGCCGATGTGGAGCAACCTTGTGTACGTAATTCTTTTAGCTGAACCCCAGCATGCCCCGAGCAGCCAGGACCCCAGACTGTCTAGGTAACCGTCAGGAAGAGAAGGCATAGCTCTAAAGTCAAGCCCATGGTTCACCATCAACCTTTCCACATTTCAAACAGATTTTCCCCACTCAGCGACACAACCGCTTAGAAAAAACCCTGGTAATTCTTTCACCTTTGTAATATTGCCAAAATTAGGAACATCCTGTCTCAGAGTGATGCAGAAAAATCAATCAGTTGGTCAGACTATAAGCCTGTCTGAAAGACATAAAGACCTGGATGACTCAGAACTTTCTGCTTCAAAATTCAGACAAACTGAAGTTGTTCTCTTTGGACTTGACTACTTTAGGGAGACACTGTCTACCTATGTAGTTATACTAGATGGTATTTCCTTGGCTTCTAGTCCTACACTGAGGAACCTTGGAGTTATTTCTGATCAGGATCTGTCCTCTGACTCTCATATAAAACTGGTTTCTGCCTTCTTTCACCTTCGTAATATCATTAAAATCAGGACCATCCTGTCTCAGGGTGATGCAGAGAAACTGCTCCATGCATCTGTTCCTTCAGGACTGAACTACTGTAACTCCTTATTATTGTTCTGTCCCACAGATTCTCTGAAAAGCCTCCAGCTGATCCAAAACCCTGCAGCCAGAGTTCTGATGAGATCTAACAGCAGAGATCATGTTTCTCCAGTTTTAGCTTCTCTTCATTGGCTCCCTGTTAGATTCAGAATAGAATTTAAGATTCTTCTCCTCACAAGCTCTTAATGACCGAGCTCCATCACATCTTAAAGATCTCACAGCTGGATATTTCCCCAACAGAGCACTTTGCTCTCAGGCTGCAGGTTTCCTTGTGGTTCCCAGAGTTTCTAAAAGCAGAATGGGAGGCAGAGCCTTCAGTTATCAGGCCCCTAAAAGCAGAATGGGAGGCAGAGCCTTCAGTTATCAGGCCCCTAAAAGCAGAATGGGAGGCAGAGCCTTCAGTTATCAGGCCCCTAAAAGCAGAATGGGAGGCAGAGCCTTCAGTTATCAGGCCCCTAAAAGCAGAATGGTAAGAGGGAGTGAGGCTCTCTGTGGAACCAGCTGCCAGTTTGGCTTCAGGAAGCAGACACCCTCTCTACCTTTAAGATCAGGCTGAAACTTTCCTTTCTGATAAAGCTTATAGTTAGGGATGGCTCATGCTTATAGTCCATATGACATCATTGCTGTCATTAACTTGTGTTTCTCTCTCTCAGCAGGTGTCTCTGGCCTGGTGTTACGCTGCTTGTTGTCCCCTCTTTCCTGTCCTCTCAGCCTCCACCTTCCTGGTTCTGATGGAGGTTTCTTCCTGTTAAAAGGGAGTTTTCTTTTCTCCACAGTCATCGTGTGCACGTTCAGGGCGGGAAATTGTATCAAAGAGAAGTTTCTGTGCTGTCTTATCTATTTATTTCTAACCTGTTGGCTGTTGATTGAATATGATGTCTCCTGTTAGTTCTCATGTGTATAAAAGGTTTAGTTTCAGACTTTAAACAGGGGGAGGTCATGAGACTCAAAAGACTGTTGACGAAATGTTGAAATGTGGACAGAACAGACTTCCTAAGTTGACTTGTGGTTCTGTTTCTGATTCCAGCTGGTTCTGTTTGTGTTTGCATGTTCTCCCCGTGTATGCGTGGGTTCTCTCTGGATACTCTGGGTTCCTCCCACCACCTAAAAACTTTATGTTAGGTTAACTGCTGACTCTAAATCAGGAGTGTGTGTGCATGGTTAATATCTCTGTGGCCTTACGAGGGACTGCAGACCTGTCCAGGATGTACCCTGCTTTGTGTGCAATGGCAGCTGGGATAGACTCTGCCCCTCAGAACCCTGAATTGGATTAAGCAGGTATAGAAACCTGTCCCTACCTCCGTCAGGTGAGGGGGGGGGCCCTGTCCCTACCTCCGTCAGGTGAGGGAGTGGAACCTGTCCCTACCTCCGTCAGGTGAGGGGCCCTGTCCCTACCTCCGTCAGGTGAGGGAGTGGAACCCGTCCCTACCTCCGTCAGGTGAGGGAGTGGAACCTGTCCCTACCTCCGTCAGGTGAGGGAGTGGAACCCGTCCCTACCTCCGTCAGGTGAGGGGCCCTGTCCCTACCTCCGTCAGGTGAGGGGTGGGCCCTGTCCTTACCTCCGTCAGGTGATGGGCGGACCCTGTCCCTACCTCCGTCAGGTGAGGGAGTGGAACCCGTCCCTACCTCCGTCAGGTGAGGGAGTGGAACCCGTCCCTACCTCCGTCAGGTGAGGGAGTGTAACCTGTCCCTACCTCCGTCAGGTGAGGGGGGGCCCTGTCCCTACCTCCGTCAGGTGAGGGGGGGGGGGGCTGTCCCTACCTCCGTCAGGTGAGGGGGGGGGGCCCTGTCCCTACCTCCGTCAGGTGAGGGAGTGGAACCTTTCCCTACCTCCGTCAGGTGAGGGGCGGGCCCTGTCCCTACCTCCGTCAGGTGAGGGGCGGGCCCTGTCCCTACCTCCGTCTGGTGAGGGGCGGAACCTGTCCCTACCTCCGTCAGGTGAGGGGCGGGCCCTACCTCCGTCAGGTGAGGGAGTGTAACCTGTCCCTACCTCCGTCAGGTGAGGTGAGGGAGTGTAACCTGTCCCTACCTCCGTCAGGTGAGGGAGTGTAACCTGTCCCTACCTCCGTCAGGTGAGGGAGTGGAACCTGTCCCTACCTCCGTCAGGTGAGGGGCGGGCCCTGTCCCTACCTCCGTCAGGTGAGGGGCGGGCCCTGTCCCTACCTCCGTCAGGTGAGGGGCGGGCCCTGTCCCTACCTCCGTCAGGTGAGGGGCGGGCCCTGTCCCTACCTCCGTCAGGTGAGGGGCGGGCCCTGTCCCTACCTCTGTCAGGTGAGGGGCGGGCCCTGTCCCTACCTCCGTCAGGTGAGGGAGTGGAACCTGTCCCTACCTCCGTCAGGTGAGGGGCGGGCCCTGTCCCTACCTCCGTCAGGTGAGGGAGTGGAACCTGTCCCTACCTCCGTCAGGTGAGGGGCGGGCCCTGTCCCTACCTCCGTCAGGTGAGGGGCGGGCCCTGTCCCTACCTCCGTCTGGTGAGGGGCGGAACCTGTCCCTACCTCCGTCAGGTGAGGGGCGGGCCCTGTTCCTACCTCCGTCAGGTGAGGGGCGGGCCCTGTCCCTACCTCCGTCAGGTGAGGGAGTGGAACCTGTCCCTACCTCCGTCAGGTGAGGGACGGGCCCTGTCCCTACCTCCGTCAGGTGAGGGGCGGGCCCTGTCCCTACCTCCGTCAGGTGAGGGAGTGGAACCTGTCCCTACCTCCGTCAGGTGAGGGGCGGGCCCTGTCCCTACCTCCGTCAGGTGAGGGGCGGGCCCTGTCCCTACCTCCGTCAGGTGAGGGGCGGAACCTGTCCCTATCTCCGTCAGGTGAGGGGCGGGCCCTGTCCCTACCTCCGTCAGGTGAGGGGCGGGCCCTGTCCCTACCTCCGTCAGGTGAGGGAGTGGAACCTGTCCCTACCTCCGTCAGGTGAGGGGCGGAACCTGTCCCTACCTCCGTCAGGTGAGGGGCGGAACCTGTCCCTACCTCCGTCAGGTGAGGGGCGGGCCCTGTCCCTACCTCCGTCAGGTGAGGGAGTGGAACCTGTCCCTACCTCCGTCAGGTGAGGGGCGGGCCCTGTCCCTACCTCCGTCTGGTGAGGGGCGGAACCTGTCCCTACCTCCGTCAGGTGAGGGGCGGGCCCTGTCCCTACCTCCGTCAGGTGAGGGAGTGGAACCTGTCCCTACCTCCGTCAGGTGAGGGGCGGGCCCTGTCCCTACCTCCGTCAGGTGAGGGGCGGGCCCTGTCCCTACCTCCGTCTGGTGAGGGGCGGAACCTGTCCCTACCTCCGTCAGGTGAGGGGCGGGCCCTGTCCCTACCTCCGTCTGGTGAGGGGCGGAACCTGTCCCTACCTCCGTCAGGTGAGGGGCGGGCCCTGTCCCTACCTCCGTCAGGTGAGGGAGTGGAACCTGTCCCTACCTCCGTCAGGTGAGGGAGTGGAACCTGTCCCTACCTCCGTCAGGTGAGGGAGTGGAACCTGTCCCTACCTCCGTCTGGTGAGGGGCGGAACCTGTCCCTACCTCCTTCAGGTGAGGGGCGGGCCCTGTCCCTACCTCCGTCAGGTGAGGGGCGGGCCCTGTCCCTACCTCCGTCAGGTGAGGGAGTGGAACCTGTCCCTACCTCCGTCAGGTGAGGGGCGGGCCCTGTCCCTACCTCCGTCAGGTGAGGGGCGGGCCCTGTCCCTACCTCCGTCAGGTGAGGGAGTGGAACCTGTCCCTACCTCCGTCAGGTGAGGGGGGCCCACAGAGACAACCATGCACCTGTTAAAGCTAACGGTTCAGCAAGAAGCTGAGCTGCGCTGTGCTGACAGAAGCTGCCTCTTATTTTTTCCAATCAACAAAAACACAAACTCTGAAACTCAAAGTTCACATTTTTAATCATTTAAAAAAAGTAAAAACAGAGTTTGAGAATAAAAACACTAAGAATAAGAAGTGTTAAAAACATCAAAGTGACGGCTCCCTGAAGCTGCTGGTGAGTGATGGCTGCCGGTGACAGTCAGGGTCATGTGCTCCTCCTGGTGGCGCTGGCGGCTGAGATGGGCTGCAGAGCCTGCCAGGGATCCTGCAGCATGGATGGACTGAAGAACTTCTCCACCGCGGCCTCTGAAGCTACGGACTGAAACACAAACATGTTGTTTCTGATGAGCTCACAGCAAGAACTCAGCTGATCCATCAGGCCCCTCCACAGCAATAGAACCACCTGAGTCACACCTGATTACTGAGCCATACCGGTACCACAATAGATGGCGCTGAACTGGTTTATTGTTCAGGACTTACAGGGAAAAATATAAAGAGGTCCATTTCACTGCTTCTCTGGCTTATAAACCACCTCAAACCAGGTCCAGATGAAAGATTAGACCACCTCCAACAGAACCGGAGCTATCAGAACCCCTGGAGGATGTACACTTAGCTTCTTGGTGCTATAATAAAAATTAAACCCAGCAGTTTTGTTTCACAGCTGAAGCTGAAAATGAGATGAAATTGTTATCAATAAAGTTTTCTATCAGATAAAGGTAAAAAAAATCATGAACCAAACTCTGAGCCCCTGAGTTTTCTTTTTCAATAAAAACAACCATCTTCATGAGTCAATATTCTCATACAGATCAACTCTGCAGGATGGAGCCTGTCCTCAGTTTCCACCTTAAATCTGAACTCAGACTCAGTTTGCTGGTCATGTCACTGAGCTGATATCTTTCCTGAAGAAGAGAGATGCATCATCATCCTGAAGAATGAGCTCAGCATCACCAAACCACCTTCTGAATGACATTTATGACATTTTTCTCATTCCATCAGAGTCCACCTGAACACCTCCTCTGGTCCTTTCCATCAGCCCATATCATCAGAGATGGTGGAAATGTGCTGTTTTCCTTCAGCCAGTCATCTTTCTATGTTTCATTGGACCAAAGTAAAGTATTCTTTCTTTTCAGCCCACTGTAACTTGTATTTTTGCACTTTTGTTTGTTCTTGCCCACATAACTTAACGGGCTCGATATGTCCAGATTTTCCCTGGTCCAGACTTGACCCGGTCTCAGCACCTGAGCTGGACAAGATCTAAGGTGGTCTTGAAACTAAAAAGCAGTGAAATGGGCCTTGTATCCCATTCTGAAAAATAACCGAACCTCAGCAGTTCTGATCCGCCTCACACACACCCTGGTTCATACCTGTAAGTTCGGTGCTGAAGTTGGGCTGAAGGACGGAGGCCGCCGGAAACCGTCTCCTCTGCGCCGCATCTGACCTGTGAAGTCCCGGGAGCCGCTGCCGAAGCCTGCCGGTGATCCATCAGCATATCCTCGGTTAGAAACTGGAGAGAACACCGGAGAACCAGGAGCGTAAGGGCCACGAGGCGAGCCGCCGCGGTGTCCGGAGCCGGCATACGGGGACCTTGCTCCGGGGAAACCCCAACAGGGAGCCGGGGACGGAAACCTTCCAGCCGGCCGCGGACCTCCGGGACTCCGCTGAGGTCTGACTGGAGTTCGGTACATCTGAGCGCCAACAAAAAAAGAAAAATAAGAAAGAGCTGAGGATTCTGGTACCGAACCGTGACAACAACAACAATTTTGGGAGCAGATCGGAACCGGAAAACACGAATGGCCATCCTTCAGCTCAGGTCGGCCGCAGCGCCTCTAGCGGCCGGAGGTGGAACAAACATCTCCATCAAGTTTTCCATTCCGTTTTTGAACAAAACAATAATACATTGTATTCATAGAAGTGAATACACACTATAAAAGTAAAGACTGGAAGTTAGAACATGTAGCAAGAATACTTTTCCTGGAAATAAAACTAGAGGGAATAACATATTAGCTAGAAGAGTGGGTTTTTTATGTGTACATTTATACTTTATTACATGCTCTTACAGGTTTAATAGCTTTTGGATTCTGAGAATCTTTAATTGAGAGAATATAGTTCTTGAATTCCTGAATAAATGTTAGAAAGTTCAATTTTACAGAAACTACAGATCACATCTAAATCTTTCTTAAACATAACTTAGTTAGTTAGGTAGTTTCTGGTTGGATAAAATGTATGAATGAGTTTATAAGAGATTTCCTTAACTTAGTTGGCAATTAGATATTAATTAGGTAGTAGCCACGTTTCTTTCAATGTTGTATGATCCATTAAAATGGTTCCAAAAATAAATTTACATTTGGTAATGTTGAATTGTTTCTCTGAAATAAAGATCTAATAGAGCTGTTAGAATTTCCACATGTTAAGTTTGATGGCGCCCTTACTCCCTGTATTATGATGGATTGATGTACTTCAATGCTGTATTGTATAGAGTTTACAATACGTACACGACATGATGTCACGCTCCAGGTGAGCGCCAATTGTTCTGTGATAACCATGATGAAGAGATGACACCATGACCATTTCTACTAGTTCACACTTTATTAAATAAATATGCAAAGAGGCTAAAGATGGACTGAGTCTGCTTATCCTCCGTACGCAGTAGAGGACTACGCATTCTCATAAAAACCTTAACACCACATCTACCAGAAAAAAACATTTTACCAAAGGGAGGGTGTAGTGGAGATAACAGGAGCAAATATTGGGTATTAATAAACATATAAAATAAATAAATGTACAACACATTTATTAGATCATAAAACACCGGTCTTTACCAAGTATCAGTGTATGATCATATGTAATCCAGTATTTAGCAACAATGTCAGACATTTATGAATTGTAGGTCACCCTACCTCATGAGTTCTGTGTGGTTGTGTACCAAGTGGTCCTTCTGGCTACACATCCCAGCCTCGTCATTCTTCAGAGAACTACAGTGTCACAGAATGCACCAATTAGGACTCTGATTCACTGCACACGCTGGCCAAGGTGTTCCTTTCTTCATCCTGAGTCCAACATGCTGCAACCATAACCCAGACAGCAGTTCCGGCCACGACCAAGACTGCTCCTGGGGGGGTCATTTTTAAAATTGTCTCTCTGTGAATTGGACGAATTTGAAATTTAATTAATTGGATTTGATTGGTGTCTCGTTTGTCTCTATGTGGCCCTGTGATGGACTGGCGACCTGTCCAGGGTGACCCCGCCTTTCGCCCAATGACTGCTGGGATAGGCTCCAGCCCCCCCGCTACCCGACTGACGGATTGACGGTATAGGAAATGGATGAATGGATTTGATTGGATTATGATTGGATTACAATGAGTTGGACTATCTTTGAAGTGCCTTATAAGTACACTTGTTGTAATTTGGTGTAGCCATGGTGAGCTCTGAATGCTCAGTGCGGAAGTCTTACTGTTTTCTCTCAGGTAAAATTCCATCCAGTTTTCAGATTCACACACCTGCTGACGTTTGCCTGCAGAGTGGCAGAGCTACCACCAAGGGGAGCTCTAACATTACTGTTTATACTGTATGTTACATACCAATCAGTCTCCACTGAAGTCCAAAAGTACAGTCTTTCAGCTGGGCTTTAGTTTGTCTGGTTGGTACCCTGGATGAAGAACCACATCTGCATTTCATTCCACACAACAGACTGGTGACATGGAGGTGAAGGAAGATGACGCTTCAGGTTCATGTAGCACTTTGGGTACTAGGGGCTCTCTAAAGGCTCATTTAGACCAACAGCACTCAGAACTTAAACCCAGATAACATTTGGTATCAATGGAGTCTGAAGAATCTCAGAAAAAAAAAGAATCTCAGCTTTCCAATAGGACTTCACATGTGCAGCCACTTCTATACAGCACAGTGAAGTTGTGCAGAAAGCAGCTGAGGGTCAGTAGTGATTGGTCTGAATTTGAGTGTTAAAAGTTTCAGTGTGTGTGTGTTTATCAGGAGAGGAGTGCCTGAGATTGAGCTCTGTAAGATCACACAGCTGCCACAAGGGGGAGCTGTAACATTGTTCCACAGCAGCCACACTTACTGTCTGACAGGCCGTGTTGCTGCAGACTCAACCACTGAATACATTAGTTTGTGCATTGTCTGTCAAATCCATCAGAGACATACACCTGGACCTGGACCTGAACCTGAACCTGGACCCAGCTGTGTGTCCATGAAGAGTGATGGATCAATAGATGATTGTAATAACTTCAAAACAGACCATCGTTCATCATTTCAGAGGTGAGCTGTATGTAAATGTTGTAACAGAGTAAAATGTAGCAGAGTCAGTTTAAACAGCTTATATTCCAACATGTGAAAAGTGAGCTCAGCTCTGTTTAACATCCATTTCGATGTTCATATGTGAAGCAGTGTGTGTTGGATGTTTTCCACAAACACAGCAGTCAAAGAGGAAAGAAGGATGCTGGAGGAGGTGTTTCTGAGTGTCTGTATGACATCAGCTGGTCCAGCAGATGACACCTTTGTTCTTTGACTCTAACACTGTGTAGGTAGGGACTTCCACTCAGGTTGCAGGTGTTGCTGGATGAAGGAGGACAGACAGATTTATTTAGAATTAAAAATCTGTACGTCTGAATGAGTTTGTCTCCTGTCTAATAATTGGCAGGCAGTGTTGTACTATCATTGTTCGAGGCCTTCACACTGGGAACTGCACAGTATAACCAGTCTGATCCAAGTTGGTCCACTCTGTGGAGGAATCATGAAGAATGAGCTTACATTCCCAGTGGTCAGTCTGACCAGCAGCATCAAACACAGCTGGACTCCATATGTATGGTCTGTACATGTACAACTACTTTTCCATCTATTCTGTTTACAGTCATCTCCATGCTGTACTGCATGTCCAGTTTGTGGACATAAACTTAAATCTGCTCTGAAGAAGAAGTTACTCCCCTCAAACACGAGGATTTCTAAAGCAGAAATCCCAACCCTTCTGAATCAGATCAACACAGAGCTCTACGTCACAGAGGGAGGGACTGGAGAGTTCAATGGTGAGCATGAGGTCAGACAGATTGAAACAGCATCCAGGAAAGCAGACAGAGCAGAAACAACTATCAGACAAGAAGATCTTTAAACTCCCACCTGGAAGAGATGAACCAATCAGAACCAATTAGAACAGTGATGACAAAGGGAGTGGCTGGCATTGGGAAAACAGTCTTAACACAGAAGTTCAATCTGGACTGGACTGAAGGCAAAGCCAACCAGGACATCCAGTCCATGTTTCCATTCACTTTCCCATGAGCTGTCACCTTATCGTGGTGGGGGGGTTTGCGTGCCCCAATGACTCTGGGAGCTATGTTGCCCGGGGCTTCAAGCCCCTGGTAGGGTCACCCTAGGCAAACAGATCCTAGATGAGGGACCAGACAAAGGCCCCTCCCATGGGCTCACCACCCGTGGGAGGGGCCAAGAGGTTTGGGGAGCGCCTCACAGTCAACACTGTTTACAGTGGGGATGGGGCTTTGCTGACCTCAACTAGGGATGTTGTGAGTCGGTAGGTGGAATACTTCAAGGACCTCCTCGAAGATGGGGCCTCCCATTTCTGGGGCTGAGGTTGCCGAGATGGCCAAAAAGCTCCTCGGTGGCAAGGCCCCGGGGGTGGATGAGGTCCGTCCTGAGTTTCTCAGGGCTCTGGATGCTGTAGGGCTGTCTTGGCTGACACGCCTCTGCAGCATCGCATGGACATCCGGGACAGTGCCTCTGGACTGGCAGATCGGGGTGGTGGTCCCCCTTTTTAAAGAGGGGGACTGGAGGGTGTGTTCCAACTATAGGGGGATCACACTCCTCAGCCTCCCTGGTAAGGTCTATTCGGGGGTATTGGAGAGGAGGATCCGTCGGATAGTCGAGCCTCGGATTCAGGAGATGCAGTGTGGTTTTCGTCCTGGCCGTGAAACAGTGGACCAGCTCTATACCCTCAGCAGGGTCCTGGAGGGTGCATGGGAGTTCGCCCAACCAGTCTACATGTGTTTTGTGGACTTGGAGAAAGCGTTCGACCGTGTCCCTCGTGGAGTCCTGTGGGGGGTGCTCTGGGAATATGGCGTGCCGGACCCCTTGATAGGGGCCGTTCGGTCTCTGTATGACCGGTGTCAGAGTTTGGGCCGCATTGCCGGCAGTAAGTCGGATACGTTTCCGGTGAAGGTTGGACTCCGTCAGGCTGCCCTTTGTCACCGATTCTGTTCCTAACTTATGGACAGAATTTCTAGGCGGAGCCAGGGCGTTGAGGGGGTCCGATTTGGCGACCTCAGAATCGGGTCTCTGCTTTTGGCAGATGATGTGGTTCTGTTAGCGTCGTCAGGCCGTGACCTTCAGCTCCCACTGGAGCGATTCGCAGCCGAGTGTGAAGCGGCTGGGATGAGAATGAGCGCCTCCAAATCCAAGACTATGGTTCTCAGCCGGAAAAGGGTGGAATGCTCTCTCCGGGTCGGGAATGAGATCCTTCTCCAAGTGGAGGAGTTCAAGTATTTCTGGCTGCTCTTCATGTCCATCTGACCTTCATCAGCTCTGGAGTCAACATGATGGAAGAAAAACAAACAACCTCCCCGATATCTGAAAAAATAAAGAGTCTTGAGGGGAGCCACAATAAACCAGTTAATAGTGCACAAGCTGCTGTTGGAAGGGCACATGGACCTCACACAGCTTTTTACCTCTTTGTTTGGTTTGGACTCTGGTGTTAATCAGTGGGAAGAAAAACAAAGAGAAGTTCAATCTGCTGCAGAGAAACTCTTCTACCAGAGTGCCGTGAACACGGCCTTACAGAGTCCAAATAAACCTGTTCCTCCGCTTCCTCCTGGGACTTTCACTGCAGACCAATCAGTCTCCTATTAGGCCTGTTGACACACACAGGAAGTAGCTGTCAGACCAACCAGGAAACAGTTCAGTACATCTAAAAGAAGCTTAACGATGATCTGTCTGCAGAGAGAAGCATCAACCTGTTCCACTGTCTGAATGAACTGAATGATTGTTCTCTAGTGGAGGAGATCCAACAGTTTCTGAGTTCAGGACGTCTCTCCACACTCTGGAAATACTCTGCTTCAGAGGAGGCTCTTCTGAGGCTGCTGCCTGTGGTCAAAGCCTCCAACAAAGCTCTGTAAATACATATATAGAGGGATGTGTATGAATATACTCCTGTTGTTTTTATAGGAGAGAAAGTCACAGATTAATCTAAATTAAATTGTGGTTGAGAGGAC
Source organism: Leuresthes tenuis (assembly GCF_036924035.1). Lineage (NCBI taxonomy): Eukaryota > Metazoa > Chordata > Actinopteri > Atheriniformes > Atherinopsidae > Leuresthes > Leuresthes tenuis. Next base: position 75,790 of record NW_027325368.1, on the reverse strand, counting down.
AGAAAAGAGGGGACCACAAGCACCATAAAACAAGACCAGGGATACCTGCTGAGAGAGAGAAACACAAATTTAATAACAAAAATGATGTCATATGTACATGGAGAGTAAAGAGAGCAGAGGGAAGAGAGGTGCATCATGGGAGGTCCCTTAGCAGGCTGGGCCTATAGCAGCAGAACTATGGGATGTTTTGAAAGCTGTTTTAAAATATACAAAGTATAATGTCTCCAGATCTGTGTCACTTTCCTCTGATCTAGTCTGCGCAGCACAGCACAGACACATGAACTCTGGTTGAAACATTTATTTATTGTCTGGTAGAATTACAGGAAATTATTTAGTATATTTGTTGTAGTATTCTTTAACTTTGTCATTTCCAAACACGTGTTGTTTAAGATGTACAGAAATGTGAAAATATAGATAAAATACATGCAGAGTTTGTTCATGTTAAACATGAGAAACTTGGAGAAAAAAAACTTGTTTTCATCAGATAACATGAGGCATATGAGAAAGTTGAAAATCAGTGGGTGTGGTGCATGGTGGTCAGCACCGTCACCTCACAGCAAGAGGGGTCCAGGTTCAATCCCCACCTGGGGCATCTCTGTGTGGAGTCTGCATGTTCTCCCCATGTATGCATGGGTTCTCTCCAGGTTCTCTGGCTTCCTCCCACCATCCAAAAGGTTAATTAGGTTAATTGGTGATTCTAAATCCTCCTTAGGAGTGAGTGTGCATGATTGTTTGTCTCTATGTGGCCCTGTGATGGACTAGCAACCTGTCCAGGGTGTACCCCGCCCCTCGCCCAATGAGTGCTGGGATAGACTCCAGCCCACCCGCTAACAGATTGATGGTATAGAAAATGGATGAACATCAGTGTTTGGTTGATTTGATTCCAGCTTTGACTGTTGGGAGGATCCAAAACTGAACTCTGAGTCAGGCTGTTCATGTGTCATCTGTTTTATTGCAGTTATCAATCCCTTTGGAGGAAAGATGAGAGACTGAACATCCCCTGTGGTCTGATCAGACAGTAAAAAATGTTCCCTCCAATCATCCTTTCCTAAACCTTTTTCTTTGACTTGAACAACAGTACTTAATTTCAATCATGGCTGTTTTCAGCATCTGTGCCTCAACATCTCTGACAGAAAGGCATAATATACAGCAACAGTCAAAGATTTGGACACACCACCGATTCAAAATGAAGGAGGAGGTCAGTCCAAACTTTAAAGTATAATAAAGATAATAAAGGTTAATCTGAGGTTAACCTTGTGTTGGGTTAGATAAACTTTGTGGTTGAAACCCAGCTGCCGTCTTGTTATTCCTGTTGTTTGGATCCAGGTGCTGCAGAGACTCCATTCCTTCTCTTAGTACAGACTGTAGTTGTGTTGGCTCATGTGTGGAATGCTGCCACCTGCTGCTGTAGTTACTAACTGCAGATAACTACAGATCAGCTGATTTAAATGGAAATATCAGACATGTTAAAGCATGAGACTTTACACATTAATCTGTATATTTATGGATCAGTCTTTATGGATTACAAAGAAAATGTTTCTGTGTATAATGAGATTATTGTGGCCGATGGGAGATATTTACAGAATCTCTACTGTGCACTGAAAATTAAAGTCCATTAACTCTTGTGGTGTCCTTGTGGGTCACGTGCTGAGCATAGCCGCTCCCGGCCTTGTAGTGTCTGTGTCGAATCTGTGGAATTGAGACCTGTGGTGAACACCCATTTTATTTGTGAGTTTAGTTTTGGTGTCACTGCTCATAGTGTCTGTGCAACACGCACACATAAACCAAGTTAAAGCACACATGAACCAAGTTACACTACAGACAACAAAAAAATAGAGACTAAGACAGAGACAATGTATACATAGTACGAAAATAATAAGAATATATATGCATTCACAGAATAAAGTAATTGTGATTATGAAACTGTGCTCCCCCAGCAAACTACAGCAAAGCAGATGGCACTTGACATCACAGACTGGTAGAAGGTCTCCAGTATCTTGCTGCACACATTGAAGGATCTGAGCTTCCCTTTCTTGTATACCCAGCTTTGGTGTCGGTAGTCCAGTCAGTCCAGTCTGTTGTTCAAGTGCACACCTAAACATTGTAGTCCTAAACAACTCCAGCCTCCTTGCCCATCATGTCAACATGCTTGCTCACGACTCTTGTCCTCCTGAAGTCGACCACCATCTCCTTGGTCTTGTCCACATTCAGGTGTAGGCGATTCTGAACGTGTTAGTTTGTTTTGGTGTCACTGCTCATAGTGTCTGTGCAATTGCAGTCAGTTACAGGCCTCCTGTTGTCCTCGCGGGGGGAACACGGAGACCGGGCCCACTGGGCATAGCCGCTCCTGGCCTAATGGCGTCTGTGAAGAATCGGTTTCAACCCTTGCATTGTCCTTGCAGAGTCAGCACGACCTGCTCCACGGAGCAAATATGCTCCCGGTTGGGGAGACCTGCTCTGCTGAGCAGCAAAGCTGCACCCGGCCCCAGCATCTGTCTAGAATTGGTTACAGCCCTCACGTTGTCCTTGGCGAGTCGCGGTGACCCGCTCCGCTGAGCAGCAAAGCCACTTTTGGCCCTAGTGTCTGTGTAGACTCAGTTACAGTCCTCATGTTGTCCTCGGCAAGTCGGGCAGTCAAGGACACCAGCTCCACCGAGCAAAGCTACTCCTGACCTAATGTTTAGATTAGATTATATTAGGTTTTCCTTTACTGTCCCACAATGGAAAAATTCACATTGTTACAGCAACAAGAAAGATCCTTAGCCCAGGAGAAAAATTTTAATAAATTAAGCAAACAATAGAACACACAACTGTAGGTAGTATCAGCAATAGTGGCAGTTGTACATGGACTTGTGAAAAGACAGAGCTGGCCTTTCTGATCAGTTTGTTGAGTCTCTTCCTGTCAGTGGTTGAGATGCTGCTGCTTCAGTAGACCACTCCAGAGAAAATGGCTGATGCCACAACAGTGTCAAAGTAGGTCCTCAGGAGTGCTCCCTGCACTCCAAAGGACCTGAGTTTTCTTAGCAGATAGAGTCTGCTTTGACCGTGGGGGCAACTTGGGGGCATGTCTGCGCCTGCGAAAAATCCACCACCAGCGCCTTGTTTTTTTCTGCCTTGATCTGGAGGTGGTTTTGCTGACACCAGTCCACAAAGTCATTGATCAGTTCTCTGTATTTCCTGTCATCGTTGTCAGTGATGAGGCAGACAATGGCAGAGTCGTCAGAGAACTTCTTCAGGTGAGAGTGTGCAGAACTGTGCCTGAAGTCTGCAGTGTACAGGGTGAACAGGAAAGGAGCCAAGACTGTCCCCTGTGGAGCCCCTGTGCTGCAGATCGCCATGTTTGAGACACAGTCCTTTATCCTCACATACTGTGGACGGTTGGTGAGGTAGTCCATAATCCAGGATGTGAGATGGTGATCCACGCCTGATAGCCCCAGCTTGTCCCTCAGAAGAAGAGGCTGGATGGTGTTGAAAGCACTGGATAAGTCAAAGAATGTGATCCTTACAGTGCTTCCAGGCTTTTCAAGGTGAGAGAGAGCTCCTTGAAGTAGGAAGATGACGGTGTTATCCACCCCGATGCCAGGCTGGTAGGCAAACTGCAATGGATCCATGGATGGTCCCACCAGAGGGCTGAGATGGACGAAGACCAGCTGTACCAGTGTCTTCATCAGGTGTGATGTCAGTGCCACTGGCCTGTAGCTATTGAGGTCCTTTGGGTGCACCATCTTTGGCACCGGCATCACGCAGGAGGTTTTTCACAGTTGTGGAACTCTCCCCTGCTTCAGGCTCAGGTTGAAGACGTGCTCCACAATCCCACAGAGTTGGTCCGTGCAGGACTTGAGGAGCCTGGAACTGATGTCATCTGGACCCGCAGCCTTTATCACCTTGGTCCTCTTGAGCTCTTTCCTCACCTGGTTGGCATAGAGAGACAGATTGGGTCTAGGGGGCAGGGTGTTTGGGGGTGTGAGAGGATATGAGAGCATTGGTGGGGGAATAGGGCAATAGAGGTGGAGGCAGTGGTGACTGGCTGTGATCTGAGTGCTCTGTAAGTGGGGGTTGGGGAAGTTGAATGGGGGAAGTACAGGGTGTGTTGACGAGGGGGGCTGTAGCAGGGAAAACTGGTCTGAGGGAGGGTTAAATGTCGGATTGAACCTGTTGAAGAATGGGTTCAGGTCATTCACTAAGCGACATTTGTGCAACGAAATCAGTTTCGGCACTCATGTTGTGCTTGGGGAGTCAGGATGACCTGCTCCACTGAGAAAAGCTACTCTTGGCCCCCAGCGCTTGTGTAGAATCGGTTACAGCCCTTGTGTTGTGCTTGGAAAGTCAGGGAGACCTGCTCCGCTGAGCAGCAAAGCCCCTCTCGGCCTTAAGTTTTTGCAATGGTATCAGTTTCGGCCCTCACGTTGTGCTCAGGGGGTCGGGGATGACATGCTCTGCCGAGCAAAGCTATTCTCGGGCATAGTGCCAGTGTTGAATTGGTTACAGCCCTCGCATTGTCCTCGGGGAGTCAGGGACGATCAGGTCCGCTGAGCAACAAAGCTGCTCCTCGCCTAATGTTTGGAACTGGTTACGGCCCTCCCTCCCTGGCCTCGTTTTATATAATTTTACTTCTTTACTGAGTGTAGGGATTGCACGCAAGTTATTTTGGGTAAAGACAAATCGTAGTAGAGAAGAATAGGGTTTGTGTTTGTACATAAGGCTGCTTATGGCTTATTACCAGTGGTCAACTTCTCTGTTGCAGCCCAAGACAAATGGCCTCCGAACATCCCTTTCTTCCAGCTTTCAGACTTCATAAGTATATCTGTGTCAGGCCACACGTGGGCAGTGTTTCTCTACCACTCTTGCATCAATAAATGTTACAGCTTGGATGAACATATTGTACTTGTACCAAAACAAAATTAGAAAAGGCCCCAGAAGAATTAGTACTGTTCTGAATTCAACAGTCCCAGAGGCCTGAGGAAAGAAACTGCTTCTGAGTGTGCTGATAAAGAAGAAAAAAGGAGAACAGAAGACTAGAGTGAGGAGCTGTTTATTGCAATGCATACATACATATATATATATATATATATATACATAAATACACATTATAAGACAAAAAAAGAAAGAGTGTTTGTACAATACCAAGGTGGTTTGAAGTCAATAGTTCATCTGAGCACCCCCCCCAGACAAGCTTTCTGTTATGATTTCTTGAAGTGGTCTTCTGGAATAGTTCTCCAGCTCAACTTGAACAAAATTTAATTATTGATAAACAAACACAGTTCCTGATACAAAGACTTCCTGAGGTTCCTAGCAAATCAATTAAAGATAAACAAAGAGAAAACAACAATCACATCTGTTAGGGACTCAGAAAGAAATATCACCCATGATCCTTACGTAGTCAACAACATTTTTCGGGATTTCTATAAAACCTTATATTCATCACAAAATGATCCACCAGACAGTAACATAGGTCAGTTTCTTAGTAACATCAACCTTACAAAATTACAAGTGGAACAGGCCATGGCTTTGGATTTATCTCTCTCAACAGGAGATCTCCATGAAGCCCTTCAACATATGCCTAGTAATAAAGCCCCAGGACCAGATGGATTTCCAGCACACTCCACTTATAATTTATCTACTTTTCAATACTATTTCTTAGCCAATGGATTACAATATATATCAAAATGGTTTAAACCTAGCCCACTAGATGAACCATGGATACATATAGAACAAGCATTGTGTGATAACCTGGAAATCTCTGACCTACCACTTATTAATCCAAACGTAAAACATCACAAATGTTTCAAAAGCATTAACATCAGCACCTCTCTGACAGCCTGGTGGGAATTTAAAAAAATCACAAAATATTCACTTCTCCCATGTAAGTTTACACCCATCTGGAACAATCCTGACATCCTGCCAAACAAAAAAATGCTAAACTTTACTATGGAAGAACAAAGGAATAAAACATCTGGAACATATAATCCAAAATGGACATTTTATTTAATTTGATGAGCTCATATCACAACATGGGATAGGCAGCAATTCATTTTTAGAATGTCAACAACTTAAGTCTATAATTACTAAGACATATACTCCACCAACCAGACTTACAACTTCCCAGTAGGGTAGCACAATTTTTAAGCATCTGCACCCCAAAACTGCTATCAAAAATATGTAAATTATTGATGACACAATTTCTCTACCATCCTCAAAATTACATTAGCACTTGGGGGCCCTGGGGTGGTGGTCGCTGGCTCTGGGTCAGGTTGCTGGGCCGCTCTGGCATGGGTTGGGGGGCTGGGCCTGGGCCCTGGTGTCTGGGCGCTGCCTTGCACCCCGGGATGTCCTGCCTGTGCCTGGAGGGTCTGGGTTGCCGTGGGCACGCCATGGTGTGGGTGGGTTAGTGAGGGTCCTGGTGTCGGGCTGGTTGCTCTGGGACCTCCGATGTGTCCACAGGTTTTTTTCTTTTTTAAGGGTTTTGTGGCTTGTGGTGAGGTGCTTTTCCCCTATTGGGGGTGGCTTGGGTGGGCCTGGGTGATGGTGGGTCTCAGGCCAGGGCTGCTGCGACTGTTGTGACTGCATGTTTTTTTTGTTCGGTTTGCTTTTTCTTTTTTTGTTGGGCCCTCTGGGATGGGGCGGGTAGGTGCCTTCTGGGTGCACAGTATCTCCCCGAATATGGTCGCTTGATCTGTATCTCTTTCTATCTAATTTTCTTTTTCTTGTCCCAAAGGTCGGTGTCCTTCCGAGAATACATGTTGGCGAAATATGGGATCAGGTCATGCGTGGCCCGCGACGCCAGATCTAGCTACGTCTGAAAAATGCAAGTCCACACCGGGAAGAACCTGGCAATGTGGATTATGCTCGATGTGACCGAGGGGCTGAGAGGTTGCAATGTCACCTGTGAATATTTCTTCACCTCTTACGAATTGGGACAGGGGCTCCTGTAGAGGTAGATCACCATGGTGGGTACGAAATCAAGGATGGCAAGCCGGCTGTCATCCTGGACTGCAATCGTAACAAAGGAAGTGTGGACAACCTAGACAAAGCGATAGGAACTTACAGCTGCAGAAGGATTACCGCCTGCTGGTCATCCCTGGTCATCTTCCACAACATCATCGACATGTCCTCCTATAACTTCGTCCTATGGTGAGGGCTGAACCCGAGATGGATGTCTGGTAAGCGGAACAAGAGTAGGGTGTTGGAGCAGCTCGGAAGGGGCGCTTGTGACTCAGCTCATCGAAAGAAGGGAGCATCTCCCGCACATGGACGCGTCTGTGGCGGTGGTAAAAGCTCTTCTGATGGCTTGATCAGGTCACGATCCACCCGAAGGTCCAGTGTGTGCGGCTGGGCTGACTAAGAGGAAGATGTGTAAAATCTGCCCACCAAAGAAGGACCGTAAAACACACCGTGTGCTGCAGGTGTAAGACATACATCTGCAAGGGCTGCAAGCGTCCATTCTATCCTACGTGTGCCGACGTGGAAATTCTTTGAACACAGGTCGGCCCGACGGGGAGGACATGCAGGTGGGATGTCTGGGGGGAGTACGCAGAGGGGAAAACAAAATAAGGAGGAAATAAGGAGGCTTACTGGTCAAAAAACCCTAAAAAAACATTGGTGGACAGCGGGAGAACAATAGTTGACAAGGAAAATGGAGGGTTAAAAACATCAATATAAAACACAAAGAATAAACTATACTGTATATCATAAAAATCAGACAAGTTACATTGAACATTAAATGTGAATAAATGATTTAACATGTTATCCTCAGGCTGAGTGTCTCAGACCTCTTAAAGGGAAACTGTGAAGCTCTGTCCTCAGTTCTCAGTTCCCAGTCCTCCACTCTGACAGAACTGGACCTGAGAAACAACAGCCTGCAGGATTCAAAGTCAAAATCAAAGTCGAAGTGAAATTTATTGTCAATCAAGCTTTACAACAGTACATCGCAAGCCGAGTGAAATTTAGTTTATCTAACTCCAAATGTGCACGAGTTAAAATTTGACATACAACTAAGATATAACTGTATTGAGACTTACAACACACTAGAACATAAAGTACAATTGATATCAGATATGTGGAATGCTCTCTCCGGGTCGGGAATGAGATCCTTCTCCAAGTGGAGGAGTTCAAGTATCTCAGGGTCTTGTTCACAGTGAGAGACGAATGGAGCGGGAGATTGACGGATCGGTGCGGCGTCTGCAGTGTTGCTCTGCACCGACCCGTCGCTGTGAAGAAGGAGCTGAGCCAGAAGGCGAAGCTCTCTATTTACTGGTCAATCTACGTTCCCATCCTCACCTTTGGTCACAAGTTGTGGGTAGTGACCGAAAGAACAAGATCGCAAATACAAGCGGCCGAAATGGGTTTCCTCCGCAGGGGGTCTGGGCCTCCCTTAGAGACAGGGTGAGAAGCTCAGTCATCCGGGAGGGGCTCGAAGGAGAACCGCTGCTCCTCCGCATTTAGAGGAGTCAGATGAGGTGGCATCTGGTTAGGATGCCCCCTGGACGCCTCCCTGGGGAGGTGTTCTGAGCCCGTCCCACTGGGAGGAGACCCGGGGAAGACCCAGGACACACAGGAGAGACTATGGCTCTCGGCTGGCCTGGGAACGCCTCGGGGTCCCCCGGAAGAGCTGGAGGAAGTGGCCGGGGACAGAGACGTCTGGGTTTCTCTGTTAAAGCTGCTGCCCCCGCGACCCGACCCCCGGATAAGCGGTAGATGATGGATGGATGGATGGATGATATCAGATATCAGGCATGATAAAGATATCGCTAACAGTATACAGTAACATATAACAAGCAACAAACATAGACACTGTGAGCATACATCCTAGACTGTCAGAGTTTCAAGAGTCCTTAAGGTATATATGTTGCTGGAGTGCAATAGTATTGAGTTACAACAAGGTGCAATGAGGCAGAGTGCATGGTGCAAGTAGCATCATGAAGATGAAAGTTGTAAACTTGCTGCAGGGCAGTGTGTATAGAGTGGTTTGTCCTTTGGTTGTGTGTGTGTGTGTGTTGAGGGGGGTTAAGGTCTTGCCCTCAGGAGTGAGTTTAGCAGTCTGATGGCCTGTGGGAAGAAGCTGTTGCAGAGTCTGGTGGTTCTACAGTGCGTGCTGCTGTAGCGCTTGCCCAAAGGTAGGAGGGTGAACAGTGTGTGTGAGGGGTGGGTAGGGTCTTTGATGATGTTGATGGCTCGTCTTTGACAACGGGATGGATTCAGGTCCTGAATGGGAGGTAGTGCTGATCTTGTGATCTTCTCTGCTGTTCTCACCACCCTCTGTAGAGCTTTCTGGTCGGCAATGTGGCAACTGCCATACCAGACTGAGAGACTACTGGTGAGTGTGCTCTCAATGGCTCTCCTGTAGAAGGTGGTGAGTGCTGAAGGGGGGAGACTGGCTCTCCTCATCCTGCGCAGAAAGTGGAGACGTTGCTGTGCTTTCTTGATGAGGGCGGTGGTGTTGGTGGTCCATGTCAGGTCATCAGTGATGTGCACTCCCAGGAACTTGGTGCTTTTCACCGATTCCACAGCACTGCCGTTGATGGTGAGAGTTGTGTGTGGCTTGTGATTCTTTCTGAAGTCCACTGTTATTTCCTTTGCTTTGTTGACGTTAATATGTAGGTTGTTGGTGTGACACCAGTTAATGAGATGGTGCACCTCTTCCCTGTAGGATGAGTCGTCATCGTTGCTGATGAGGCCAACCACTGTTGTGTCATCAGCAAACTTAATGATGTGGTTTGTGTTGTTTCTGGCACAGCAGTCATGGGTCATCAGGGTGAAGAGCAGCGGACTCAGACCTACCGGAGAGTGGTGTGCTGATGCCTATGGTTTGGAGTTTGTCCACCAGGTGTTGTGGGATGACTGTGTTGAAGGCAGAGCTGAAGTCAATGAACAGCATCCGCACGCAGCTGTTTTTGTTTTCTAGATGAGCCAGGCTTAGTTGAAGTGCTGCTGCTATGGCGTCATCAGTGGAGCGCTTGGGACGGTAGGCAAACTGAAAAAGGTCAAAGGTGGTGGGTAGGCTGGATGTTATGTGAGCCTTGACCAGCCTCTCGAAGCACTTCATCATGATGGGAGTCAGTGCTATGGGCCGGAAGTCATTAAGTGTTGTTGCTGGAGATTTCTTGGTAGTGGTATGATGGTGGTGGCTTTGAAGCAGTCTGGTATGATGGCTTGGCTTAGGGAGATGTTGAAGATATCTGTGAGAACATCATGTGAGTGAGTCAGCACAGTCTCTAAGCACACGCCCAGTTATGTTGTCTGGGCCTGCAGCCTTCCTGGGATTCACCTTCCTCAGGGTTCTCCGCATGTCAGCTGGGTCCAGTTGCAGTGTTGCATCTTCTGAGCATTGAGGGGCTTTTGTTGCAGTGGTGGTGTTGTTTTCTTCAAACCGGCAGAAGAATACATTGAGTGAGTTGAGAAAGTCTGAGCTATCCTCGCAGGGTGGAGGAGCTGTATTCAGCTTCTATGTTCAACATGTCTGGAACAAACTCCCAGAAAGCCTCAGATCGGCTGAAACACTCAGGATTTAAGTCCAGGTTGAAGACACATCTATTTTCATATATTTGAATAAAGCTCCAAATAAGCTTGACTTTCAAAATATAATCATATTTTAACTACTGATTTTATCATCATTTACATTTTTATCATTTTTATAATAGTTTATTTTATCTTATCTTTCATATATATAATTGTATTACATATTTATTCAATCTTATCTTTATTGTTCTGATTTGATCTATTCTTCTTCTTTTTTGTTTAAAATTTAAGACATGCTTTTTTTTCTACTGTTTTAATGTCTCTGTAAAACACTTTGAATCACCTTGTTGTTTAATTGTGCTATGCAAATAAACTTGCCTTGTCTTGCCTAAAAAAGTGCAGGGATTGTATGAATAAGCATGATCCTGAGTGTGCTTCCCTTAGTCAGGCACTTCATGTGTAGACTTTTTGTGTGCCTGCTGGTGCGCACACGTATGTGTGTGTTCACCAAATAAAACAGAACACAGGAAGTCATTAACGTCCTCAAAGTAACGGAGCAGCAGCCGGGCACTGTGACAATCAAAACAGGCAGTGAGACAGGATTCAGTTGAATTTAGGTAGAGTGTACCCCTGAAACTGAGAATATGGACAGATAAGATTGTTCCAAATCAAGCAGCAGCTCAATTGAGAATGTAGTGAAAGAGTAAACAAGGGTCCAATGCAATAGTGATGTGTTGTAAAAAAAAGTGTCCACTGAACTGCTGGGATTTTTTGAAGTCTGAGTTGTTTTAGATGGAAAAAGTCATCTGGTTTGCTCTCCGTAGCTGTTAGCTCGGCTTCCCCATGATAACTCCTCCTTGCTTCTCCAAACAGAGAGCGCTCTGACTGCTGCCTACTGCCGGTGAGATACTGACTGCTTATAAGTACTTCACACAACCTGACTTAAAATAACCCAAATTATGCCTTTATGGTACCACATCACACACCACTAGATAACAGCACATTTTCACCTGAGTAAAGTTGGACGGAACTGTGGCAGTATGAACTTTATTGATGTATTTTTATTATTCTATATGTGTAGGAGGCTACGTTCACGCTGTAACACCATTTAATGTCCAGGTGGTCCATGTACATGCTGCTCACCTCTCTGGTGACTGCTGGTGACTCTCCATGATCCTTGAGAGAATAATCTTTATCCTTTATACTCACATATTCAAAATAATTTCTATTTCTGTGTAACTGCTTATGTTGCCACTATTGTACCTATGCATGAGAATAGCAGCTACACTTGGAGGTCGCAACTGTCTGCTCTCAGTGCTCTCAGAAGGGAATTTCCCACAGCCTTGGCTGACATCACCAAGGGTCTGCTCCGAGAAAACGATATTCCACAGGAGAAACATAACAAAGACCACTAGTCTGCCCCTATTAGGTCGGCTGGTTCCAAAGGTTTCTCTGATATTCCTGTGTAGGTCATTGGTTCTATATCTTTTCTTGAATGTACCTGTGTAGGAAATCTGAATCCAGATGTTTCCCTAAGGCCAAACCGTGTAGGACATCTGGTTTGAAATGCTTCTCTGAGATTATTGTGTAGGGCATCTGGTTCCAGATGTTCCCCTGAGATTACTGTCTAGGACATCTGGTTCTAGATCTTTCCCTGAATTTATCTGTGTAGGACATGGTGATAAAAAGTTTGTAATTGATGAAAAATAACTTCCAATAATTAGGGAAAAAGCAGTAAAGAGTTTAGGTAGGTGGTACCAGGCAGACTTAAATGATGGAGAGCAGGCAGTGCAGTTTCGGAAAAATGTTGCTGAAGGACTGGATAGAATAGATAAATCAGGGCTTCTAGGAAAGTTGAAGCTGTGGTGTCTGTAGTTTGGATTGTTTCCTCAGTTGGTGTATGAGATTCCATTATCTGTTGCAGAAAAAATGGAAAGATTAGTTAGCTTTTACATTAGGAAGTGGCTAGGTTGTTCCGAGATGCTTAAGTACTGTGGCACTGTTTAAATGTATTAAGTTAGGACAGAGCTCCTGTTATCTGGGAGTAAAGATGTGGTACTTAGTAAGGTGGTTCCAAACCCAACCAAGCGGAGGAAATGGAATCCAAGAATGGCAGCTCAGGAGGCAGAAGCAACTCTTGGACATACAGAGACTGTGGGTAATGTCAAATAGGCCGGGAAGGCTTGGGGTTTGGCCCAGTCAAACCGGTGTGGAGTAGAACAGGAGAAGAGAAAGCTCGTTGTTGAGCAGGTTCATAGACAGGAGGAAATGTTAAGGGGTACAAAGGCAGTGGCTCAGGCTAAGCAGGGACAGTGGTTGAATTGGGAAGGTGTAGAGAAGAAAAAGCTTAGTTGGAAAGAACTGTGGAGTATGGAGGAAAGGAGTATTACATCTTTGATAGGGGCAACATATGATGTATTGCCAACTCCCCAGAACCTAAATCCCTGGGTAAATGGAGACCCGTAATGTTTAGGTACTGCAGCTGTAAGGCACATTTTGTCAGGTTGTAAGGCTAATCTGTCACAAGGCCAGTATAAGTAGCGACATAACCAAGTATTAAGAAGCTTAGCTGCAGGTATTGAAGATAAACGAAGGCAAGTGATTTTAGGAGGGTCTAAGGTGAAGAGATTGGCAATTCAGTTTGTTCAAGAGGGGGAGAAAGTTAATTAGACAATAAGGAGGCAAGGCAGCTTAGAGGATGCTTGTGATTTGGAGATGGAAGAAAATAGTGAAGGAAGTGTCAGATGAGGCAATAAAGTCCAGTCAGTAGATTTGGATTAGAAGAAGCAATAGTATCTGGGGGCTGTCAGAAAAATTCTCTCAAAATTAGGCTCAGAGTCGCTGGATACGATTAACACAAAACATTTATTTCTTGCAAGAAAGAGACAAGTCCACACAACCTGTCAGGAAGCTTACTCAGAGTTGTCTGCTAACAAAATGGTACTATTGCTATTTATATGGTTTATGCTTGCTGGCCACACAATGTTATGGGAAAGGGACATTCAATGTTATGGGAAAAGGCGTTACTAGCCATTTAATGTTATGGGAAGACGAGTTCAGACAGTCAAAACACTTTTGCTTGCTACATAGTATTATGAGAACCAAAAGACAGGAGGAGGCCTCCCCACCTCACAGAAACTCTTATTCTTGCAGCTTTTCTCATAGTATAACTATATAATTTTTCTAAAATTTTTCACTCTTGGAAGAAGTAAGGAAGAAATCCAGGATGTATTTCAATGGAGGGTGTGGCCCATGTGAGCCTTTTGAAACCAGGCAGCCATTTTGGGTGAGTTGGCCTGTATGGCCTTGTCTTTGCCGGCATTTTTAGTGATTGTAGGACTGTTTAGGTGAGTGTGTCTGCTGAAACTGCTTGTGTGTCTTCTCCTGCCTCCACCTCTAGCACCCTCTATACTTTCATTACCCCCTACCCAAACCTTCTTCTTTACCTCTTCTATTTCTACCCCTACCTGAACCAGGGTTTGTATCCCCACCCGCTATGACTGGTGTGTAGTTGGTGAGAGGCTGGGGTAGCTTGTGGTTGTGGGAAAAAAAAAAAAGATGGTTGTTGTGGTGTGAGGGACAGTGATGGCTGGCATTAGGTGAGTGACTCTGGGACGCCAGTGATCACTATTTAGCCTCCTGGAGGTGTTGTGGGCCCAACTAGACGAAACACCGGTGAAAGGAGGTTCCCACCTGATGACCCCAATGACATGTTGGTAAGCACTGCTCACTGGTCTATGTAGGGATTATAGGGAATTATTCACTGAGTCTGGTTAATTTTTTACCTTGAATCCAGGTGTTTCCCTGACCAGAACCTTTTCAGACATCTGGTAACAGATGTTTCGGTGAGCTGAACCGTTTAGGATATCTAGTTCGAGAACCGTGTAGGATACATGGTTCCAGATGTTTCACTGAGTCAAACTGTACTAGTGTTTTTTAAGTGGAAAATAGTGAATGAAGAAGCAAAATAACAGACTGCATCCCAAACAGTTCAGTTCCTTGAACATCCATCCATCATCTGCCGCTTATCCGAGGGTCGGGTCGCGGGGGCAGCAGCTTTAACAGAGAAATCCAGACGTCCCTGTCCTTCCTTGAACATATCATCTTTTGTTCGGGGAGACCAAACTGTGCTCCAACCATCCCACGCCTAGATGTGGACTTTGTCACCTGTTAAATTACCTAACCTGTAACTGAGGATAAATTATATGAAACACTGCTGTTAGGTTGGATGTAAATCAAGAGATTTAATTTCAGTTTCAGTTTTCATCTTTTACTGTGACACAGAGTTGTAGGGTTGTCTCTTGTCTCACTGAGTCTCTGGGCTTAATTGTTCTGATTGGCTTCACTGGCTGCACCTGTTCAGGTGAGGATGGATCATACCTGTTGAGGTCGTCAGTACTGCTGCTTGTTGTGTGTGCTCAGAGCTAACACAGACTGGGATTGAAGAATAAATTAAGTTCTTTCTAAACCCAGAGGGTGCTGGAAGGTGATACCCGAGGCCAGCGGCTGTAATCCTAAATGAACCAAGCACGCATTTTTTTTTCAACATTTAATCAGTCTGGAGTGGCGATCACTGCAATGGGCATTCCCAGCAGGGGAAGTATTCCTGACCACTTGACCACCGAGTACCCCAATACAGAAAGCAAATGTATTACATTTATTTTCTCCTCTGTTTTTCTTTCTTTCTTTTCATAGCATTAGGTTTAAGTCCAGTATTGTTTAATTTATTAATATTTTACATTTCGCTTTGACGTATGAACATTAAACCTTAAAGTAGTCTAAACGTCACATATGAGGATTTAAAGAAGATAAGGGATATACTTTGTTGTTTGCAGAATCGTTTCATAGACACCTATTGAAACCAATGTATTTCTATCCATTTTTCTTCCCCAGAATATAGTCAAACTCAAATGTAAATAAAGTAAGTTGCAGATGAGTCTGCCGGCGTCCTGACGCCTGATCTCTTGCTGGATTTAGCAGCAGAGTGTGAGTGAAGCTGTGGGGGTGAGTGTCTCTGAATAGCAGCAGTGAGTCTATGCTTGGTGATGTAGCAGCAGTTTGTGGTGGAGGTGGTGTCGAGGTTAGCAGGCCTACCCTCAGCTAACAGCACTGACGTGTCCTGCAGCCTGCCCACACACAAAAAAATAGATCCTTCAGTTTGACTCACATGACAGTCCTCCACCTCTCATCACGTTTCTCTGGACGTCTTCCCTCCTCACAGTCCGTCTGCACGTTCACACATCACCGCCTCCTCAGATGTTTCACCTGTGAAAATAAACCACAGACGTCTCCACAGGAGCTTCTGCTTCCAGGGACAGGCCTCTTAGTTTAATAAATAAACTCACGATGACACGCTGTCATGTGATACATCTCTGTCAGTATATCCATATTGTGTTATTGTGCTCTGAGCTCAGCAGCTTGGAGTAATAACACTTCTTAATAATTCTGACAGATTTCAGAGACTCCAACTTAATCCATTTACTATAGATTTGTAATCTGGGTGTTAGGATTCATGGTTTATTTTGTGTTTTAATTTGTTCTTTCAGTTTTATTTTGTGTTCTTTCTGTCTATATTTGTTCTTGATATTTTTTTTATTCTCTCTTATGATTTGCCTCAGTTGTTGGTCTAGCTTTTGTTTTTCATTTGTCTAAAGTAGTTTTTTTCTTGTGTCAGTTTTGTTCTGGTCTCAGCTTTGTATCTGGTTTATTCAGTTCTCTTGTTTGGTCCTCAGCTCCACTCTCACCTGTTCATTGTAAATTGGTCAAAGCTGCTGTTTTTTGTCTTATCTGTCCATTATGTATACAAGCTCCTTGGTTTCTACTCAGTTCCAGTTAGTAGTCTGTTTCTTGTCTGACATTTATCTTAATGTTAACTTGGTCTTTTGTTTTTTTCATTAGTTCAGTTTTTGGATTTTCAGCTTGTTCGCCCCTTTAGTTTGTTTTGATAAAGTCATCAGTTAGGTTTCCAGGCTGTTGCTATGCAGTTGGGTCCTCTATCTTCCACCGTCCACACACCGTAACACTCTGATGTTGTTGGTAAGTTTTGATTTAATATTGAGGGGACCCTTATTAGTTCCATCAACATCTGGAAACCTTTCAGAACAGTACTTCTGCTTTTCCTCAGATCCTTTCATACTGAATATGCACTTCAGCTCAGACACCCAGACATGAGGTGGACTCTCTGTTCTCTAGTTCACTCTACTCTTTTAAAACCAATTAAACTCCTTTTCTTCTTAAGCCAGTTAAATCAGTTCAGTGACTCTCTGTCCTCTACTTAAACCAGTTAAATCAGTTCAGTGACTCTCTGTCCTCTACTTAAACCAGTTAAATCAGTTCAGTGACTCTCTGTCCTCTACTTAAACCAGTTAAATCAGTTCAGTGACTCTCTATCCTCTTCTTAAATCAGTTGAACTAGTTAAGTGACTCTCTATCCACTACTTAAACTAGTTCAGTAGCTTTCTGTCCTCTACTTAGACCAGTTAAGTGACTATCTGTCCTCTACCTAAACCAGTTAAACCAGTCAGTGACTCTCTGTACTCTACTTAAATCAATTCAACCAGTTCAAGTGATTCCCTGTCCTCCTCTTAAATCAGTTGAACCAATTCAGTGAGTCTCTGTCATTTTCTTAAACCCATTAAACCAGTTCAGTGAGTCTCTGCCCTATACTTAAACCAGTTAAACCAGTTTAGTGACTCTCTGTCCACTGTTTAAACAAGTTAAACCAGTCGTTCTTACACCAATGTGAAGCTGCTCGGTCTGCTGGACAAACATTGCCTCAGAATTTGAATGTTTCCGGCTGCAGTGACGTGAACTCTGATTGTTTGTTCAGTCCTTGAACAAACAGATCTGATTACAGGTCACCCGGAGAGTGAACTCGAAGTCGATCATTGGTAAGTTCACCTCTGGTCACTTGCACCATCCTCATATCACTTCATCACAAAGTTACAGTTTGTGAAACTTTAACGACAGAGAATGATGAGTGTGAGGATGAAGGTGAGAATAATGATGAAGAACTTGGTTTTCAATACAGTGATGATGAGGATGATGATCATAAAGGGCACTGTGACTGATGAACGGGAGCATGATCAGCAGAGGCAGATTGGACTGCTCATGTACCTTCATTAACTGATTGTGATGTTTATTAATTCAGAGGAGGGATGGTATCATAACCCCACAGTCTGTTGAACAATGCACCACATTCTACTCTGTTAAAGCTCAGTGGCCCACACTTCCTTATCATAAAGACTGCGTTTAGAAGCAGGTAAAGAGGTCATTACCACGATTTTATATCATGTCACAGTTCCAACAGATGGCCTTCTCGCAGAGTCCTGACATGGCCTACCTTGGCACACCAGCTAACCTGAGCCTTACCACTTTCCCTCCTCGTCTGGAGTGAAAATACAACAGACTGACTGTTAGATGACCATTATTAACAAACAGGTAGGATTGTCCCCTAGGTTTCTTAAAATGCTCTTTGATAAAGAAAATGACATGAATGATAAAAAAAAAACTAAAGAGCAACATCCAAACTGTCCTGTTTAGCTAATATTTTGTAATTTCTAGTAAACTGTCAGGGTCCAGATTAGTCAGGATTCAGACCTGTGCACAGCAGTATAGCTGCTGCCCCTTTGGCCATGACTAACATTATCGTAGCTTCAGATAAGAGAAAAACATGAGTGACCATTTTTATGGATCTGTCCAAGACTTTTGACCCAGTTTACTATTGCATACTTCAGTTTCAGCTCATCATGGGTACTACTCAGTCAGAAATGTTATCAATAACCAAAAGTCTTCGAAAAGATTTTCATTTAGGTCAGCTTATCTTCAAAGTTGACTTTAATAACTGACTTAATAACTGAATAGCTTTTTAATGACATGCAAATGATGCGATCTTTTGCTGCCACCCCAGCAGTGGAAAAACTACAACCATCGTTTAATGTTCTTCAAACTGGGCTTAACATACCAAGACAACGACTTTATGTTGTTCTCCAGAACCAGATGAATGCAGTAATTCTACCTCAGCTACAACTCAAAGAAGAATCAAAACTCATATCTTATATAATGGAGACAGTCTGGTTCAGAAACTTAGATCAAAACTTGCCTTTATAACCAGAAACAGATCTACTTCTTTATATTTTATTGTAAAAAATTATGCTTTTGAATCAGGTCTACATTACAATAATGTCTTCTACAGGGATGCTTCTGCTCTAAGCTTCTGGATTCAGTTCATAATTCTACACTCAGGTTGCTCACTAACTTGTGATTTGCGTCATCACTGATTTGTGTCATCACTGATTTGTGTCATCACTGACGTGTGTCATCACTGATTTATGTCATCACTGATTTGTGTCATCACTGACGTGTGTCATCACTGATTTGTGTCATCACTGATTTATGTCATCACTGATTTGTGTCATCACTGATTTATGTCATCACTGATTTGCGTCATCACTGACGTGTCATCACTGATTTGTGTCATCACTGATTTGTGTCATCACTGACGTGTGTCATCACTGATTTGTGTCATCACTGATTTGTGTCATCACTGATTTTTGTCATCACTGATTTGTGTCATCACTGACTTGTCATCACTGATTTGTGTCATCATTGACGTGTGTCATCAATGATTTGTGTCATCACTGACATGTGTCATCACTGATTTGTGTCATCACTGATTTGTGTCATCACTGACGTGTGTCATCACTGATGTGTGTCATCACTGATTTATGTCATCACTGATTTGTGTCATCACTGATTTATGTCATCACTGATTTGCGTCATCACTGACGTGTCATCACTGATTTGTGTCATCACTGATTGGGTCATCACTGATTTGTGTCATCACTGATTTGTGTCATCACTGACTTGTCATCACTGACGTGTGTCATCAATGATTTGCGTCATCACTGATTTATGTCATCACTGATTTGTGTCATCATTGATTTGTGTCATCACTGACGTGTGTCATCACTGATTTGTGTCATCACTGACGTGTGTCATCACTGATTTGTGTCATCACTGATTTGTGTGATCACTGATTTGTGTCATCACTGACGTGTGTCATCACTGATTTGTGTCATCACTGACGTGTGTCATCACTGATTTGTGTCATCACTGATTTGTGTGATCACTGATTTGTGTCATCACTGATTTGTGTCATCACTGACGTGTGTCATCACTGATTTGTGTCATCACTGATTTGTGTCATCACTGATTTATGTCATCACTGATTTGTGTCATCACTGATTTATGTCATCACTGATTTGTGTCATCACTGATTTGTGTCATCACTGATTTTTGTCATCACTGATTTGTGTCATCACTGATTTGTGTCATCATTGATTTGTGTCATCACTGATTTGTGTCATCAATGATTTGTGTCATCACTGACGTGTGTCATCACTGACGTGTGTCATCACTGACGTGTGTCATCACTGATTTGTGTCATCACTGATTTGTGTCATCATTGATTTGTGTCATCACTGATTTGTGTCATCACTGATTTGTGTCATCACTGATTTGTGTCATCACTGATTTGCGTCATCACTGATTTGTGTCATCACTGATTTGTGTCATCACTGATTTGTGTCATCACTGATTTGCGTCATCACTGATTTGTGTCATCATTGATTTGTGTCATCACTGATTTGTGTCATCACTGATTTGTGTCATCACTGATTTGTGTCATCACTGACGTGTGTCATCACTGACGTGTGTCATCATTGATTTGTGTCATCACTGATTTGTGTCATCACTGATTTGTGTCATCACTGATTTGCGTCATCACTGATTTGTGTCATCACTGATTTGTGTCATCACTGATTTGCGTCATCACTGATTTGTGTCATCATTGATTTGTGTCATCACTGATTTGTGTCATCACTGATTTGTGTCATCACTGATTTGTGTCATCACTGACGTGTGTCATCACTGATTTGTGTCATCACTGATTTGTGTCATCACTGATTTGTGTCATCACTGACGTGTGTCATCACTGACGTGTGT
Source organism: Leuresthes tenuis (assembly GCF_036924035.1). Taxonomy (NCBI): domain Eukaryota; kingdom Metazoa; phylum Chordata; class Actinopteri; order Atheriniformes; family Atherinopsidae; genus Leuresthes; species Leuresthes tenuis. Next base: position 55,330 of record NW_027325368.1, on the reverse strand, counting down.
CATCACTGACGTGTGTCATCACTGATTTGTGTCATCACTGATTCATCACTGATTCATCACTGATTTGTGTCATCACTGACGTGTGTCATCACTGATTTGCGTCATCACTGATTTGTGTCATCACTGATTTGTGTCATCACTGACGTGTGTCATCACTGATTTGCGTCATCACTGATTTGTGTCAACACTGACGTGTGTCACCACTGATTTGCGTCATCACTGATTTGTGTCATCACTGATTTGTGTCATCACTGACGTGTGTCATCACTGACGTGTGTCATCACTGACGTGTGTCATCACTGATTTGTGTCATCACTGATTCATCACTGATTTGTGTCATCACTGACGTGTGTCATCACTGATTTGCGTCATCACTGATTTGTGTCATCACTGATTTGTGTCATCACTGACGTGTATCATCACTGATTTGTGTCATCACTGACGTGTGTCATCACTGATTTGTGTCATCAATGATTTGTGTCATCACTGATTTGTGTCATCACTGATTTGTGTCATCATTGATTTGTGTCATCACTGATTTGTGTCATCATTGATTTATGTCATCACTGATTTGTGTCATCACTGATTTGTGTCATCACTGATTTGTGTCATCACTGACGTGTGTCATCACTGACGTGTGTCATCACTGATTTGTGTCATCAATGATTTGTGTCATCACTGATTTGTGTCATCATTGATTTGTGTCATCACTGATTTGTGTCATCACTGATTTGTGTCATCACTGATTTGTGTCATCACTGATTTGTGTCATCACTGACGTGTGTCATCACTGATTTGTGTCATCACTGATTTGTGTCATCACTGACGTGTGTCATCACTGACGTGTGTCATCATTGATTTGTGTCATCACTGATTTGTGTCATCATTGATTTGTGTCATCACTGATTTGTGTCATCACTGATTTGTGTCATCACTGATTTGTGTCATCATTGATTTGTGTCATCACTGATTTGTGTCATCACTGATTTGTGTCATCACTGACGTGTGTCATCACTGACGTGTGTCATCACTGATTTGTGTCATCACTGATTTGTGTCATCACTGACGTGTGTCATCACTGACGTGTGTCATCACTGACGTGTGTCATCACTGATTTGTGTCATCACTGATTTGTGTCATCACTGACGTGTGTCATCACTGACGTGTGTCATCACTGACGTGTGTCATCACTGACGTGTGTCATCACTGATTTGTGTCATCACTGATTCATCACTGATTTGTGTCATCACTGACGTGTATTGTTACTGATGTGTATTATTACTGAGGGGTATTCTAACTCATGTGTTTTACTGTAATTTTCTCATCTTTTGGTTTGATCTGGTGGTTTTCATTTGTAATTGACTTTTTTCTATGTTTATAATTCCAATCAGCTTGATTTATGTTTTATCTTTTATCAAGATTTGTGGTTGAACACGAGAAGCCAGGGAAGTCAGGACTTTGAATGAAGAAGGCAGGCAATGAAAATGAAAAATAGTTTATGAAAACAAACAAAAGGGGCTGCCTAGGGGCAGATAACCTAGTACAGGAAATCTGGGGCAGAAAACAGAAGAACTAACTAATGGAATAAAGAGAACTGACTGAGAGACAGATTGAAAAAAAATTCAAGAAGACCTATACAATGATCTGGAAAATCACAGAGGAGACCACAGAGTTGTAAATACCTGGAGCGTTGATGAGCAGAGTGAGGTGAGTGATTACCAGGAGACAAGACCGAGACACCTGAGGACATCTAGGGGTAAAGACAAGAAACAAGAATCCAACAGAATCTCACACTGAGGACTGAAAACTAAAACAGAATTCAAGGAATAAAGCTCAAAGAAAATACCAAAAAGGAACACAGAACCGACTCTAAACCAAGGAGCTGAGACTAAAACCAGAAAACAGAAACATGGAGCAGTACAGATTCATGATTATGTCTTCCTATACTATTTAGTAGAATCTGTCAACCTTGTTCATCACAGTTAGCTTTCCAACCCCAGTTCCAAAAAAGTTGGGTAAAATGCAAATGAAAAACAATGCAGTTGTTTTCAAATCTCACAAAGCAACATTTTATTCACAATATTGACTATATGTAACGTGCTTCCTTTGTGAAACTGCATTCATGCTTTGTCACTGAAAATGTTTCTTCACAAACTTGATGACAGAACCTGCCTGAAAGTGCCCGGACTCATGTTTCTTCAGCCCCAGCGTATCGGTGTCCCTGATATGTGGCAACATCCATCTGTGAACTTTGTCAGACCTGACAACTCAACAGGGATATTTTCAGTCCAGTGAGTTATGATATATATTTCTCTCCGGAATTTAATTTTGGTGATAGCGTGTAGTTTATTTGTGAGAGCTGACACAGAAATCCAGTTGTGTGAACTGTGTGAATGTGTCAGCGTGTTTGATGAAGAAGACACAATGAAGAATTAAACCAAGGATGTTAAAGGAAATGATTTTTTTAGTGAAACTAAGGATGCTGCAGTAGCAGGAAGTGCAAAGCAAATACTCAGACCAGGTATGGGGAGAGTGACTGAGAAAAAAACAAGGGAACAGAACGAGGAAATCTAACAAGAATACAGGACAGGAATCAAAAAGGAGATGAAACAGAAAACCAAAGAAGAACCCAACAAACACCAGAAACTTGGAAAATAAGCATTGATCTAGTACACTAAAACAGAACCAAAACCCTGTGACCATGACAGGATGTTGAATTACCCTACCCCAGCCTGTCTTTCCAAAGTTGGTCAAACTAAACTGTATTTTTGTATTGTTGTTTTATTTCTGAAACATTTGAGAGTTTAAAACCCTCCATGCATTTTCTGGTCAGATTAAAGCTCCAAACGTGTTGATGACCTCTGAGCAGAAGCAAGTCACTAACCAGAGTTTCATCACTTTGATTACTTTATGATAACAGCTGTGATAACCTCAGTAATCAGCAGAGTGTATTTCAGCACGATCTCACTGAGGGCAGCTGGCTGGTTGTCAGCAAATCACAGGTCAAACATGCACATCACAGTTTTTTCCTCTCCGCTGCTCTGAGATCAGTTTTGATAATTGTGTTGCAGCTTGATATGGAATTTTAGGCTGATTTCATGTTTCTGTTAGAGTGTAACTACTCAGAAAGCTTTGTGTTAGGCTCAGTGGTTGTTTTTGTGTTTCTTAAATCAAGTTGTTGTCTTGGCAGTGAGTTTGTAGGTCAGCTAACAGACAGAGTGTCTCTGAGCCAACTGACTGTGACTGCCCTGCAAAGGTTTAACTTTACCAACATCACTTATCACCCAGTTGAGTTCCAACAGCCAATCGGAGGGTAGAATGGGTCAGAGGAGGAAATGGAGGAGCCTCTTAGTCTGACTCTTGTCACTCCAGTTTTTACCTGTAAACAAAGAGGAGAGTGTCGAGTTCCTACATAACCGTGACTGCCTTTGTGAAAGTGTGAAAGCTCAGACCTGATCCTGGTCTCCAAAAACCAAATGAGGAGAAAGAGAAACAGAAGCTGACTGTCCTCAAACTTGCTGTTAGAAGTCAGGCAGGCAGACATGTGAAACACAGTCAGAACAGGACATATGGAATCAAACAATTGAAGACATGAAAACATCAAGCTGAGCCTTGAGATTTATTTTGTTGTAGTTCAGCTCATTTCTGACTGTCCTCCAAGAAACAACATAAAGTCCTATTCATTCCAAACATCCTAATGAGTCATGGTTTGTTAGCTTTAAAATGAAGAGGAGAACAATCCACAGAGCAGAGTTCACATGTTAAAAATCTGTTGTGGTGGAATTCAATAGCAAGAGACTTCATTCCAAACACAGTTTGTTTAATAAAGAAACAAATAAATTATATAAAGTTCACAATGAAGCAACATTTTTCTTCAACCATTTAAATAATTTTACATCAGCCATGTTGATTTGTCTCACAGTTCATTACAGATTTAACCAAACTTAGGCAAACTTTTATCATCAGAGTTGTTTTTGGCTTTGTCCGATTCTTCTAAGCTCAAATGTCGAAGCTGAGGCGAAAGTTTGAAGTTTCTTCACTGAGCATTTATATTTGCATTCATCTTATTTACTATTACTGCTACACCAATAATAGTATTATTAATAGTAATGATAAAAATAATGTTAAGGTTTGGCTACAGTCCTGGATGAACAAAATTTCAAGTATCAGAGATTTTTAGATGAACCTCCAGACGAACATTTGTAAGATCAACCTGAAGCTTTCCATAAGAAAAGAAAAACAACCATACACAGATGATGATGGATGAAGGTTCTGTTGCATAGTTTCCTCGGCTTGTTCCAATGTGGAAAAGCCCACTCCTCACTCAGAAACCCAGTCTTTCACTAAACACAGCACTTGGTCTGTAACAGGACTGATGTTTCTGTGCAGGAGCAGTTTGTTTGTTCAAGAGCACCCACACTCCTCCACGATCATGTTCTGGATGTCCTTCTTGATGATCTTTTGCTCCTCGTTGTAGTAGAGCATGGACATGGCTCGCAGCCTTGTGGGGACGCAGCATGACTTGATGTTCTGAAAAGGGCTGTAGCCCCTCATACGGTAATGACTGATAACCGCTGAATGAAAGGATAGTGATGAACTGCCGATGTTCGCCATGTGGTTTGGACAGTCGCCCTCACAGTAGTTGGCATGGTAACCAGATGGAGCAATAATCCAGTCACTCCAGCCGATGTCTTTAAAGTTCACATAAAACTGATGTTTGCAGCATATGTGAATATTCCCATCGCACTCCAGACCTCGTTTGACTCGCCGCTGAGGCTCCTCCATCTGATGTCGTAGCACCACCTCGAGGAATGTCCTGTGAGATTGATTTTGTTCTGTGGCTCCTTCTCCGTTGGCAGGGGGGAGGATGGGTGAGGCTCCCACCTCAGTACACAGTGGACAGGAAATGCGCAGTCTGAGCAAACTTCTTCCACCATCCAGCAGGCCCTGAACAGTGTGAGGAATGCCAAGAGTGTGCCAGCCACTTCGACGGGTATCCACCATCTTCTCTGAAACACACTCTTCAGCCTTTCCATCATGATGATGCAGCAGCCGCAGTAACACTTTGCTCTTTCCCCGGTTTACCTTTGACATCTTCAAGAAGATCCAAACGTTTGCCTGTTCCACCACAGCTGAGACACCATCTTCTTTCAAAATGTCGAAGTCCACTGTGTCTGGGGAGTCTCCTGCAGCAGAGCAAAGCATACATTAAGTCGAAAGTGATAAGATCCACACATTCCACACACAACATTAAGAAAAATAAGAACTGATGGAGAAGTTTGTAGACAGAACAACATATAGACTCTCCATAGTGATAAACAATAATTATGAATATAAAAATGAGTGACCGTGCTGACTCACCCCATCACACTCTCCTGCTCTGTGTTGCTGTTATTTGAATCAATGAACAAAGAAAATGGCTTCCTCTAAATATACTTCATATGAATAAAGACACTAAAAAAAGAACAGGCCTGATTTCAGGGAATGTCATTAACAAGGTAGCCTTTATAGACACCCCCCCCCCCCCATTCTATCCTGTACTTCCCTCTTTGCAGAATAATTAAAGAGGCCCACATTTGTCTGAATGAAGACATTATTTACGGCCTGGGACCATTTGGTATGCCCTCCATCACCCCACCACTTTGCCTTGTTAATCTTCACTAATTTGGGTGAATCGTTGAGAGGCCTTTTTAATGATAGATTTCTCAGAAAAAAAGACTAAAAGCTATTTATAGCACAATGCTATTATGTAATTTATGTAACCAACCAAAAGTTAAGGGCCAGTGTTATTGGTCACAAGTCGAATCACTTTAACATAAGCAGACCAAGTTGTAAACTTCAAATACTTTCTAATCATCATCAATTTTCCATAATTAAACACAACCATTCAGAGACTCAGCTTGATCTATGATACAATTGATTGTTCAGTTGAAAATCTCCTCTGAAAATGTCAATGTGATAACTGTATATTTTCATTTTCAACAGTGTAGATGAGACAAAGACATAAATTAGAATACAAAGCTGCAGCATGGGTCATTGTGTGAAATTGTGATATAAGCACGGCCCCATAACTGTAATGCTTCAGGGGTGTTGGACTCACTGGAGGTTCGTCTCAGGCATCTCTGTGGAGACGATGGTGCCAGAACACCACAGGAATAACTTCATAAGTTGCACAGGAGGTACAATACACAAACACAAATGTAACTACAACTTCTCTGTATCACTTCAGTAGATGTTGAGACTAGTTGGACCTCATCATTACTCATCTGTTTGGTCTTTGGTCACCAGAAATGTTTATGTATGAAAGTTTGTCCACGTGTTTAATATGTAATAGTTTCAGAATCCAAGCTTCAAAAAATGAAGCTACCCAGGACGGAAACTGGGGTCAACAAGTGTGAAACAATGTATATATTTTTTAACCTATGTTTTTTTATCCTGTAAACTAAACCATGTAAATTGAACTGCTAACTGTAACCATCAGAGGATACGAGTAAAGTAGAAAAGAAGGAAATTGTGGAAGTAGAAAAGCAAAGTGAGAAAGAAACAGTTTGTGAAAGATTTAAACTATTTCTCTTTCGGAACGAATAGTAAGCACAACTGGAGCTATATCGCAGTAGAGAACAGCAGAGCATTCTTCATGGAACAGTGTACGTATTTTATTATATGTCATAAGATCAAAGTGGCATTACTGATGTTAGCCTCCTTTGGGGAATTTTTCAATAAGTCAAACTTTAAATTGTGTTTTGTCTTATGAAAGTTTCACTTTTTAATTGCAAACATTTTCAATATAATTGTTTAGAAGCTCAGACATTGGCTTTGTGTCACAGCTGATTCTGTACAAATGTAGACAGGCAAATTAAATATTTCTTACCTGCCTCTCCAAAGGTAATTATTTCAGATGGTGGTTCAGATGAAATTGAGTCCCTGGAGCCCTGGCTCTTCTCCTGGATCTCTACGCTGCCATCTTCAGCCACTCGACCAAAGTGCAGTTTCTTGATCACGTTAAGCAGTGCTGCACGAGGAACTGACTTGGTCAGGTTGGGCCGGGTGCTCAGGTGCAGCATGCTGAGAATGTGTCGCTTAACCGCCTCCACCATGTCACCCTGATCTTCAAATAAAGATGTGTTCCTCCTCATCTGAGAAAGAGAGCAAGATGGACAATCAGAAGATGGCGCCCCCTCCTGGAGCTGTGGCGCCACCTCCAGAGGTGAAGAGCCAGTCGGAGAGATGTCAACGAGAAGTAGGACAAGAACAAATAAGAACACAGCAAACTGAGAGAACATAATGGTCTCTATGGGATGCTGACGCTTCAGCCGATGGTAGAGCCTCTCTGACTCTGTAGAATCAGCTGATGGCAGAGTCTCTCTGACTGAAGGTCAGAGTCTGACAGATGAGTTGGAGACTCTTTCTGGCATTTGAGGAGATGGAACAGAACCAACAGCCAGCAGTAACTGAGCAGCAAGTGAAAGACTCCCAATCTTGTCTAGATGATATGGTTCTGATTAGTTGAGGCCTTTTGGTGTGAAATGCTGGTCCTCTGTCTTGTGGTTCTGGTTCTCTGGTCCTGTGTGCAGTGGTTCTGGTCTTCTCGCATTGAAGGTCTGGTTGTCTGAGCTGAATGAACACTGTGTCAGGTCACTCTGCTCTCTCTCTGCTCCCTGACAGCAATTATACCTCTCTGCCCGTTTAATCCCTCCCTCCATCCAGAGAGGTATTTCCCTGTGAGTCACACACACACATACCGTAGCACACACAGATACACACACACTGTAGTACACGCACACACTGTAACACATGCACAAACAGTGTAGCACTGGCAGATACATGCACACACTGTAGTACACGTACACTTACACTGTAGAACACACATACACAGACGTTGAGTAAAATCTCAGAATATCTCAGGACTGTTTGTGGTGTTTCCTCCTGAATGAATGTCACGACAGAAGAGGAGGAGGATGGAGGGAAGAAGAGGAAGAGTGTCCCTGATTCATTCATACCACACACACACACAGATGAATCAGAACAGCATCATCATCACCACCTCACGTGGAGGAGAAACTCTGTTGGTGTGAAATGAATTTATAGATTGTGAATAGTTTGATGTTACAACCAGGATCCTGTGCAAGGCAGATGGAGAGTGTTATCAGACCTTCTTCCTCTCACTCACTCACGCACAAACACCCCCACACACGCACGCACACACACACACACACACACACACACACACTCACACACACACACACACACACACACACACACACACTCACTGACATCAGCACGCCCTCTGCTGCTGAGAGGCAGGTGTTACAGCATCCTCATCACCTGGAACTGGTCCTCTGATTCACCCTTTTCACAGAGTTTGTTGGTGCGTCATCCTGAGCTAAAATATCTCTCAATCACTTTTCATAAAAAAAATATGTTACATAGGTAATAAAAATGGCAAACACACCACCACATAGCCACACAAGTCCCCATAGCCACCAGCATACACATCGACATGAACACAAATAACAATAAATGGTAACCCTGGAAGTATGGTGAACAGTAAAAGTGTTACAGTAAGAATAGATAATAAAGTATAATAAAACTCCATAAAAATGAAAACAATAACCAAAAGGCAAAGAGCTTAGAATATGAAAATAAATAAATAAAACAAGAGGTTAGGACTTGGTAGACGTAAGGTATGGTAAGTATCAATAAGATTCTATTTATCATCCAATTACACTGCTCAAAAAATAAAGGGGACACTAAAATAACACTTGCTAGGTCTCAATGAATGAAATATTCCAGTTGAAAATTGTTATTCATTACATAGTGGAATCTAATCCAAGCCCCTCCCGGATGACCGAGCTTCTCACTCCATCTATTCAATTCAATTAAATTCAATTTTATTTATATAGCGCCAAATTACAAGAAATGTCATCTCAAGGCACTTAAATAATATGGTCCAATTCAAGCTGATTGGAGTTCAATTCATTGTAATCATAATCCAATGAAATCCAATTAATAATTTTCAAAATAATACAATTAATTCCTATAGAGCCAATTCAAAAACAGTATCCTAGCTAAGGAAACCAGCAGATTGCACCGAAACTTGTCTTCAGTCCAATCTCCCGTCCTGAGCCTGAGGGACTGTGGAAAGGAACGACTCCCTTTAACAGGAAGAAACCTCTGGCAGAACCAGAACCAGGAAGAAACCTCTGGCAGAACCAGAACCAGGAAGGGTGGCCATCCGCCTCGACCAGCTGGGGTTTGAGAAGACAGAAAAGAGGGAAAAGAGGGGGGAAAAACACGATAACACCATTCAAAGGATACCTGTTGGAACAGGGAAACACAAGTTAATAACCACAATAATGTCACATGGACATAAAATCATTTGAGAAATTAAACAGGGGGAAAAAGAGAGCAAAGTGAGGAAAGGTGTGACAGATGAGCTCCCCCAGCAGTCTAAGCCTATAGCAGCAGAACTATGGGATGTTTCAGGCTCCCCTGAGCCATTCCTAACTATAAGCTTTATCAGAAAGGAGAGTTTCAGCCTAATCTTAAAGGTAGAGAGGGTGTCTGCTTCCTGAAGCCAAACTGGCAGCTGGTTCCACAGAGAGGGGCCTGATAACTGAAGGCTCTGCCTCCCATTCTGCTTTTAGGGGCCTGATAACTGAAGGCTCTGCCTCCCATCCTGCTTTTAGGGGCCTGATAACTGAAGGCTCTGCCTCCCATTCTGCTTTTAGGGGCCTGATAACTGAAGGCTCTGCCTCCCATTCTGCTTTTAGGGGCCTGATAACTGAAGGCTCTGCCTCCCATTCTGCTTTTAGGGGCCTGATAACTGAAGGCTCTGCCTCCCATTCTGCTTTTAGGGGCCTGATAACTGAAGGCTCTGCCTCCCATTCTGCTTTTAGGGGCCTGATAACTGAAGGCTCTGCCTCCCATTCTGCTTTTAGGGGCCTGATAACTGAAGGCTCTGCCTCCCATTCTGCTTTTAGGGGCCTGATAACTGAAGGCTCTGCCTCCCATTCTGCTTTTAGGGGCCTGATAACTGAAGGCTCTGCCTCCCATTCTGCTTTTAGAAACTCTGGGAACCACAAGGAAACCTGCAGCCTGAGAGCAAAGTGCTCTGTTGGGGAAATATCCAACTGTGAGATCTTTAAGATGTGATGGAGCTCGGTCATTAAGAGCTTTATATGTGAGGAGAAGAATCTTAAATTCTATTCTGAATTTAACAGGGAGCCAATGAAGAGAAGCTAAAACTGGAGAAACATGATCTCTGCTGTTAGTTCTCATCAGAACTCTGGCTGCAGGGTTTTGGATCAGCTGGAGGCTTTTCAGAGAATCTGTGGGACAGCCCAATAATAAGGAATTACAGTAATCCAATCTTGAAGTAACAAATGCATGAACTAGTTTCTCCGCATCACCCTGAGACAGGATGTTCCTGATTTTAACAATATTACGAAGGTGAAAGAAGGCAGTCCTAGAAACCAGTTTTATATGCGAGTCAAATGATAAATTCTGGACAAAAATAACTCCAAGGTTCCTCCCTGTAGGACCAGAAGCCAAGGAAATACCATCTAGAGTAACTATATAACTAGTCAATTTCTCCCTGAAGCGCTCAGGTCCAAAGAGAACAACTTCAGTTTGTCTGAGTTTAGAAGCAGAAAGTTCTGACTCATCCAGGTCTTTATGTCTTTAAGACAGGCTTGTAGTCTGACCAACCTGTTGGTTTCATCTGGTTTCATAGATAAGTACAGCTGAGTATCATCAGCATAACAATGGAAATTCATGCCATGCTGTCTGATAATGTTACCTAATGGAAGCATGTATAAAGTAAAAATAATCGGTCCAAGCACAGAACCCTGAGGAACTCCGTGACTTACTCTGGTGTGTGAGGAAGATTCTTCATTTACAAGAACAAACTGGAAGCTATGAGATAAATATGACTTAAACCAGCCTAATGCAGTTCCCTAAATGAGAGCCCAGACACCCTGCAGAGGTAGCCCATTTCGGCCGCTTGTATTTGCGATCTCATTCTTTCGGTAACTACCCATAGCTCGTGACCATAGGTGAGGGTAGGAACGTAGATTGACCTGTAAATTGAGAGCTTCACCTTCTGGCTCAGCTCCTTCTTTACCACGACAGGCCAATGCAGAGCCCGCATCACTGCTGATGCCACACCAATCTGCCTGTCAATCTCCCGCTCCATTCGTCCCTCACTGCTGTTTCTCATCTCAGCTGCTTCACACTTGGTTGCAAACTGCTCCAGTGAGAGCTGAAGCTCATGGCCCGACGACGCTAACAGAATCACATCATTTGCAAAACGCAGGGTCTGGATTCTGAGGTCACCAAACCGGACCCCCTCAACACCCTGGCTGCACCTAGAAATTCTGTCGATAAAAATTATGAACAGAATTGGTGACAGGGAAGCCCTGACGGAGTCCAACCGTCACCGGAAACACGTCCGACTTACTGCCAGCAATACGGACCAAACCGGTCATACAGAGACCGAACAGCCCCTTTCAAAGGGTCCAGCACTCCATACTCCCAGAGGACCCCTTTTAAAGAGGGGGACCACCACCCTGATCTGTCAGTCCAGAGGCACTGCCCCTGATGTCCACGTGGTGTTGCAGAGGCATGTCAACCAAGACAGCCCTACAACCTCCAGAGCCTTCAGGAACTCCGGATGGACCTCATCCACCCCTGGGGCCTTGCCACAGAGGAGCTTTTTGACCACCTCGGCATCCTCAGCCTCCGAAATGGGAGGCCCCACATCCAAGCTCTCCGACTCTGCTTCCTTATCGGAAGGCGTGTTGGCGGGATTGATGAGGACCTCGAAGTATTCCCCCCACCAACTCACAATGCTCCTAGTTGAGGTCAGCAGAGCCCCATCCCCACCCCACCATACACGTTGTTGACGGTGGCCTTAGCAACCACGAGGCTGCATTGTGCTTGACTTGTCGGTACCCATCAGCTGCTTCCAGAGTCCCACTGGCCAAAAAGACCCAATAGGACTCCTTCTTCAGCATGACGGCTTCCCTCACTGCTGGGTTTGCCGCCCCTACCACCTTACGGCCACAGCTCCGGTCAGTTAACTCAACAATGGAGGCATGGAACATGGCCCATTTGGAGTCATTGTCCCCCATCTCCCCCAGGACATGATTGAAGCTCTGCTGGACGTGGGAGTTAAAGCTCCTTCTGACAGGGGATTTCACCAGACGTTCCCATGGAACCTCACAATACGTTTGGGCCTGTCAGGTCTGATCGGCATGCTCCCCCACCAGCGGAGCCAACTTACCACCCGGTGGTGATAAGTCGACAACTCCACCCCTTCTCCCAAGCACCCCCTTCCAGGTCTTACTGTCATTGCCCACGTGAGCATTGAAGTCCCCCAGCAGTACGAGGGAGTCTCCTGCAGGGGCACTCTCAAGTGCCACCGCCAGGGACTCCAAAAAGGGTGGGTACTCTAAACTGCTGTTTGGTGCATAAGCACAAATAACAGTTAGAACCCGTCCCCCCACCTGAAGGTAGAGGGTTGCCACTCTCTCGTCCACTGGGGTAAACCCCATTGTATAGGCACACAGCTGGGGGGCAATGAATATGCCCACATCCGCTCTGTGCCTCCCACCACGGGCAACTCCAGAGTGAAAGAGAGTCCAATCATCTGACCAAGAAGACTCTCAAGAAGACTGATTCTGGAGCCCAAGTCGTGCGTCGAGGTGAGTCTGACTATATCTAGCCGAAACCTCTCAGCCTCGCGCACAAGCTCAGGCTCCTGATAAGGGTGACAAATAACAAAAATGATCAATGTAAATCAATATTATTATCCCATGGAGGTCTGAATTTGGAATCCTACTCAAAATAAAAGTGGAAAATCACATTACAGGCTGATTCAACTTTAGTGGAAATTCCTCAAGAATTTCCTGTATTACCTCCCTACAACGCCTGGACATGCTCCTGATAAGGTGGCGGATGTTCTCTTGGGGGCTCTCCTCCCAGATGTATGTAAATTAATCAGATTCAGGTAAAAGCCTAAGTTTGTTTTTAAAAGTATCAACACTCCTTAAGGTCCCCAGGAAGGCTGCTCCACAGACAAGGACCATAAATCTCAATGGTCTTCTCTCTAAGTTTTTGTCATAACTTTAGGCATTAATAAAAGACCAGCGTCTGAAGACCTGAGGAATCCAGGAGGACCATAAACCAAAGAAAATCGGATAAAGATATTGGACTAACAACATTAAGAGCCTCAAAAAACAGTTAAAGAATCTTAAAATCAGTCGGGAAACACAGGAAGCCGTCAGGAGATGTGCAGCTGAGTTTTACAAAAGCTTTAAAGGATCAATGTTCTTTGTAGGAAACCACGAAAGAAGGCTTTATTATAATCAATTATGGAAGTGATGAAAGCATGGATAAGTGTCTCTTTACCAGCCTGAGAGGAACGGTCGCACTCTGGCCACATTCTTCAGGCGAAGAAACGCCAGCTGTGTTATATTTCCAATATGGGATGTAGAATTTAAACTGGAATCAATTCTTAATCGTGACTTCATTTTTCACTTACCTTGGTGGCAGTGAACTATAAGCTGTGGGTAGACCACAGACAACATCCTGAGGGTGGAGCAAAACTCCGTAGTTTTCTCTGGACCCCTGCCAAATCTGACCAGTGATGACATGTTTAGCCGCATGTCCTCATTCAATCACTGGTTGTCTAGATGGTGTCCAGCAAACAACGTGGGCTACATAGATAATTGGCAATCTTTCTGGAGAAAACCTGGTCTGATGAGGAGAGACGGCATCCATCCCACTTTGGAAGGAGCGGCTCTCATTTCTAGAAATATGGACGAATTTATTAGTCATCCAGAAACATGACAACCCAGGGTTGAGACCTCTTCTGTTACTTTTTTTTTTGGTGTTTTTCAGTTTTATTTAGCAAATTTTGTTTAGCAGTTTTCAGCTTTATTCTGTGATTTTTCTGTTTTGTTGAGCTAACTTTGTTTTGTGATTTCTCTGTTTTATTTTGTGGCTTTTCTTTTTGACTTTTTTGTGGGGTTTTTTCCGCTTTGTGTTTTTTTGTGTTTTATCTAAAGATTTGTATGTTTTGTTTTGCTGTGTTGTGTTTAATTTTTTTTCCTGTTTTAATTTGTGGTTTTTCCATTTTATTATGTGGGTTTGTGTTTTCTCTTTGTGTTTTTTCTGTTCAGTCTTATTTTTTTCAGTTTTACTATTTGGTTATCTGTTATATCTTGTGTTTTTTAAATTTTGTTTGACATTCTTTTGTTTTGTTAAGAAGTTTTCTGCTTTATTGAATGTTTTTTTTTCTGTTTTATTTATTATTTTTCTGTTTTATTTGGTGTTTTTTCTTTCGGTTCTTTCCGTTTTATTTAATCCAGTATTTTTCTGTTTATTGTGATCTTTCTATTTCATTTTTTGGTTTTTCAGTTTTATTGGGGGTTTTCTATGTTATTCTGCGATTTTCTGTTTTATTTTGTTTTTATCTGCATACCTAGTGTTCTCACTGTTTCATTTCCTTTGGCTTTTAGTTTAATTATGTGTAGAATGTTAACAGCAGATAACAGTAGATAATCAAATCATTTGAAGGACAATCATCTGTTATGATAACCTGAGCTGCTATTTGGAGTATATGAGAAGTTTGAATGTTTGAACTACAGTGATTTCATGATTAATACTCTAATGCCCCTTGGTGTCCATTTAGTAAACTGCAATTAGTGGAGCAAATTTTATATGATGCTGTTTGGGAGGTTGTTTTTATTCTGTTTCACACTGCACCATCTGTCTTGTTAAGGTCCTTTCTCTAATTTTCATTGTTTACAGTTGACCTTCAGGCAGCCTACATCTAACTATATAACAGACCGGACAGCTTCAGCCTTCACAATAAGGACAATATGATTATAAATGACTGCCTTCCATCAGTCAGTATCTCACACGCTGCAGACTGTTTGTCACTCTGTATGACTGTCTGGTCTTTCCAAGCCAGGAAATAAATACAATTATTTTTCTTGTCTGTATTATTTTCTTGTCTTCAGTCACTATATGTCTTTGTTTCAGCAAATTTAGTGTCAGCAATAGGAACCTGTAGTTGGTTTGTCTGTTTATGCTGGTGGATGGTGAACCTCTAGTGATGAATTCAGGGATGAGGGGACCGACCTTGGAGACCCAGAGTGTCATTCCCCAGACTAAATCTGATTCACAACAGTGAATTTCACTTCTAATTTTGGTGTAAATGATAAGGATTAACTTTAGAGGGTATTTAATAATTCAAAGCAAAGACAATTTTTATAGCATAAAAGGCCTGAGAGAGGATCCGGGATCCTACAGACCTGGCCGGGATTGGCATTGGGATGCTAAGGTAACGATATAGAAGAGTTGCCTTTCTTTGTGATCATAATTCTAAACTAGAGGAAAAGAGGCTGAAGCAAAATGTGTTGTTGTGACTGTATGATGAAAATATACTAAAAGTCTCAAGATGTTAAAGGGTTTCTTTGAGGGTGGAAGCTTGATTCAGAGTCAACTGGAGATGGTTGAGAAAAAATAATGTGATTTAAAAGGAAAAAAGAGACAAAAATGTCATATAACTGTGATGGACTGGCAACCTGTCCAGGGTGTACCCTGCCTCTCGCCCGATGACTGCTGGGATAGGCTCCAGCCCCCCCGCGACCCGACGGATGGATTAAGCGGGTATAGAAGATGGATGGATAAACATGAGCATGTTCTCCCCGTGTAATCGTGGGTTCTCTCCGGGTTCTCCGGCTTCCTCCCACCATCCAAAAACATGCATGCTAGGTTAATTGGTGACTCTAAAATTGTCCTTAGGAGTGAGTGTGCATGGTTGTTTGTCTCGTTTGTCTCTGTGTGGCCCTGTGATGGACTAGCGACCTGTCCAGGGTGTGCCCAGCCTCTCGCCCGATGACTGCTGGGATAGGCTCCAGCCCCCCCGCGACCCGACTGACAGATTAAGCGGGTATAGAAAATGGATGGATAAATATAAGAGTGTAATAAGAATCTGGAATGAGGAAGGACAATGTAGGAAATGAAAACAAATGCCTTGTCAATCTAAAACTGACCAGAAAACTGTGATTAACGTGTTGTTTGAACCAACCAAATTTGAAAAGAAACATTCTCATGGGGGTCCCCCCTCTGTATTTCCTGCGTCCCAATGTCTTAGGTCAATTTGGACCTCTGTGCATGTCCACTAGTCAATCAGCAGTCTCAACAGGGAGGTTCACTGAGAGATGAACAGTGGTGTGAAAGACACGCTTCTTCCAAGCACCAGCTTCAGAACCTGACTGAAATGAACAAACACGGCGTCCAACCCTTCAATGATTAAAGGCTCCCAGGGCACACAGCCATATTGATGCATAAAACTTCAATATGGCTCAAGAAAGAAGTGCAAAGTGATTTAGTCAGCTGGTGGTAAATAGAAATCTGGAGTTTTTCTTATTCTCCTCTTTCAGTGATGCAGTTCAACCTCTAAGAAGGGATTCTTCTAAATTAGTGAAAGTACTGAGGATGTTCTTGTTAAAAGTTAACACTTTACATCCCTCCCTGTTGTACACAAGGCATTCATTTAATTTGGGAGTGAACTTTAACTACAGTATGTTTAATGTGCTCCACCCTGCTGTTGCAGCCTGACAGACTGAGACATGAATACTGACTGTGAGCTCAGTTACAGTTACCACGGTTTATGTGTTTAAGATTAAACACAGGAAATTAGGAAAAATGTCCAATCATCTGACTGCTGCGCTCTCAGCCCCGCCCCTTTCACACACGCGCACACACGCACCCCTCCCCCTCCAGTTACCTTCTCTGGTAATCCGCCGCTCTCTGTACAGTCATCATGGCGGAGATCAAAACGGGAATATTTGCTAAAAACGTGCAGAAGCGGCTGAACAGAGCACAGGAGAAGGTAGGAGAAGCGGCCGCGGGGGTCGAGGGACGCAGAGACAGGGGAGGTGGAGATCGAGGGGAGGACAGCGGGAGGTAGATGTGTGACGGGTTGGAGGCTGTAGGCCTGTGCCGTGTGTCTGTCTGTGACCGCATCAGGGTGTATGTCATTTGATCGACGATCGTGTGATAATCCTCAAACGATCAATCCACAAAAATGGTAAAATCACGTGAGACGTAGGGAGAGCGTTTTTAATGGCTGAAGCTTCTTTCAGCAGATTAACACCTACATTATGTGACGTCACATGCAGTGAAAAAAACGCATGTTTACAAGTTTTGACCAAACAACACTATACTGTGCTGTACTATACATTAGATGTGGTATAGCACATCTATAGTATGTAGTACATGTGACTGATGCAAAGTATATTCTGTTATCATATTTTGTTCTATTCATATAAACTTAATTTATTTTTACATTTTGGTGACAACTGACAGTGGTTCTGAAGCCATGAGAACTGCCAGTGGTTCTGAAATTGAGAACTGACCATGGTTCTGAAAGTTTGAGAGCTGACCGTGGTTCTGAAGCCATGAGAACTGACCATGGTTCTGAAAGTTTGAGAGCTGACCGTGGTTCTGATACCATGAGAATTGTCAATGGTTCTGAAACTAAGAAATATTGGTTTTGAAAGTCAGTGGTTCTCAAACTGTGAGAAGTATCAGTTATTCAGAAACTGTGATAATTTACACTGTTTCTGAAAGTGTGAGAAAAGTTAGGGGTTTAGAAAGTGTGAGAACTGACCGTGGTTCTGAAAGTGTGAGAAAAGCCAATTGTTCTGTTACTGTCAGTAGTTCTCAAACTGTGAGAATTTACACTGTTTTTGAAAGTGTGAAAAAAGTTATTCATCTTGAAATTATGGAAACTGTTAGTGGTGCTGAAAGAATGAGAACTGAAAGTGGTTCTGATACTGTGGGAACTGTCATTTGTTCTGACAGTGTGAGAAAAGTCATTGTTTCGGTGACTGTGGGAACTTTCAGTGGTTCTGAAAGTGTGAGAAAAGTCATTGGTTGTGTCCAAAATCATTCACTCATAGAGTATATAGTGAGTTCAACAGAAAAAGTTTTCAGACACTTTCGGACACTACTCTTGGCACCGGTAATTATGTCATCAACATCGCACAATTAAAACGTACCACAGTAATGTCGTCTCACACAATACTTGTCCGTTTACTATTGCATTTTTGTTAAATTAGAGGCTTTTTATTACTGTCCTGTAAATTTTATTTTATATTTTATTTACCATATAAACACATTTTCATATTTTATTCTCTTGGTTACAGTGTAACCTACTGGAATGTTTAATTATATGCTATTCATTTTTTTTCAATGAATGTAGGAAGCCATTCAAATAAATTTTTTTTAAATGTGTAATAACATAAACAATAGAATAAACTGGTTTTATGACTGTTGTACTCCTCCACAACTGATGAATTTGTTTCGTGCCTGTCATCCAACGGCTAACTACGAGCAATTTACCGGAGAAAAAAACTTTTACTCACTCCCAACCAGCTGTGGAGGCGAAACGTTGGATGATGGGATATCTTTCTCCGTTTAGTGACCATCGTATGTTCACCACATTTGAATTGTGGAATACATTCAGTGCACTATACAGTGAACATTAATAATGACTAAACATTCGGACACCACTACAAAATGGCGTGGTCACTTTAGAGTGCACTATATAGTGGTTTGGGAGTGATTTCAGACACAGCCATTGGTTCAGTTACTGTGGGAACTGTCAGTCCTTCTGAAAGTGTGAGAAAAGTCAGTGGTTCTGTTACTGTGGGAACTGTCATTGGTTCTGAAACTAAGAGAACTGACACTGTTTCTGAAAGTGTGAAAAAAAGCTAGTAGTCCTGTGATAGTGAGAACTGACAGTGGCTCTGTGTGAATGTCCCATAATAGCTGCAGTTGGGAAGTTGCTGTCACTCCGCCTTTGAACTACCAGAATTTGGTACATTTCAGTACATTTTAAGTTTCTTGAATGTCCCATTGACTCAAGAAGCTGATCCCCAAAACAGAGATATTGAAGAGTTAGAAGGTTTATTGACAACTGGGAAATAGTTTTTCTATATGGAACATGTGAAGTGGTCTATAGAATGAATGACTGGTGACCAGCAGAGTGACTGGTGAGCCAATAGATGGGTAGATTCAGTCTGGTGTGACTAGAATTTCTTGTAGTAGCTATCACCAAGCGGTCAGAAGAAGAACTGTCACCACATCCTATTGTCTTTAAATGTAAGCTTCAAACGACTAAGAAAATACAAACAATTATAACTTTATATTTTATCTATAAACATAAACAACTTCTCAGTTTCCATGTTAATATCTCTTTTTAATAATTTGAAGCTTACAGTTAAATTCTTACAAAGACTCAGCGTATCAGGTGTCTGTTCAGCTGATTAACTGGCTCCTGTGAAACTACATAAGGAAGACCCTGTTTCGGGGCATGTTGCTGAGGCTGAGAGTAGATCATTGGTAACTTTCACCAGTACTATTTCTGTGCTGGGCTGAAAAGTGGTGTGGTGGTTAGCACCATCCCCTCACAGCAGAGGGTTCCTGGTTCAAATCCCGGCTGGTTCTTTCTGTGTGGAGTTTGCATACATGTTTGGGTTGCCTCCTGGTACTCCTCCTTCCTTCCACCACCCAAAAACATGTGATTCTAAATTGTCCCTAGGAGTGTGGATTGGTCCTTGTCTGTATGGTCCTGTGATGGACTGGTGACCTGTCCAGTATATACTTTTTCTCTCGCTCAATGACGGCTGCAGCCCACCTGTGACCCAGAGTAGGATTAAGAGGGTGTAGAAAATTGGTAGTTGAATAATATAACAAAACGTAATAGAATAACCTCCACAGAAATGGGCCTGATAACTGAAGGCTCTGCCTCCCATTCTGCTTTTAGGGGCCTGATAACTGAAGGCTCTGCCTCCCATTCTGCTTTTAGGGGCCTGATAACTGAAGGCTCTGCCTCCCATTCTGCTTTTAGGGGCCTGATAACTGAAGGCTCTGCCTCCCATTCTGCTTTTAGAAACTCTGGGAACCACCAGGAAACCTGCAGCCTGAGAGCAAAGTGCTCTGTTGGGGAAATATCCAACTGTGAGATCTTTAAGATGTGATGGAGCTCGGTCATTAAGAGCTTTATATGTGAGGAGAAGAAGCTTAAATTCTATTCTGAATTTAACAGGGAGCCAATGAAGAGAAGCTAAAGCTGGAGAAACATGATCTCTGCTGTTAGTTCTCAGCAGAACTCTGGCTGCAGGGTTTTGGATCAGCTGGAGGTTTTTCAGAGAATCTGTGGGACAGCCCAATAATAAAGAATTACAGTAGTTCAGTCCTGAAGGAACAGATGCATGAACTAGTTTCTCTGCATCACCCTGAGACAGGATGGTCCTGATTTTAACAACATTACAAAGGTGAAAGAAGGCAGAAACCAGTTTTATATGAGAGTCAGAGGACAGATCCTGGTCAGAAATAACTCCAAGGTTCCTCACTGTAGGATTAGAGTAACTAGAGTAACTATATAACTAGACAGTTTCTTCCTAATGTGCTCAAGTCCAAAGACAATAACCTTAAAAAAAAAAAAATCCTTTTAGACCTTAATCGTTGGTTCATAAACATTTAATCGATGTAATATCAACAGCTAAAAATGTATGTGATTTAATTAATTTCTTAGGTTCTGCAGAGGCTGGGGAAAGCCGATGAAACCAGAGATGAGCAGTTTGAACAAGTGGTTATCAACTTCAAGAGACAGGAGGTGAGGGATGTTTCCATTTAGAGAGAATCCTTTTTATTATTTTTGCTCACAAAAGGTTTCAGATGAATGATGTTAGAGAAAAAGTCGCAGGAAGTTAGTTTACAATTTTTATCTGATCTTTCAGTCTCAGCTGTTACACTGATGTTTATCTTTGACCAGCATGAACTCAGCAGCAATTCCAGCAAATAAAAATCCCCCCTGTCGAATGCCTCTGTACTTTGTTAACAAGAACTGTCTCTTTTGTCAGTCTGAAGGATCTCGGTTGCAGAGGGAGATGAAGGCCTACATGTCTTCTATTAAAGGTGACAAAGAGTCTGTGTTCAGTTTGGTCTGCCAGTAAATCATACATAAAAATCATTCTTTGAAAAACACAAACACACTAAGCTTTATTTTGATGTGGTTCCTTAGTCTCTGCTTGTGTTCATTAGGAGGATGTCCGTAAGCTGATCATTTGATATTCTTTACACAGGGATGCAGCAGGCCTCCATCAACCTGAGCCAGTCTCTGCATGAAGTCTACGAGCCGGACTGGCATGGAAAAGATGACGTCCTGACCATCGGAAAGGTCACTCATACCTACATAAAGCAGGACAGCTGAATGAGGCTGACAAATGCAACTAAAATATAACTATGAAACGTGTGTGTGTCCACCTAGCTTACACTGCAGCTGGGTGGGGGCATTAGCTTTAGCAGGAAGGGGGCAGATGTGGTGACTCCTGCATTAATAATGTAAATTAATTTTAGTTCAAACATGGCCACCATCATCAAGACATAAACATAACAATCTGCATTTAAAGTAGTTTGGATTTGGTGGTCTAGTTGTGTTCCGGGACATCCATGTGCAAAGGTGAAACACTGAGACAGGTTGACCAGCAGCACAGATACTTCAGAGTACAAGACCAGCCCACTTCAGGAAACCCGATGAGTGAAGAAGGCCTGTTGTAACTTACCAATGGTGGTTCCTACCACTTTGTTTATTTCCATCTCACTTTCGCTGAGATCTACAGATAGTGCCCCACTAACTCGTCCCAGGTCACAGTTTGAGACAACGGGTGATCAGACCTTCTCTTATCAAACCCCATTTTATGGAACTCATTCTGAACTCTGGTACAGTAAGACTATTAGAGTGTTTCTACCATCCACATAGCCTAACCTTCTTTATCCCTGCCTGTAAAGAACTTTGTAGCATTACAAAGATAAGGGCTGTATAGTTATTATTGTCAGTGGTCATTAGTCTTTGTGTTTTCAGCGCAGATGAGCATGAAGTAGATGAGCATCTTCCTGTTCCTCAGAAGCTTCAGTGTTAAAACATTGTCCCACAAGCAATTGTTAATCAAACTACCAAAATATTATGCAATAATACATTACACCCATTTTTACACACATCAATCATAACATGACCACCAATCTAATTTGCAGTAAGTCCCTCATTTTCTGTCAACACATCCCTTTGAGCCTTGGACTCCATAAGACTTGTACGGTGGTATCTGAATGTTTAAGTGTTTCTGTTTCTGTATTTATCAGACGCTTTTATCCAAAGCGGCTTACAAATGAAGATATAACAGCTTTATAAAAAGCTAACAATAAGCTCCATAGAAGGAACCCAGGAGTCCGACTCTGTCAGAGGGGACAGAGTAGAGATAGGGTGCAGGCATAGAAGGAAGTGCAGAAAGATAAAGTGCAGAGATAGAGGGGGGAGGGAAGTACAAGGTAAGTGCTGGGATAGGAGATGCTCTCTGAAGAGCTGGGTTTTCAGGAGCTTCTTGAAGATAGACAGGGACGCCCCTGTTCTGGTAGCGCTCGGTAGGTCATTCCACCATCGTGGGACGACACATGAACAGAGTTTGGATTGTCTTAGGCGTGGTGTAGGAGCTGCTAGATGACAATCCTGGGACCAACGGAGTTATGTGAGAGGAAATCGGTGACCTGCTTAAAGACCTTTTCAATGATTTTAGACAGAAATGGGAGGAGAGAGACCGGCAGATAGTTCTCCACATGAGTTGGAGGGAGGGAAGGTTTCTTGAGCAGCGGTGTAACCTGAGCTTGCTTGAATGTGGTAAGAAATGTGCCTGATGTCAGTGAAGCATTAATCTTAATAGACTGCACTATTGTGTGTTTAAAATTTGCAGAAGCCACAGAAGACAGATGTGCTTTTAATAATGACAAGAACTGACTGATCTATGTATTTAGGAAAACCTAAAACCTAGGAGGGAAAGCATCACTGGGAGAACCTGAGGGCTTATTATTGCTAACCCCCCACCTCTATCACTGACAAAGTCACAGGTTCAAACTGATCAAAAACAGCAGAACAAATAACAGGAAGAGAGGGATCAGAAGCAGCAGCTGAGATGAGATTCCTTGTGGTGGTGACCTGATTATTAAAATTATTATGTAATTAAAAAGAGGCTTCCAAGCAGATGGTCTGAGAGGCATTAAGATCAGAAACAATGGTTTTAAATAACACGAGGGTTATGACGATTGGAAGAAATAATCCTTTAACAGTGTTCTCTTTTAGCCTCTGTAACAGTGTTCAGGATGGATGGATGAATGGATAGATCTACTTGTGTATGGATGGAACCCATGTGACTTTGCTGATAGTCTTTGCTTTATGTCAATGTGGTTGTGTTTCCTGTAGGACTGTGATGCATTGTGGGAAGACTTCCATAACAAACTGGTGGACTCAACTCTGCTGAACCTGGATGCGTACTTGCAACAATTTCCAGACCTCAAGGTAAACAAACTTATTTTTTTCAGGTTAAAGAATAAAAAGGAAAGGATAATAAAACTCTAAGCGTGGCAACTTTCAGACTCGTGTGGCAAAGAGAAGTCGGAAACTCATTGATTTTGATAGCGCTCGCCATCATGTAGAGACTCTGCAGACATCTGGGCTGAAGAACGACCGCAAAATGATGAAGGTGAGTCTGTGGTTAGACCTGATGGAGGTTAGAAAAGTAAGAGAAATTATTTCATTCTACCTGTGCCGGTATGTTTTTATGCTACCAATTCAGAGACTAGGAGTGAAATTTGTTGAGTTCATAGTTTTTGTGTGCAGGCAGAAGAAGAGTTGAAAAAAGCTCAGAGAGTCTTTGATGAGCTGAATGTCGGTCTGCAGGATGAACTGCCGACACTCTGGGATCGGTGAGTCAGATCAGACATACCTCTTTAAGCTATGATACAGGTAAACAGGAAGCGATCACAGCAGTCATCATCATATGTACACTGTAAAAAGTGATTAGTTGACTAATTTAACTAAGTCAAGTCATCTTGTTGCTTTGACTGAGTTGATTTGAGTCAATTTACAGTGTCAAGTTTATTACTCTTCAAAACACGAGTTGATGCAACATGCAGTCTGTTGACTCAACTTCCTGTCACAAGTAATGTGGACTGGAAAACATTACTTAAGAGAACTAAAAAAGATGTTGGTTGAACTTATTTCATCCAGTTAGGGTAACATTATTATTTTTTTCTCATGCTTTATAGCCAAGTTACTTGATTTTACAGAAATGGCTAGATTAAAAAAAAATAAGCAAACTAATATCTACAAAGAATCTACATGAAAATTAGCCAGTCAAACTTAAATACTAACACAAGAAAAATAGTTGAAAAGACAATTCAATAAGGACCTTTATTAAAACAACTT
The DNA here is from genome assembly GCF_036924035.1 of Leuresthes tenuis. Taxonomy (NCBI): domain Eukaryota; kingdom Metazoa; phylum Chordata; class Actinopteri; order Atheriniformes; family Atherinopsidae; genus Leuresthes; species Leuresthes tenuis. The sequence continues at coordinate 30,990 of NW_027325368.1, read as the reverse complement.
CAACCAGCCTTGTTTCAAATTAAGTGTCAAAGGATGTTAAGACATCAAAAAAGACCTTCTTTGGGACATGTTAAAAAAATAGCCTTTACACCCTCTAACACACTTTTCCTTGGGGCTGTTCACAAACATAAATAGTAATATAATAAATAAAAAGAAGAGCAGCCTTCCTTTGTGGAAAAACAATTACTCTCCGAGTTTTACTGAGTTAATTCAGAATGAATGTTCAGAGTTGTTTCAGTAAATTGCAGAAAGACATTGGTAAAAACTGAGAAACTTTCTCTAAATGTGGAAAATGAAAACATTCAAACATTATTGAAATGGCCCCTCTGTTGACAATTTCTCTGTAACATCACATGGATTAGTGTTCCTCCAAACATAGCAATGGAAATAAGTCAGAACATGAAAACAAGGTTGTGTGACCCACAGAAGGGCGAAACATGTATGGACAAATGGCAATAAAATGAGAATAATTCCTAAGGGCCAAATGCAGAAACATCCTCCTGAGCCTTTCCTCTAACTGAGCAGTTTATTCTTGAGAGAGTGGACCCTGGGAGTGCACATCTTGGACTCGATTCCCATGAACAGGCGCTGAATCACCTCAAAACTATATTTCAAGTCTTGCGGATAGTCAAGGTTCAGTATGTATAGCAGGCCCATCAGGTTCACAAAAGTGTTGGTTACATCACCCAGATGACGCATGACAAGCTGTGTTGGCTTTGTACAGGTATACAAAAGAAAAATAAACATTGTACATTTATTTGAATGCACATTGCTGGCGCATGCATGTTGGTTGAAATGCCCAGCTTGACAGATTTTCCAACGGAAATCTGTTCAATTTGAAGTTAATTGAACAGATTATTATGGGTTTTTAATGAGTTTCCAAGCTTTTTTCAAGTTGAAAATCCCAGCTGTCATTGAGAGGCAGGGTACACTCTGGATAGGTCACCAGTCCATCACAGTGGTTGTGAAACATCTGAGGCTGAAACATGTCCCTGATTCAAACCATCCCCATCCCAAAAAAACCTGCCTCAACACTCATTTCTAACGATGGTACATTGCAAGTCTCCACATGTTCTATAAAGTGAAGTTAAATAAGTTCAGAGCCTGCAGAGGCATCAGTGACTGAGAGCGCTTTCAACTGATGAACAGAAATGATAGTCCAGGGACGTGGTTCGATTGGGCAGGGAATCTTGATAACTTTCACACCATCCTTGACTTCTGAATTCGGACCAAACTGCCTGGACAACTTCACGCTGTTACAACAACTGCTCCTTTGCAGCGCTACTGCCCGAAATGAGCACAGACCAGGAAGGAAAAAAGCATGACGAGGAAGAAAACCCAGCTCATTGATTGATTTATATCAAAATATGATATGTATATTAGGCCATATATCAATAAGCACCTGCACCTCCTCACCACTCCACATCTGCCTGCAAGACACTTTCCGACTTTTTCTTTTTTTACCTCTGCTTCTTCAGTTTTGTGCTGTTCGCTTGTTTTTTTCTACCCACAATACATTGCCCTCTATGTCACTTCCTCCAGTTGGCTTGCTGGAAAGTCCGTTTACATTTCCTGCTGTAAGCAAACTACACCAGGGTTCACTTGCAAGCGAACCGAAACCCCCGTTTTCAGGTGGACCAGAGTTTGCTTGGTTGGTCCATACTCGAGCTCAGATGAGTGTTCAAACCTACCCAAACAAAGTTGACTATCTGAGGAAATTAAATCTGGTCCGTCTAAAGCCAACCAAACAGCTCTAGTGTGAAAGCACCCTAACTCTCATTTTGGCTTCTGCCTCACCCTAATAACCATCCCAGCTGTTTGAATTCATTACATACAGCATGATAGCATGTTTGGAGGTGCTGTATGACCCTGTATATACAGCATTAAAGAATACTCTCCAAAAAAGATGATTATCTCCAGCCCAATCGATTCCAGTCTCCTGTATTGCTTTACCTCTTGGTGCTGAAGACATCAGATCATCTGCCCAAAACACTCCTCCTAAACGTATTAAACCAGGTTTTGGTTTTCTGTTCTGCAGCCGAGTTGGCTTCTACATCAGCACCTTTAAGAGTGTCACAAGTCTGGAGGCGAAGTTTCACCGGGAGATTTCACTGGTGAGTTTCTACATTGACCTTCTTTTAAGTAAACCAGAAAATCAATCAGACTAGCCAACATTGTTTTAATCATCACAGACATCAACGGTGTAACCAATAAAGTTATTACTGGACAACAAAACGCACACTCATAGACTGAAAAGCTATTTTTTTCGTGTTATACTTCAGGTGTGCAGGGAGCTGTATGAGGTGATGACCAAACTAGCTGAACAGCACTCCGACAAAATGTTCACGATCCAAGGAGCACCGAGGTAATCACAACCTTTCACTGCCTTTCATAATGAAATGACATACTTCTTATGAAGATGTTCAGGTTTATGTCGGTGAATTGACCAACAGGTCATCGTGTCATTGTGTTGTATTAGATATGTCTTTGTCAGTGTGTTAGTCTGTCTAAAGAGTTGGATATTCAGTGATAATTTGGGGTGATTTCTTTGACAGAAACCCAAAGTTTATGTTAAACACTATTTTATGTAGTTTATGTATCTTAGAGTTATATAATGTCACAATATTAGGCTGGGAAACAGAGGTTTCTGAAGTCTGTTATTACATTTCTTTTCTTTTCAAAGGACATTTCAGAAACTGTGCTCACTGCATTTGGTCGTTAAAGATTAAAACAGAAAGATGGGATTTTATTTGTAATCGCTGAAGATAATTTAAATTGGTAATAAAGACCTGTGTGAAGGTGTGTTCATAAAACCTTACACTTGCCACTCAATCAGAACCCCCCGGGTGTTTTCTGTCACGTTCCTCAGTGATTCAGGACCACTGCGTCTCGCAAGAACCCCCTCACCACCAGAAGATGAGAGTCCACCTGAAAGTCCAGATGCTGGCTCGAATCACATGCTCCGCCCTGTCTCACCTGGACCACCACGCCCTAAATCCCCAATACAGGTAGCAGTAGATGCAGCTTAGTCCAGATCCGTACAGGTGGATCTGATCCAAATTGGATCTATGTCGATCTGAATAAATGTAATTCCCTCTGTGGTATAAAAGTAGACAATCTAATTACACAAGTAATTATTATTTATAGTTAGTGATGATCGATAACTGATGAACAGAAACTATGCACTTGATAGATAATAGCAGAGAATGATAATTAATGACAGTGATTGAAGAAATTGATAACTGTTATTGAAAGGCTGCATGTGTCTTTTACTGAACTTCACGGTAACTCTCTGTTTTCTCTTTTTTGCTCACTTTTATCTTTGATGGGTGAGTGAACCTGTAACTCTGTCTGTACCTGTGCTGACCGAATGTGCTGTTGTGTCAACCCAAACAGTCTGTACTTAGAAATCTGTCTGTGAACCTCCATAGCTGTGTGTGTGGTGTGTGGGGTTATGGATCAGTTCAGCTTGGTGATGCTGGTTCTGATGTGTCACAATAACCCAGAGCGGCCTGCAAACTAAAGAAACCGTGAAGCCACTCCCAGGTGGAAAAACTTTATCTGCATACAGTGATTTATTGTTCAGGGTCTGTCAGAAAAACTGTGGACTCGTCGTATGTAGATGGAGAGGAAAGAGAGCAGAGGGAGGAGAGGTGCATCATGGGAGGTCCCTCAGCAGTCTAGGCCTGTAGCATGGGACTATTGGCAATTATGGGATGTTTCAGGGTCACCTGACTTATCCCTAACTATAAGCTTTGTCAAAAAGGAAAGTTTTAAGCCTAATCTTAAAGGTAGAGAGGGTGTCTGCTTCCTGAACCCGAAACTGGTTCCACAGAGAGGGGCCTGATAACTGAAAGCTCTGCCTCCCATTCTGCTTTTAGGGGCCTGATAACTGAAGGCTCTGCCTCCCATTCTGCTTTTAGGGGCCTGATAACTGAAGGCTCTGCCTCCCATTCTACTTTTAGGGGCCTGATAACTGAAGGCTCTGCCTCCCATTCTGCTTTTAGGGGCCTGATAACTGAAGGCTCTGCCTCCCATTCTGCTTTTAGGGGCCTGATAACTGAAGGCTCTGCCTCCCATTCTGCTTTTAGGGGCCTGATAACTGAAGGCTCTGCCTCCCATTCTGCTTTTAGGGGCCTGATAACTGAAGGCTCTACCTCCCATTCTGCTTTTAGGGGCCTGATAACTGAAGGCTCTGCCTCCCATTCTGCTTTTAGGGGCCTGATAACTGAAGGCTCTGCCTCCCATTCTGCTTTTAGAAACTCTGGGAACCACAAGGAAACCTGCAGCCTGAGAGCAAAGTGCTCTGTTGGGGAAATATCCAACTGTGAGGTCTTTAAGATGTGATGGAGCTCGGTCATTAAGAGCTTTATATGTGAGAAGAAGAATCTTAAATTCTATTCTGAATTCAACAGGGTGCCAATGAAGAGAAGCTAAAAGTGGAGAAATATGATCTCTGCTGTTAGTTCTCATCAGAACTCTGGCTGCAGCATTTTGGATTTTGGATCAGCTGGAGGCTTTCAGAGAATTTCTGAAGTCCAATCTTGACATAACAAATGCATGGAGCAGTTTTTCTGCATCACTCTGAGACAGGATGTTCCTGATTTTAACAATATTATGAAGGTGAAAGAAGGCAGTCCTAGAAATCTGTTTTATGTGTGAGTCAAAGGACAGATCCTGGTCAAAAACAAACTCTATCAGATAAATATGACTTAAACCAGCCTAATGCAGTTCCTTGCTGTTGTTAGCTCAGAGAGATCGACTGGACAGAAGCCGCCTAAATACAAGGTCAGGTTCTAAAGACAGACAGACATACAGACAGATTTAAGTACAGCCACTTTAAAAGTATCTTTACTTGATGATACATAAGTGGGAAGGATTCCATAAATCTTCTCTTGAATTGCAGTCTGCTTTAAAGCAGCTGAGAATTATACCAAGGAGCCAACCTCTTCTGACTGATTACCTTCCTTTTCAGAAGGGCAACATTGTCCAGTGTTGTACGCATTGAAGCTATAGTGCTGTCAACAAGAGAGTCAAGTTCTACTGGAGTAAAATTTAGGTAGCCGTCCTCTGTCATATCTGCACATGGCAGTGAAGAAAAGGATGATGAAATCAACTCTTTAAATCTGGTTACAGCATTCTCTGACAGACACCTTCTATATGTAGAATTCTTCTCAGAAACCGTATAGTCAAGTAATGTAAATCAAAAGTTATCAAAAAATGTTCAGATAAGACAGGGTTATGAGGGAACACTGTTAACTGTTCACTCTCAATGCCATAAGTCAGCACAAGGTCAAGGGTGTGATTAAGGCAGTGAGTCGGTCTGTGAACACTTTGAGAAAATCCAATAGAGTCTAATATAGAATTAAAGTTAATATTTAGGCTGTCATTTTCAACATCTACATGAATATTAAAGTCACCCACTACAATGACTTTATCTGTACTCAGCACTAACTGGGATAAAAAAAAATTTTAATCTGATAATTGTTGATGAAGATTCTCAGCTATCCAGGTTAGGGATTAGAGAATCAGTTCTCAAAGAGAAACGCAGGGCTCTCAAGTCTCACGCATTGAGCGTGACAGTCATACTTTTCTTCTTTTGTCACGCACTCCCAACACACATTGTATTTCTCATGCTAAAAAAAAAATTATAGTATACATTTTTCTGGCGCGCCACTATCACTATGGATATGGCAGGAAACAAGCATGTCTCCCATGAGTCTGAGGAGAGCAGTTATTAATAACAACAACACTAATAATAATATTATCAATGAAAGACCCCCATTCCTGCGACCCGTCCAACCGGCCCACCTGATGGGGGGAGATGTTACTCAAGCCTGCATTCAAAACTTGAGATTCTTGTAATGTAAAACTTCCAGGTCCTGTTGTTTGTAATAATGTTAGCAACATACTGTATGAATAATTTCCATCTGATATTAAGATTAATGAGAACTGCAAGAGTGAGGCAGGCTCCCGCATACCTGTAGCTACCCCTTTCATCTAGGCTGTCAGAAAGGGTTGCTGTGGTGTGGCTTGGCTTGGAGGTAGGACCCAGATGCAGATATATTTGAAAGAAAAAACTTGATTTATTCAAACAAAACACAAAACAAAAAACGCAGCTGAGCCGGAAAACCAAACACATTAAACTGACTGTGAAAATTAACAAAACAAAAGTTGGCTTGAACTATGACAGTGGCTTTGAAAACATGAGGACAAACCTGACATGACAATGAAGGTGAGGATCTGGTAAAGTGCAAGGGGAAACCTGGAAACTAAATACTGAAGGGAGGTGATTAGTGATGGAGTGCAGCTGAGGGGGAAAGCACAGGTGAAGGGAGTGAAGCTGATGACCAAGAGTGACTGAGGGGAAAACATGGCAAAACTTAATGACTAAACCAAGAACCTGAATACAAAAAAAACCATAGTCATGACAGAGGCAGGGAAAAGTAAAATGACAGAGGCAAAAATAGATCAAATGTTGGTGCATATTTGAAATTAAACTGTTACTGCAACCAAAGCCATTTGTACTATATATAACTGGACGAGAATCGATAAGAGAACCGACAAGGAACCGAATCTATAAGCGATATCGATAATGGAACCGGAAATGCTAAATTCTTAACAATTCCCATCCCTAATCCAGGTCATGATAATCATAAGAGCTTGAATAAAGGGCAACTGGACTTCTTCTTGGATCATGAAGACATTTCACCTCTCATCTGAAAGGCTTTTTAAGTTCTAAACTACATGGTGGGGAGTCAGCTTATAAGCAGAGAGGGTCATTACAGTCACATGTATCACTTAACCCCGTGTGCACCAATGTGTGTGTTGTTAGAGTCACTATCACCTCTGAATTGTCTACCTTCCCGAAAGAGCGAATTTTGATCACAAGATCTACAGTGTGAATGATGAGGTCTTCACACTCCTTGCTGCACTGCACTGGATAAACAACACCGGTCAGTTTGTGTTTGGTCCTTTGGGTGAAGCAGTCTCTGTCTGAGGGTGTTCTTGGGTTTGAAGTCCATTGGAATGTCATGTCTGGAGAAGATCCTTCTAAGTTTCTCTGAGACTTTTGCCACATATGAACTTACAGTATGTTTGCGGCTGTTCTCTCTCTTCTCCTAACAGTGTGGTTTGGTCCATTTGTCTTTGCTCATTTGACAAAGGCCCAGTTTGGATGTTTCTTTTTATTTTTTGGATGCAGCTGGGAAGCTGCAGAGAAGTGTGTAAGGCTACAACTCTGCATCCTGCTCTCAGCCCTGGGTTGTCATGTTTTTAGATAACTAATAAATTAGGCTATATTTCTAAAAATGAGAGCTGGTCCTTCCAAAATGGGATAGATACCATCTTTCCTAATCATACCCGGTTTTCGCCACAAACATTGCCAATTATCTATGTAGCCAATGCTTGTCTTCCCAGCCAAATACACCATGGTTTATTTGTCTGGGAAGACAAGCATTTCAGTTTTAGAGAGGTTTAGTTGGAGTTGATGGGCTTTTATTCATGTCGATATGTCAGAGAGACAGTCTGAGATTTGTGCTGAGACCAGCATGGTCGTCAGGTGGGAAAGACCGATGGAGCTGGGTGTCGCCGGCATAGCATTGGTATGAGAAGCCATGTGATTGAGTGATCTGGCCTAGTGAGGTGGTGTACATGGAAAAGAGAAGAGGCCCCAGTACTGAACCTTGGGGGACCCCTGTGGAGAGCGTGCGCAGCAGAAGTGTGACCAAGCCAGGATACTTTGAATGACCGACCAGTGAGGTATGATTCAAACCAGGAGTGTGCTCTCCCTGTGATGCCCGCGCTAGAGATTATGGACAAAAGAAGGCTGTAGTTGACAGTGTCAAATGCAGCCGATAAGTCGAGCAGGATAAGTACAGAGGACTTAGCTGTTGCTGTGGCTTCTTTTAAGGCTTCTGTCACAGCCAACAGAGCCGTTTCATCGGAGTGGCCACTTTTAAACCCAGATTGGTTTGGGTCAAGGAGGTTGTTTTGTGAGAGATATTCTGTTACCTACTTGAAGACTGCCCTTTCAAAGTTCTTAGACAGAAATGGAAGGAGAGAGAACGGCCTATAGTTCTCCACTTGAGTCTGAAGGAGGGAAGGTTTCTTGAGCAGCAGTGTAACCCCAGCTTGCTTAAATGTAGTCGGAAATGTACCCGATGTCAGTGAAACATCACTTGTGTGACTGCTGCAGTTACCATAGGAGCTATGGATTGGAATAGATTAGTAGGTCTGTGTCTGAGTCAATATACCCTCACAGGAATGTTAACGGTGTATCCCAACATTTAAGTTTCACATTAATTCATGCTTGAGTTCACTACGGACTGAACCAAAGAGTATCTGAGCCAGGAACCGTCATTGGTATCTCTCTCTGTGTGTAGCATAAAGCAGACAGTAATATAAAAACTCGGTGAACCCAATCAGTATCTGTACTCTGATGAAAATGAAGACTCCTGGGTAGTTGGAACACTGGTTGGTAGGGCTGGGTGAAACATGGAAAACCTCCCAGGTGGCAACCTGGCAGTCAGCAATCTGTGTGCACAGGTGTGTGTGGCTGGGGACAAGCAGGGATTATTTTGGTTATTTATCACACTTGAAAGTCATGTGAACATGCTATATGAGATAAATATGACAGTTCCAGATGGGCACCATGCTTGCTGATTTAATGTCTTTTTATGCAGTGAAAAAGCAGTCTTGTAAGGCGTTACTCCAAATTTTGATAAGCAGTACTGGCTTTGTTGGTGGAAAATGGTAAAATGGTAAATGGACTTGTACTTGTATAGCGCTTTTCTAGTCTAACTGACCACTCAAAGTGCTTCACTACATGCCGCATTCACCCCACTCACACACATTCATACAGCACATCTTAAGATACTTAACTTAACTACGTGCTTTTTCTAATCATTCATACACATTCATACCCCAGTGATACACTGGGAGGAAACGTGGGGTTCAGTGTCTTGCCCAAGGACGCTTCGACATGTAGCCCAGAGTCGAACCACCGACCTTCCGATTGGTGGGCGACTGCTCTTCCTCCTGAGCTACAGCCGCCCAAACTTACCTTAGATCTCTACATCGTGGTCAGAGTTATTATAAAACAAAAGAATTGCAGGCAGTAGACTGTTGTATGGACAACACACAGTTGGTCAACTGCCAACATGGTAATAAGAGGACTCTGAGACAGTCCAGATTCAAAGATCTCTGTCCACAACAGTTCTCGGAGCAGCTCAGATACTGAGGAGAACCATCAAGCTTCAGGTTCCGGTAGAAAAGCTCAGTTTGATTCTGTTCAAAGGAATGTTTAGTTTATGTACATTAGTCAGCTGGAGGGTTTCAGTGTGTTACACAGATATGTGGACAGCACCTAAGGCCTATTCAATGTGCAGCTACTGACTATGTTTCTTTAGTTTAGTTTTGGATGCATGGAAGTGTGAGGCTTTCAAAGGTAGATGAGATGTCTTCCTCTTCCTCAGTTATCATAGCCTGATCACAGCAGATATCTGTTCAGGCAGACAGTCCCTAACCCCCTGTCCATTCTCCTCTGATATGTGTGAGCTACATCACAGTTCCCTTCAACATTGAGTCTTCTGGGAGTTAGGGGTTAGGGTTAGAGCTTACTTCACACTCATCAAACATGAAACATTTGTAAATGAATTTGTGAGTAATTTTGTTTAAGGTTTCAGTTACTAGATCTGGTGCTCCATCCTGTTCATATTTTTACAGTTTGTAACACTCAGGTGTTTGAGGTAAACGGCACCATTTTTTTAAATCGTTGCCTCTCTTATCACACTGCTGTCTTTGAATTGGTGATTGTCAAGCACTGTTAGTGGATAATTTACATTTTAAAAGGGTTAGCTACTGTTTTAAAACTGTGATCATGGATCCTCCATGGTAGTGAGTTTTTGTGGCATAAATTGCATCCCTGCAGTTCTAATTGTTTCTGAGAGCCAATTAAGTGCCCTTACTTCACAGTCTCAAACATTAACCAGCTTTTGTGATAAAATACACACTGTTGTTAGTCTAAATGCTGTCTGACAGTCAACATAATCACTGCTGTAGTAGTTTATGGAGCTGTTGTTTTCCACAAAAGTTTGGCAGTTTGGTTTTAGCTACCTTGCAAACGTTTCCCTGCTTGTTACTGCTCCTTTCTCCTGTACTCTGTTCTCTACCTCCTCTTTTGTGAACTGAATTTTTTTAAAGAGCTCCTCATATCTTTTGGCAGCTTAAAAAGGGGCCACCAGTGCCTCCACCCCCAAAGGCAACACCCACTAAGGAGGTGGCCGAAGAGCAAATCATTGACCTGTTTGGTGGAGAATTTCTACCTGCACCCTCACCATCTCAGGTCTGTGTCAACACAAATGCAAACAGATCATGTCCAGGTGTTCACCTGTTCACTGGTTTTCATTCTGTTACTGCCCACAGCCCAATGAACGACCAGGAGAATCTCTTCTCGATCTGGACTTTGATTCTTTCCAGCCAGATGAAAGTGTTTCACCCATACCACAGGTGCTACTCACTATATGACAGCTAAATCTTGCACACCTGAACACTTTTAACAAACAATGTCAGCAGCACAAACTCAAACCAACAAATGTCATCTCAAGTCACTTCAAAGATACTGTCCAGTACTGTCCAATTTGAGTCCATTTTGTTGTGATACAAATCATAATCCAATCAAATCCAATTTATTTAAATTCCAATTTAGTCCAATTCATACAAAGCCATGTAAAGAAAGTAGCCTAGCTAAGGGGACAACAAGCACCATAACACTGGGGATACCTGCTGAGAAATAGAAAGACAAGTTAATGACAACAATAATGTATATGGAGAGTAAAGAGAGCAGAGGGAGGAGAGGTGCATCATGGGAGGCCCCCCAAAAGTCTTTGCCTATAGTAGCATAACAATGGGATATTTGAGAAATATGGTGATCTCTCAGAGCTGAATGACAATTAGAAGGATTGATCAGCCCAGTGGAGACGGAACCAGAAGCTACTCTAAATTCAGAATGATGGTTCTGTGTGGTCAGGATGAACGAATCATAAAATGTACTGTCCTTCAGAGTCTGTACCTGGGCAGAATACTGGGCAGACTTAAGTGTAGAGTGTTAGATCATAAAGGAACAGTTCTCTGACTCAGCTGCTCTCCCATGATGAATCACACAGTGGGTTTACATGATGATATTAACTGGATTATAGCTATAGTTGGGTTATGCTCCTTATCTGAGCAAGGGTAATTATCCTTTGTTACACGGCGGTGAATGAATGGAATCACTGGCACAAAGCCTGCAATACCACAGTACGATAGGTGGCGCTGTACCCATTTCAACTATCGCTAATAGAGCCACTTCCGGTTGATGCCTTCACCACCATCAACAACAAAACTAAGGCATTCGAGAAAGATGGCGAACGAAGAGCAAGATGAAGCTGCGTCCCTCTACATCTTTGATGAGCTGGTTATGGCACAAGCGCGATGCACAACGGCGCATTCTCCATCATGTTGTTTGTTTCTTTCTGACGGCGGCGACAACAACAGTAATATCGTCTCCTTCAACTTCCGGGTGACGATCGCGGGAAAAAATCTCGAGCATGTGCAGAATGCTCGATCCTATCCACTATCCATCGTCTCCTGGCACGTTAAGTGGGCAATGGGATCGAGTTATCTCGGGGGCCTTAATTCGATCGCAAGTAACCCGATCCGATTCAATTGCTTGTCGGATTAAGCATGTTACATGAGCTGAATAACTTAATCTTATTGTAATTTAGCCATTAAAAGTCAACCATATAATGTTTAATATTTGAATGCTCATCTAAATCCCACCTAGTCTAACCTTGATTCTGTTAAAGTGTTCAGGCTCTGTTCTTGGTTTCACTTGTTTGGAATGTGTTTTATTTACACGATAAAGGTCATTAACAACATGTGCTCTGCTCCTTTCAGACAGCTGTACCTTGGGATATGTGGTCGGTGAGTAACATCTGTCTGTTTCAGGATAGAATTTAATCACGTAATGTTTTCATGTAATTGTGACCTTTGCACATCAGGTGTGATCTACACTTGAAAAGTGTTTTATAAGTTAATGAGTCATGAAATGTTAGATAAAAAAATAAATACATTAGTTTACGAACCGTTTTGATGCACGATCATAAAAAGTTGTATCATCTACTAAAATATAAATTTTTTTTATTCTTAAAAAGAAGCCAATAAAAGCAACAGATGAGAATGTTTTTCTGATCCATCTTTTTCTGTTTTCTTTTTTAAGGCGAATGCCCAAACTGCTCAACCTGTAAGTACCCAAAGAAACACATGTTCCTTTGAAAGTCTGACAGCTTTTTCCTTTTCTTGTCATTTTACTATTTCTGTCTAATTTATTGTATACATGTACACATATATCAAACTCCCAGAGAACTTTTGACGAGCTCCTGTTATTTTAAACATTTTTTATCAATTAGGATCAAGGAAATTATTTGCACCAAAATGCAAGTTTAGGAGGGCATGTGTTAGAATCATCACATAACTTTCCATGAAGCCAGTATTGTTGGCACAAAGATAGAACTGGTGTGGTTTCATTCCAACTTTTCCTAACGCTAACCCTTCAGAATATATTTTGAATACGAAACAAATAATCTCTTACCCTAAAAGGATCAGTGGAGTCTGATGGCCTGACAGTTCAGGTGTATCCCATATCCCACCAGATGACATGTTATGTTTCATACTCAACTGTGGATACACATCAACCTCAATGAATTGAAGTTAAGTGGTACATGGACTGTCTTTTCTAGTCTTGTGGACCACTCAAAGCTCTTTTACGCTACAAATCACATCCGTCCGTTCAGACGCACTCATACAATCTTAGTCTGTTCAGTGTTGGTGTCTACACAGCTCATCATGCATGTTCAACCCTCTTTCCAACTGACAGTGCTATGGTTTCTCTCTCCTGAATTAATCATTTGAACAATATTTCCACTCTCACTTTGGCCATTGCATTATCAGCTGCTGTTCTTGCTCATTTTGTTAAATTATTGTTTTTTTTTTGGTGGGTTGCCAGTTGTACATTTTTATCAGCGTTCTTAGATTGTCAGGATCGAGGAAAGGTAGGACCCAGATGCAGCTCCTTCGTTCAAAAAGGTTTATTTACAAAAAAGGGGAGCAGGAACAAGAGGCGCGGCGGAGCTGGATTAAAAAATACTTAACATTAACAAAACAAGACTATGACTGTGAAAGGCAACGAAACAAGACTATGAATAAATTCTATGACTGTGACAAAACAAGGCAAGACTATGATAACAAGACTATGAGGCAGGAAAACCAGCCTTATCTTAGTGCAGCGAAGCATGGAGGGATAGTGAGGATTCTGCAGTGACTCAAAGTAAACCAGGAAGCTAAATACTGTGAGGGGAGTGATCGGTGACATGAGGTGCAGCTGTGAACAATTAACCAGGTGACTTGAGTGAACTGAACGTGACAGGGGAAAAACAGGACTTGAACATAACCTGAAAACATGATTAAACATAAACTGTGACATGACAAAAGACTGTTACAGAGGCAGACTGTGACATAGATTCAGTTATCTTCACTCAGTGCGTCAGTGTCTGTCACCTCTATACTGAAATTAAACCACGATATCCACTGTAACAGTTTCCTCTTTGTATCCTGTCTATTCAACCAAATTTTGGTGTACATTTCCCTCTTTTGCTCATTTTGTAAAATATTCTACTGTTACTTCTCGCACCGTTTTCCTGGTTGTCTTCATTTTGAACTTTTCTTCTCTCAATAACATCTCATTTCATTTCTAACAATTTTTTTCTTGTTTCTGACAATAAGTCTTATAATCCTTACATTTAATGTGCATTTCCAGCACTTCATGGCCAGTTTCTTTTCTTTCTCAAGTTCACTTCATATTTAGTTGCTAACCTGGTACTGATTTGCCTTTTCTGAGCTTCATTAGGAAATAAAGTCTGCTCATCCCCTTCTTGTATGCAGCGCCTCCGTTGGTCCTCCAGTCCAGTCTATTATTCAGGTGCACAACTTAGTACCTGTAGTGCTCCACAACTTCAACCTCCTCAGCCATGATGTTAATGGGCTTGGTCCTAGATCTCTTTCTCCGGAAGTCAACCACCATCTCCTTGGTCTTGGTGACAATTAGGATTAGTGGCACAACGGATCATCATTGATCCGTGATCTGTTCGGATCAATATCTTCGGTTTGGCACGCACGTGATCCGCATATTGATTTATGAAAAAAAAAAGTTGTGTGCATGTTCAGTCCACTCACAGTGTGGCCATGGTGAGTGGAGGAACGGAAAAGCTTGAACGCCCCGCGTCATTTAACTCCTCTGCATGGGGAAAACAGGTTAGTGGATAAAAACGTGACGGTGTGGAGGCACTGTGGCACAAGAAAGTCAAATGACAGTGGAAACACATCAAGCATGGCCACGTATTTGAAGCAACATCACCCCGGTTTCACTGACAGGACTGAAAACGAAGGCTGCTCAACACCGCGGCAATTATGCAGCCGCTTGTTGCACAATCCGACCGGGTTAAAGCCATCAGAAACGCTGTGGGTGTGTTTATAGGTTCAGACATGAGGCCAAATTTGGTTAAAGGAAGGAAATTTGCCTTTTTATGTTGCAGTTTAAGTTGTTTTTCATCAATTATGTTAAAAAGAAGATATTATGCCTGATGCAAATTAAGATGATTTGATATATTTTAATTTAATAACTTCAAAGTGTTAATAAACAAATAGACCAAACTTATTTTTATTTGTCTTGTCTTTTTTTTTTTTTTCCTGATCCGAAAAATTATCCGATCCGTGACTTTGATCCGCAGAACGATCCGAACCTTGAGTTTTTTTTATCTGTTGCAGCCCTAATTAGGAACAGATGATTTCTGCAGGATCACCCCACAAAGCTTTTCACCAGTTCGCTGTACTCTGACTCCTGTCCATCTCTGATACATCCCACCATTGAGAGTCGTAAGAGAATTTCTGCTGGTGACTTGTACTGAAAATCTGAAGTGTACAAAATGAAAAGGAATGGAGTCAGGACAGTCCCGTGGTGCATTTACATTACTAACCAGAACATCAGACAGGTAGCTTCCCAGCCAAACAAACGGAAGCCTGTCTGACAGATAGTCAGCAACCCAGGAGACAGTAGACACCCATTAACACCCATCCTGAACAGCTTCTCAATGAACAGAACAGGCTGGATGGTATTGAAGGGGAATTAAAAAAACCTGATCCTCACAGAGCCACCTTTAACATCCAGGTGAGAATGAGCACACTGCAGCAGGTGGGTGACAGCATCATCCGCACCTTCATGAGGCTGACAGACAAACTGAAGAGGGTCCAGAGAAGGTCTCACTTGTGGTTCAAGGTGGGCCACAAGCAGCGGAGTCTAGCTGGTTTCATAAGTCCACCTCTACACCGACTTTATGGAGACAGGCAGCCTTTGAACTGCAGGAACATACTGAGGTGTTAATAAGACCAGGTTGTGATAAGGCTGTGGTTCAGTATGTATCTTAAATTTGCATACAGAAGGTCCAGTGTTTAAGTGGTGCAGTCAACAAACTGATGAAAAGTGAAGAGACCATCGTCCAAACTTACAGAGTTAAAATCACTAGTTATGACTATGATGGCATTTGCATGTTTGCATGGTACTGCATTGTCAGCTGATGGCGGCATATAAACACCAACAAGTATTACAGAGAAGAACTCTTCCAGGGAACTGATGGTTTAAATCTCCTGTTACCAGCTTTCACTCTCACAGCTCTGAACCCTCTGGATCTCCTCCTGATCTCCGCTGGGATCATCGGTCTTGCTTTGTTTAGAGAAAGTGTTTTAGAGAGCACTAACAACTGGTTTAGTGCTCTCTAAATATGTAAACACTGCTGTGCTGTGGACTTCATTGCTGCTCCCCACTGCAAAAATTGAATAAAGTATCAGGAGTGCCAAAATTACCCAATTAGAGTTGAGAGGATCCATTGTCATGGATGTTTTAAAAGACACTGAAAGGCATGAAAAACACTTTGAAGTAACAAACACTGCTGCAACAGGCTGCCACTCTCAAGATGCCACCTCGTGATCTTAATATCAACAATATATGTTTTTTAGGCAATCTTTTTTCTTGATAGTGTGATAAAGTTTTTGTACCATTGTTTTCAAAAACTTTATCACTGTCATCGTTGGCCCTCGGTTTCTGCTGTCAATCTGCAACCTCTTCTCTTGCTGTATAAGTACATTTGATTGGGAATACCAAACTGATCATTTTACAGATATACTGGAAGCATGCTCTTCTTGTGGCTCTACATTGATCATAATTCCAGTTGAATTAAACCCTGACCAACGTAACCTACCTATTCCATTACAAGCTCTCCAGCTTTTGATTCTTAAGTTCTGCTACTTAGATTATGATCTTTCCATTGTAAAAGAGGGTTTTAAACTTTAACCCTCCATTTCTTGCCTTTCCCAAGCAGGTTGCAGATGCTGGCTTCGTTGCTGACTGGTCTGCTGACTTTGGTTCAATGTCAACAAATGGAGATGCTGCTTCAACGACTAAAGCCCCCGCTATCCCTGAGCCTCCTGCTGAGCTGGAAGGGGAGCAGAGTGGGACACAGGGTGGGGCTCAGCCCTCGTTCCAAGCAGAGGACTTGCTACCAACTGGAGACACAACTACACCAATTCAGGACAGTGAGCCCACAGCAGATGGAGATGAGGTTAGCAGCTGGGAATCTCGAATTAACCCAAACTTTCATGCCTCTGCAAGTTGGATTGATAAAGATGAGCGTGGGCAATCAGATGTAGGCAGTGAGAGAATGGGGCAGGAAGACCGTAGGAAGTCTACACCAGGACTCATATTCACCAATGAGTATGGTGAGGAGATCGAGGACAGCACAGGGGACAGAGCAGACAAGCGGTCCAGGTCTCTGGATGGGTCTGGCTCTGAGTATGAGACTGCTGAAGAGTGGGGTGACACTGGTCAGGGGGGAGGCTGGATGAGTGCTGATGATGACATTTCATTTGAAGATCGTCCACAGGTGAACACCTCAGAGGCACTGGGAGGTGGAGCTGAGAGTGTAGCAGCACATCATCCTCAGACAGTAGAACCAGTTTCACCACATTCTGATGCAGCAGTCTCAAATTATTTAGGACAGACAGAGCTCACATCAGCTCACAGTGGTGATTATGCACCTGAAGGACAGGTAGACGAAAGAGGTTTATCAGCTAAAACAGATGTTTTGGCTCCAATAAAGGAGGGAGGTGCGTTTGACTCAGATCCGTTTGTTGAAACGAATGAGGGAGGTGGGTTTGATTCAGATCCCTTTGCTGAAACAAAAGAGGGAGGTGCATTTATTTCAGATCCTTTCGCTGAAACAAAGGAGGGAGGTGTGTTTGATTCAGATCCCTTTGCTGAAACAAAGGATGGTGTGTTTGATTCAGATCCGTTTGCAGAAACCAAGGAAGGTGGTGTGTTTGATTCAGATCCGTTTGCAGAAACCAAGGAAGGTGGTGTGTTTGATTCAGATCCGTTTGCTGAAACGAAAGAGGGAGGTGTGTTTTATTCAGATCCTTTTGCTGAAAGAAAGCAAGGAGGTGCATTTGATTCAGATCGATTTGCTGAAACAAATGAGGGAGGTGCGTTTGATTCAGATCCGTTTGCTGAAAGAAAGGAAGGAGGTGTGTTCGATTCAGATCTGTTTGCAGAAACCCAGTTTGGAGACAAAGGGGACGGTTTTGAATTTGATCCATTTCCTGAGACTTCAAGGGAAGATGGGGTTGTGGTCATCGTGGATGGAAGAAGTGGGTGGCATGCAGATCCTTTTGGCAACAGCTTTCCAGCGGCTTCCCCAGGGACTGAGGCGCCTGTGTCCATTACTTCATCCCTCCAAGCTGTTAATGAGAGCAGTGAACTCGACTCCACAGTCACTCAACAAAACTCCATCTGTGGAAGAGCAGAGGGAAATAAAGAAGTTAACATGCGAAGAATTCCCAAAGAACCAGAAAATTCAGACATGTCCGAAGATGAGGCTGCAAACCGGAGATTTGGAAAATTATACCAAGAGCTAGATACAGAAAAGGAAAAGGTACCCACCATCCTCCTTTGATAGATTGATAGATTAGCATAGAGTAGACTAGAGGCCAATGCAGAGGCCCCCTTCCTACCTTTGCTCAGATGCAAAGTGAAAGTACATGTCCTGAGTCCTCTGGGATCCCAGCCTGAACTCACCCTGCCTCTCTTTCTCCAGTACTTTAATGTCCTTAGCTTATTCTATGGGTTAGAGTTAACCCTAACCCATCTATCTCTCTGTCTGTCTGTCTGTCTGTCTGTCTGTCCGTTCGCCTGTCCCTCCCTCCCTCCCTCCCTCCCTCCCTCCCTCCCTCCCTCCCTCCCTCCCTCCCTCCATCCCTCCATCCATGCATTTTAGTGTCATCTAACCCAAAGGGTTCAAATCGTAGTATGTGTGTCTGGAATTGAATTGAACTAAACTGAATGGATTTTAGCAGTTTATTTCTTTTTGCCCAAAGTTTTATTTGCAGCCATTGAAACATTAAATGAATAGATTAGTTGCAGATTTTTAGTCCATCAGGGGAGACGAGGTGCTAATTTTGTTTCCACTAACTTTAGAGATAAATGTTTTCATATGAACTTATTTTGTTTTTACTGTTCAGACCTCCATTAACATCAGCTGCTTTATTATTCATCAGACCTTTCCGATTCAGATTAATAACAGAGCAAGCAGACAGATCATAGAAGAACTGGAGTTTTTAAAAGTAGAAACCATTGTCCCAGTTTGTGTCTGATGTCTCCTCTCTTAGTGTTTCCACTCTTACAGTCATTATCCTTATATCTTGTCTCTTAATGCTCCCTAATTAGTCTTCCATGTATTTGTGAATACTCATTAGTTCTGTATTTCTGAATCCAGATCATCAGTTCTGACTTATTTTTTTCTCTCCCTCTAATGCATTTTTCCTGAAGGATGCTGCTGCCCCACCATTCTTTGCAAATTTTGATAATATGGTGAGTTTTTCATTTATTTCAGTGTATATTCCAGTTTTGCTCCTCTCTGCTGTCATCGTTTTATCCATGAAACATATCTCAAAGTGTGATCTGATTAAATGCTGGATTAGTGTTGGTGAAAGGTTGTTTGAGTTCAAGGAAAGTCTTTAGAAAAATGTACTGATTGAGTTTATACAAAAAGAGGCTTAAAAGTCATAGAGGCTTATTTGATCTGCCTTAGAATTTATCAGCTGTTTCTTTGCAAAAGAAAAAATTAAACAGTGAGGTTCCCGGGGCGTCAGAAACACAAGCTGCTGGTCAAACAGAAGAAGCTGATGACCAAAATGAACCTCATGTTACTCCTACCGGAGGAGAGGAGCATGAAGGTCCACCAATTTCTGGTGGTGAGGACTCTATAACGCTATCTGTGGGACAAGAGGGAGAGGAACCTGAAGCTCCTGCTTCTGGTGAGGCGGAGGAACCTGAAGCTCCTCCTGCTGGTGAGGCGGAGGAACCTGAAGCTCCTGCTTCTGGTGAGGCGGAGGAACCTGAAGCTCCTCCTGCTGGTGAGGCAGAGGAACCTGAAGCTCCTTCTGCTGGTGAGGCGGAGGAACCTGAAGCTCCTCCTGCTGGTGAGGCGGAGGAACCTGAAGCTCCTCCTGCTGGTGAAGAAGATAAGGGTTTTTACTGTCCGAGGGAGGAGAAAACACTTGTGAGTGGACATACTGATTTACTAAACACTTCTGCCATTGGCATGATGATCATCATCATCTGTACCATGATTATCTGCCATCACGTTCAGCATTATTCTCACGTCATATCATCAATCTTCATCATGTTCTCATCATCACCATTATCAAGATAAATGTCATCAGTACCCTTCTCATCATAATCATAGATATTACTGAGATCTCCAATGTTTTGGTTTTCATCTTTTCTTAATCACTTTTGTCATCGTCATGGTTATTTTTCATATTTATTTAATTGTCATTTTTGTCCCAACCATCCAGAGTGACCAGATTTCTCGCTTTGTGCGGGACAGTCATGCATTTTCATTACTTTTCACACGTCCCGCAAATTGAGATGCTGTCCCGCATTGTTACTGACAGTCAGACTCCATTTTGGAAATGTGTGTTTTATAATCTGGCATTTATCAAATGGCTGTGTGGAAAAAGCAGAGAGGGGCTGTCATCAGGGGGCAGGGCTGGCTGTTTGATCATGTCAGTCAAACGCGGTACGCAGGTTAAGAACACGTCTACCAACAAAAAACTATGCAAATCAGGTCAGAACGGCACTGGTATGCATCACGAGACATGGTCGCATGATCGGAAAGGGAGGCAAGCATGACTCGTACAATTAAGAAATGAAAATGCAGCTACAATAAAGACTGGGAAACTATCTACCCCTGGGTGAAACCAGTGCAAGGCGAGTCTGGTAAAGTTTTGTGTTAAATTTGTTTGAGTCATTTTTTCTGTTTCATACAGAGGTGAATACGACGTGAAATGACAGACAATGCGAGATTCACAAAAAGCTGTATAATTGAAAGAACAATTGTAGTCCTGACTGTCTATTCTGTTCAATTTTACACAATCAGATGTTTAAACTTGAGAGTCACTGTGAAATACTATGAACTCTCCATGCTTACTATGTTTTCTTACGTGAGAGAACTTGAGAAAGTTGCATTTAAATAGTTTTTATTTGCAGTCTGTGCTACTGAATAAACCAGATGGCAAAGGATAGTAATGTTACACTAAATGTTACGTTTGACATCCATCAAATGCATCCAGGTACTGCATGGCTGCCAGCCAAGGCCTAGAAATGTTTGAATAAAGACCTGGATACCTCCCTCTGCCTTTAATCATGTGGAGAAGTTACATATTATTCTTAAACAGTGAGATTTACAGTGAGGTAGGACCACATGACTCTTTGTGTGGTTGTGAGAGATGGTTCAGAGAAGGTAAATGATAAAAGCAAACTGATGTTCCATGGATGGAAGGCTCATTACAAAGTAGGAAAAGACTCATAGTATAAAATGTAGCTAAAAGGTGAAAAGTCTTCATGTACATTTTACATTATGGTGGAGTTTTCATAATGCATAATATTTGTTTAATATTTTTTCTCTGGTATATTTAACCTCACTTTTCCTTTGACAGGCAGCCTGGTTTTGAGTTAATTTTCTTTCTTAGACCGTAGGTAGCATTAGTTCAAACTAAAAATTAATTCCAAAGAGTGTAGTTAGTTTTAAATTAGAGCAGATAGTGGAAAGTATATACAAAACTTTCATTTGTGTTAAGACTGCATTGAAAGCTCAAATATATTATTAAATTCCTGTCAAATTCAACATTTCACAACCTGAGTGAAATTTGATTGACATAGCCATTTCACTGAGTGGACAAGTCATTATTTCCTTATGAGTTTTTACTTCAAACCAAATGTTAGGACTCCATGTTATATCAGGAAAGTGGACACTGATTCAAACTATTGGGGATATTTCATGTAGTGGGGAAAATAAGTGTTTTATAATGTTAAATGTGTTTCTCTCATTCATATATTGATCTGCCAACAGATTCCTCCCATTGAAGAGAGCAAAACGCCTTTAGATGAAGCAATCCCATCGGTAAATATGACATCATTAGGAACTTGTACCAATACTGACAGTCAGTGTATGAACAAATCATTCATACTATGAAAAATGTTAAAATGTCTTTAATGTGTGTCTTTTGTTTTTGTGTCTTTTAGTACATGCATGTAGAAGGAAACACTCTATACCCTTTACTTTATACCACTCAAAAAGTATCTGTCTGGCAAGGGTTACACATTTTATGACTACATAGTTGTATCCTTTAGAAATTCTCTGACAATAATTTTTAAATATGTTTGTAGGCACAGATAAAGTTGATTTATTTTTGTCTTTTGAAAATTTCAAATAAGTGGAGCTTTAGCTGTTATTAATCCAGAAATGTTTAATAGTGTTTAAATTCTTTTACAGATTTATTAAAATGATTTTTTATGATGAATCTGTGAAGTGAATGACCATACCTGTTAATGATAAATGCTGCCTCATATCTGCAGGAGAACATGCCGATTCCCAGCGTTGTGATTGAACCTGCTTCAAGTAACGAAGGTGATGACGATCGTGATGCTGACATAATCTCTCCTACTACTATCTGTGACAATGGCGTGGCAACTCAAAGCCAAACCATCAAACATATGAGTCCATCGGGTGGAGTGTCAGGACTACCTGATGACTTTCTCTACAAGGTGGGGCTTCTTGCTGACAATTAATTACTCAAACGGTTAATTCAGATGATAATTTTTATGGCAATTTGTATTTTCTGTAGGTAGAGACCATGCATGACTTTGAGGCTGCAAATGCTGACGAGCTTGAACTGAAAAGAGGTGATATTGTTTTGGTGGTTCCCACAGCTTCACTGGAGGATCAGGTAAGAGCATCTGGTGGCAGATAAAAATCGAGTCCTTACAGGTGAGCAGTGTTACGGACGGAGTCAGTGTGATTATGATACATATGTATTTTTTTGTCAGGACGCTGGCTGGCTTACAGGGATAAAAGAAAGTGAGTGGTCAACACTTGGAGTTGGTGCTCATAAAGGACTTTTCCCTGAAAACTTCACCCAGCATTTGGAGTAAGAAGCTTGCTTTTTGGTGTGAATAACATTGTGATGCTCAGAAATATGCGTACAAGCAGTGAAGTCAGCATGTAGCCAACCTATTACCTGAATAATTTCCACAGCCTGCTTCACCTGTCTGCTGTACATCACAACAGCTCTCTGGTAGATGAAATTGTAATGCAACTAACAGACATTAGTTGTTTTGCCAGCAGATTATTTACAAGCATGATGTATAAATTGTTCTACCTTTCTTTAGCAATCAAATATTTTCTTGTTCAGAAAAAAACAAAACAAAGAACTGATGTATGGGTGTTGCAATCTCCACGTACTCACACTCGTAAAAGTCTGAAGTCTTTGCAAAAACAAGTAACTCTGACTAAAAAAAAGAGTGTATGTACTTTGGACCACGTTTCTGTGGAATCTGTAGTGCTGTGATCTGTTTCAGTGTTCTGGGGTGTAACAAAAAGTTTCTTGGTCTTGCTCAGACAGGTCGTTACTGTTAATCTTGAATAATTTTTAGTGCATTTCTGTTATATCATTGTTATGTGTGTTGATTGATTTGTGATTCATATAATGAATACATGCAGTGATGAGTGTAGCTTTGTTTGTAAGGAGAATAATATGAATTATTTGTACATTAGCAAAGAGACTAGTGTATGTCTATCATGACACTTAATCTTTAGAGAATGAATTGTTCCCAGCTGAAAAGTAAGTAAATATATTTAAAATTTAAGATATCTAAATCACATTAGTGAAGTTATTTTAATCTAATATGAAATGTATGTTATCTTGAAGGACCTCACATACCACGTTTTAATGGAGATTATTGAATAGGATGTTTCTTGCTGTGGTAGCAAATTGTAGTTGTAAGTGTAGATGTCTTGTGATGTTAATGCCATAAACATTTATGTGAAGACAAATAAATCTGACTTAAACTCTAAACTGTGAAAATGTTGTTATAATGTTGTCCAAAATGTGTTTTACTTGAACAAATTCTACATATTTGTAGATATAGGGACATATATATTTCCCTCCTGAATGTTTAATCAGTGTTCTCCACCGCTTGAAAGCTGCCGTGGAGTTTGGTATAGAGACTAAGGACAAAGGCACACTGAACTCGAGATCAAGCTAGCATTGTTGTATGTATTGTAAGTTATGTGCCGCCCCCCCGAAGAGGAGAAGGTAAGTGCACTCTCACCCCTATGTTTCACTGCAATGTCCCTATAAACAATGAACTGGGTTATCCGAGGTGTTATATATTTAACTTTCACTTTCCCTTACTTCTTCAAATTAGTTTCAAGTTAGCGTAGCTTAGCTTATGTTCATTTGTTTTCTTCACCCTTCCTTCACAACTTTTCGACTTAGTTTTGTCTTCCTCAGGTGTTAAGTGTGTTCTGTTCCCTTATTCCCATTTTTTTGCTTATTCAGTTTGAATTTTTTAAGATTGCTTTAATTTAGCTTAGGCACCCCCTTTCCTATACACATTCCTCTCTTAACTTTAGGGTTAGAGTTTGATTAGGGTGTTGAATGGGAGCCTGTCTCCAGCCGGAGACAGGAAGGGCACCGTCCATCCCACCAATGGGTCGTGGTCCCCTAGAAGAAAAGCGGGAGAAGCTCCTCCCGTGACAGACTGTGGTCCAGCCGGAACCACTTATTTTTAATAAATATTTTAATTGTGTGTGTGTGTTTGTGTTCTTTCAATAAAGTTATTAATTGTTCTTGTATTTAATAATAAATAGGGTTAGAACATTAAAAATGTTTGGACCCCGCCATCCATGACGGAGGCGGGGTCAATGCACACTCCATCCAGCCCCACCAAAACAGGCCCGCCCTGCCACCACCCCCACATCCCCACACCCCCCTCCCCAACACGCGTCCAAACATATCCACGACACACTGACACAAGAACATACATGTTTATATAAATGTACCTTGTTATTATTATACAATATAAAGATATTATTATAATAGGTTTTTATGTATTATATATTCCATCCATTATAATGCCCATATTGATAAAATTAGGGGTTATATTCATGATGATTGGGGTTATTATTGCTTGGGTGAGAACATCCATGGGGGGGGGTCACTGAGGCTAGAACATTAAAATGTTTGGATGCTGCCATCCATGATGGAGGCGGGGTCAATGCACACTCCATCCAGCCCCCACCAAAACCCAGGCCCGAACCGCCCCCCGCCCCCCCCCACACTCATGCAGCCAAGGAGCCCCCTCTGCTTCATGCAAACATCAAACAGGTCTTGATGCATCCCACTGGGGTTTAATTTGGTTAGGGTTTAATTGGATTAGGGTTTAATTTGATTAGGGTTTAATTTGGTTAGGTGAGAGACTCTATCACGATGACCCCCCCTGACTCATCCAACGACAAGCCAGTTGAAATGGGGAGCCAAAGGTAAGGCACTGGCCGTCGCACGTCATCCGCAGCCCTCATCTCCAATAATAACCCAAGCCCTTACAAACCCAAGTGGGAAACCGACCCTTCATCCGCAAGACAAAGAACGAGACAGCTGAAATGGGTAGAAATAATGCTCTTAACAAAAACCATGATTATTATTATTATTATTATTATTTTTTTGGGGGGGGGGGGGAAACAGAGTCAGGGAGAGGGTGTCAGACCGGACTGTATCCCCCTCCCCCGCCCAAACAGGCTGAGGACCCTGTCTCCCCCACTCCCTCCACAGCAAGAGGGAAGTGGCAGAGAAGGACAACATCAAACTAAAACAAATACAAACAAATAACAAAAGGTTAAGCACCTGTGTGCCTCAGTTTGTGGGATACACATCCTCAGTAGTGGACCTTGGGATCACAGGGCGTTTCGGCCATTATCACTAGACACCCTCACGCAAGGAAGGCCCCGCCGAGATTGATCAGATCTCGGGGTGTGTCCCATAGCCAATCAGAAATTTTCCGAAGAAACCATAAATGAGGGTATTTCAACCAGAAATTAAGACAAATGGCAAATAGATTGAGAAATAAAGCGTTGTAGGAATCGCAAAAACCAAGGAGAAAACTCCATACAAGGGGTTGTATTGAGGTGAAACAAAAAGGACCAAGAGGCCGTCCTGAAGGTCAACCTTTAGGGTTAGGCATGGCTCAAGAGACCTTAGGGTTTGAGGAAACCATAGGGAAGGGGTTGTAAGTTAAAGAAAACACCAAGGAGTCCTAATGAAAGGCCCACTTAGGGTTTAGGCATAATCAGAGAGGCCTTAGGGTTAGAGGAAAACCTAGGGAAGGGGTTATATATGAAAGGTAAATATCAAAGTTAAATAAACCACCAAGGGGCCCTAATTAAGGTCCCGGGTTAGGATTAGGCATTACTAGAAAGTCCTTAGGGTTAGAGTAAAACGGGTT